>NC_091833.1:109082566-109384816 GCF_037783145.1 Equus przewalskii | reverse complement strand
TCTTTTATGTTCTCTTTCTATTTTGGGCTCATTTTTATTTTCATCAGCTGCATGCAAAGACTCTGAAAGTCTCCGTGCAGGTTTACTTGGTTCATTTTTTGCATGCACATGCTTCAAATCTTTTGAAGAAGATGCCTTTTCCTTTTCACAATGCTGTAAGAAGATAAAGGTTAAAATGTAAGAAATCAATTTTTATATTCAAATTTAACATCTGGGTGCATTTAATACATCGAGTGCTGTCATTTATCTTACATCATAGTTAATCTTTGCCAGCAGCCTTTGGTAGGTATTTTTGCACCAGGAAACTGAAGCTCAGCATGACTCAATAACTTGACACCCAGACAATGAGTTCGGATGATCTCACTTTGAGCCTAGTCCTCTTCCTACTACAGCACAGGCATCTTTATAGAGACTAGTTATTTCTCCCAAGATTTGTCCATGCATTTAGGTGGCCCTCTTTAACTCTAAATTTCTAAAACCCACCAATGTTCAGTACTCGTTAATGAATATAAACTCGATGAACAACAATCCAATGTTCTTTTCAGTCCAAAAGTGTAATACCTACTGATGAAGACAATTTAAAAATTTTATATTGAAATAAAGGTTTCCTATATTTTAATTTGGAAAACCAAATTATTTATAGGAACCTCACGAATTTAGGTTGCTTGTAGGACATTCTACTTAAGTAGTTTCAAACGTACACAACAACTCACAGTAACAGTAACCATATCACATATAATGTATGTATATATATGTGCATCCAAAGGAAGATATTGACAGACCAAAGCATCTAAACTTTCCTCCCTATCCCACAGTATGGCACTGAGTAGGTTACTAACGTTAATGAGTGGACGCTGACTAAACACATTTTAGCGAAGACTCACTGACTACTAGCTATAATTACTACTCTTCAAATACTGGGCGAAGTTCTCAGAAAGAATCTTAAGTCTCTGGTCAGCTTACCAGTTCACCTCCTTACAATTTAACACACAGATTAACGTACTTCTACTAATATAGCAACCAGGATATAGCAAAATCTTAAAAACTACTTTAAAACTAAATTCCTCAAAGAAAGAAAAGAGATTTCGTCAACCTAATTTTACAGTAAGTTCTAACCAATTAGTGTGAATAAAAGTTTGTGAGATAATTTTTCAAAGAAATTTATCACAAAATAAAGTTAAATATTTAAAAATATGCCATTAAAATATCTGGGTATACTTATAAATATGCCTCTAATTTCTGAATAAAGAAATAGGAATATTTACTGGCTATGAACAAATAATAAATTATTAGTTTTCCCTTAGAAGTTTCAGCTATGGGATTACAAATGTGGCAGTATAAATAAGGATTTAAACCCAGTGAAAGCAAAAGTTTATCCCAAGAAAATAATTCAAAAAGGGGGAAAAATGTACTAATTGCACATATTTTTACTATTTAAATTGATCAAACGTGGGAAACAATCTAAGTGTTCAACTATAAGGGAATGCTTGAATTACAGTATATCCACGCAGTGTAACACTAGGCAATTGTCAAATATAATAATTAGAAAGCTTACAAAGTAACATGAAACAAGTAAGAGGTAATATTAAAAACATTTTGGAAGATTACATCCACTCTACAAAATTATGTACATATATGGATGAGAAAAGAAAGAAAATGAAACAGACGATTTGTTACAGCAAAGCGATTTCAGGTTTTCTCTCTCTTTTCTTTTTCATTATTATTACTGGCAATTTTGTTATTGCCAATATAAGAAATGGGAGGCTAGGGGGTTGGGAAGAGAGGAAAAGTAGAACAGTAGGAATGTTCTAGAGAAAAAGATCACATGAATCAACTTGCCAAAATGAGGAATTCAGGCCATAATAGGATGGGAGTTCCAGAGTGTAAGATAAAGGATTTTTTATTTAACTTGGAAAAGATCGAACTGCATTCCGAGTTTTACTCCAAAGGACTGAATGGCTAAAATCTAACAAAAGAGCATTTAAAATGGGATTTTATTAATTAGGACATACCTCATTTGTTTTAAGGGTTTCTTTGGCATCTTCTTCAGATTGCTGTTTCTTTTTAGAATTCTCTTCAACATTCCTAAGTGGGAGAAAAAGTGAAATATGAACGTTGTTTGAATCTAATATAAGAACTTCTCAGGAAGGTTAAAAAACAAAGCTTAGCTTTCCTTTACTATAAACACTTGATCCATAAACGGAGACTTGTTACATTTCAATTTAAATCCTATTCTGAGTCAACAGAAGAGAACATAATTCCAAACGCGACATGGACTACTCTTGGTGCTAAAGGAAAGTATACTTGAAACAAAACTTCCGGATTTGTTGCTTAAAGATAAATATTTAATGGGCTATAATTACATTTGAAAGTCTTAACATCTTTTGAGTAAACAGGGTAGTCTTATTTATTCAGATCAATAGAAATGAAGTAAAATAAGAAAACTGAGTGCTGATTCCCACTAACTTCTGCAAATTATTGATTTAGCTATCCTGAAGTCTGTGCTAAATGTACATAATTGTATTTTGATGGAACAGCAAAACTGTAGCCCATGGCTCATATAACTTCATAGATACTCTCGGTCTCTTCAGTTTTCTAATTCTTATAGTTAACAATGAGGGGTTAAAAAAGAATTTGGTCCACACCCCTGGTTTAAGGGGAGAAGTGTGGGATACTGGTGAAGAGAATTGCCTGGAAAGACTGGAAAATGGATGCAATCACTGTAAATAAGTGGTTCTGAATGTCCAGAATGGGGATACTTCCTGACTACTTCTAGAGGGTCCATAAACTCTCTGAAACTCGAGGGACAACTATGTGCTTATGTGCGTGCATTTTTCTGGGGAGAAAGTCCAAAGCTTCCATCAGATTATCAAAAAGGTCTGGAAACCCGCCCCCCCACCAAAAGATTAAGATATACTACTTTGAAATAGTATAGATATTAACACAATGAATCACGATACTAAAAATGAAACTCTAAGGTCTTTCATAAACATGCAATAACATACATATTCAAGGTATGCCTCTTTACTGTCATTTTCTTTTCTTTTTCTTTTTTGTTGAGGAAGATTCACCCTGAGCTAACATCCACTGCCAATCTTCCTCTTTTTGTACGTGAGCTGCCATGACAACATGGCCATTGACAGACAAGTGGTGTAGGTCTGTGCCCAGGAACCAAACCCAGGCTGCCAAAGTGGAGTAAGCCAAACCTAACCACTTTGCCACTGGAGGCTGGCCCTTTACCATCATTTTCAATGCCTGTCTTTCAAAAGCATGACCAGAGAATGTTACGATGGGAATGTGGCCAGGTAAAATATGTACCTTGAATCTTTTTTTCTTTTTTTGCTTAAAGCTACTTTTTTCTCTAAAACCTTCCGTTCTTTAAGGACTTCTTTAATTCTGGGGGCTTTAGGTTCCGAACTCTTTGTTGATGATTCTTCTAAGTCCATATTATTTTTGCCTAGAAAGGAAACAACCAATAAACTATATTACAGAACAGAGTTTTATAAACAATGTAATATTTCTTTTTCATTAAGATTTTCTAATCACTATAAAAATGCAAAATAGCTTTAATATCCTTAAGTTGTGCTGGAATAAAAAAATATTCTAGATGAAGAGATCTCATCTTGCTTTATTTCAAATACTTATATATGTGTATGTGTTTGTATATTACATACACAGGATCAGAGGAAGTTCAATTTTGTTTAATGAAATATTCTAGATAAATGTTTGACATTTTAGTTAACATAAAGCATAGATTAATTCCATTAATATCACTGGCAAGGCTTGATTACTCACATGTTAGCAATCCAATTTCCAGTGATAATTCATTCCACAATTACTAGGAAATAAATTACTAACATGTGAGATGTGTAAGCTGGCACCCAATAGAATATTTAATTTAGATACAGCAATATAATAAAAAAAAGTGACTAAACACATCAGATTGAAAAGTAAGGAAATCTTCTACACCTGAAGATAAATAATTTTTTTTAATATAACAGCTTTGCCAAGATGTAACTTGGATCACTTTATTTTGTAATCACAACTCATAAGTAATATGAATATCTAGAAAATAATGGAGTATATAAGATCGTTTAAAAGATTAAAGTTAACATCTCCTATACCTTGAGTCTTAGCTTTTGACGATTTTGTCTTTTCTGCTTTCTGTTTTCGTTTTTCTTCAAGTTTCTCTCTATTAATTTGTCTTCTTAAAAGCCTCTCTTCTTTTTCTTTAGCCTAAAACCACACAATACTCACAATTATCCTGACAGATTATCAGGCAAAAGCACACACTCTCTGAAAAAAAAATATGTTTGCCATTCAAATGTTCTTACAAAGTAATAGGCTCTGCAAAAGCGCATATACACTACGTGATTTGTAAGCTACTAGAATAATAAGAGATAGATGTGAAAATTTTCCATTTCTCTTTCAGAATGCTATTAATTTAAAGAATGGGAAAGGTGTCATTTTGGGATAGAGTGGCATAATAAATTGGTTACTTCAATTAAAAGGATAGCTATGAAAATATTTGTGAGCATCAAGTGCACACAGGTAGGTGTCCATAAGTTTTTGATTATTCTTTTAGAAGGAAGCTGAAAAGCAGATTCAAGTGACAGGCTAGCCCTACAATAAATGTGACTTGCTGGTTACACTCTTAGGACCAACGTTTTGGACATGGGACTTTCTGCTCCCCTATTTTAAAGCCAGGGAGAATCTAGTCATTGTGTGCTACTCCCCCACCCCTTTCCAGCTCAGAACTCCAAGTCTCAAAGTGCCAAAAATCCTAAACATAGGCGTAACTCACGATCAAGTAAACTTTTCAAGAGAGAAGCCACTATTATCATTGGTGTACTTCCTTAAATCATTTTTCTACGTAATAATATTTCCTCATTCCAAGATGTGCAACTTTCCATATTTCAAATGTTTCTGAAATTGCAAGTCATCTGAAAACTGATGTACACATATAATGAGGTAGCAATTTTTTTCCTCTAAAAAGCTATTAAAATTTCAATGACACATCTTATAATTAGAAATATTTTCAAATCCAGGAAATACATGGACTACATTTCCATCTTAATATTATGTTAATGGCTGCATATCCTATCTTTCTATGGCTTGATCCATACTTGACTCAAAGATTTCCATACTGTGAAACACTTAAGTTGTTACCCATTTTTCACTGTTAACCATGATGACATGAACACCACCGTCACACGTTTATGTCTATGCTGCCTAGAGAAAGGACAAAGTTCCTGAAGGCAGAAGCTGTCCGTCACTGTTTCATACGCTCCCCGGTACCTTGCACACAGAATAGTCAGGTTCGTCAACCTTGTCAAATGTGACTTACAATAGACTGACGCCGTTGTTCCACAGTAAGTTCGTCATCAGAATCACTGTAATACTTTGAGTAGAGATATGGCTTGTGAACGTAAGAATGCCGTACGCTTTTTGCTTTTCCTTCACCGGGATCACTGGCCGGAGTTTTCGTTTTGTTCTGCTTGTTCTTCTCTTCATCTGGAAGAAAGTCAATAGAGGAGTACTTCTGTGAATTAGCAATAACATCAACACTATGCTTAATAAACGTCAAGCAGCAAAAGCAGTATCAATATGGTGAGGTATACCTGCAGGTTCAACAGGGGAAATACTAGTATGTGACATCTGTAAAGGCTATAATCTGTATCTTGGTTTATTTCTTAATAATTAGCTTCTCACACATAAAGAAGGCAAAGAAAAATTAGACCGTAGAGTTCTATTTCTTGACAAATAGTTGATTCTCATTTGTATGTCAGTGGGCTTGGCACAAATGCTTTACCACTGTTGAATTGAACAAATTCACTTGAAGCTGTACTTTAAAGTAAACTTGAGATTTCTATGACCACCTGTGAGTCTCTCATTTACGGGAGAGGCAAGAATCACTAACTGGCCCTACACCAAGTATACACCAAAGCCTCTCTACCTTAGGAAGGCAGCTATGTTTCCCCATGACACAGCAAGAAGAAGAAAACTTTGTAAGCAAGGTTTTCATTTCCTACCACTTAGTACTCTCAAAATAGCCATTTCTTACTTTTTGGATCCCATACATATAAAATCTAGCCTTGTCCAGGAAAAAACTTGAAAAGACCCCCATAAGCATCTAGAATTAGAATTTCAGTTAGGGGAGAGAAAGTGGAGTGTTCGTGGATGAGCAGCATTCTTCCTGTAGAACAGAGAACTGACCTCACGAGGATAGATATAAAAAGTGGCAAGTGCTGCTGTTACTTTTTTGGGTTGGTAGTTTAGTTTTTTAATGTATACTAAGAAAAGGATGAAAAATATGCTTGTGGTATTAAAAGCTTCTACTTTTTCTCCTCTATGGTTTTCTTTCCAGGTATTCTATCCAAAAGCCACCGGCAAATTTACAAGATGCTACCTACAGGCAATGCAAACAATATTATTTTTAATTTTTTAAAAAAGTGATAAAGAGAATTTAATAATGTGGTAAAGAGCAGTATAAGGCATTGGTTAGAAACCGAGTCTCACATCTGAAATTGACACCGGCACTCTGACATGTGACTAAGGACAAGACAACTCTCCTTAGTGGCTTTGTTTCATCACCTGGACCTACTTCTCAGGGATGTTGTGAGGGTTACAGAAGTTATTACACAGGATAGTGTACGAATTGAGCACAGAGCCTGGAACACAGTAAGTGCTTAATAAGGGTTAGCTGGAAAACAAACTGTATAGTAAAGAGAGGGCTAGTCCTTGCTCTCGGCTTCTGGGAGGGAATCTCTACGCCTTTGGAAGGCTACGTCTGATAGGAGGGTTTTTGTTTGCCTAAGGGTCTTGGGTCAGCCAAGTTGCCTGTGATTTAGAGTCGGGGCTTAGGGTCATGGGGATATCAACTTCACCTTCAGAGGAGCTGGGGACTGAGACCAAATACATGGGCAATCAGCTATGTCTATACGATGGAACTCTAGTACAAATTGGACATCAAGGGTCCAGTGAGCTTTCCTGGTGGGCAATAACCCATATGTGTTGTCAGACATTGACGATGGGAACGTAATGCTGTCCATGACTCCACAAGGAAAGGACAACTGGAAGCTTCATGTTTGGAACTTTCCTGGAATCTAGCTTGTGTGCCTCTTCCCTTGGTTCATTTTCATCTGTGTCCCTTAGTTGTAATAAACTATAACCATGAGTTACCAGCTTTCAGTGAGTTCTCTGAGTCCTTCTAGCTAATTACCAAATCCAAGGGTAAGGCTGGGGACCCCGAACTCTCAATTGGTATCAGAAGTGAAGGCAGTCTTGTGGACTGTGCTCCCCCAAATGCTACCCACACACATCTACACCATCTTCATATACATTATTTCATCTAAATCTTATAATCCAAGGGGATGGAGTTAAGAGACAGAGAACCAAGCCTTGCTGAAGTTTAGTAACTTACCAAGCTTGCCCAGATAGACAACCTCGGAGCTGGGACTCAGATACAAATCTTCCAACTACAAAGTCCCATGCTCTTGCCACTATACCACACTGTCTTTCATGACATAGCCATCTGAATATAGAAATAATGCTCGACGAGAAGCTTCACAGAGGCATTATTAAGTAAAATGCTTTACCATCTGATGTAATCTCTCCTTCTTCCATGCTATCAGACATTACAACTTCTTCCTCGGTGTCTTCTTCAAAAGAAGAAAGGTCACTGGTATGGACAGAGCTAACTGTGATGTCTGTTAGTCCATCCACATCAGAATCTATCAACGAGCAATCTTCAAGAAGAAAATGAAAGAAAGAAGAAAAGAAGATAAATTATTATTTGTTACAAGAACAAACTCAGCACCCAATTCTAAATTACATTTAAAATTTTCTGCTTTAAATATATGTCAAAGAACTTCAATTTAGAAAGAAAAATCTCTCATTATTAGTAACCAATATCAAATAAGGTAGAGCTATTTGCCGAAAACATAAAGGCAAACTAGTATCCTGTAAAAAATAACTAAATGATTAATTTACAATGCAAATGATACAAACAAAAGCAGATTTTAAGCAAGTAACTGAAATATTTACTATCTAATACTTTATTTGAGATTAAGATATACAACTATGAATTAAGTTGTTGAATAATTTATGTAAATAAATTACAAAATTTAAATGTAAGGTTTAGAGTTTCTTTCCTTTTTGTGAATTAGTATATTAACATAGAAAACAAATATACAAATGTTTATTCCTCATTTTTCAGCCAAGGGCAAATGAGGTTTCAGGCTTTTGAAACACAGGTATCAAATTTACTAAAATTTGAAGGAAAATTTGATACCCTTCTGCCCTGCCAATAGATACTTTTTGTTCTTTAAATTGTTGGAGATTTTTGCAAGTTTTTACATACCTTCTTTAGTCCCTTCAATGATTTTAGCTTTATTGCTGTTCTTTTCTGAAGGGAGTTTCGAACACTCTACTTCTTTATCCTTTGGTTGTCTTTCATCTTTTACTTTTTGTGTATCTTCACTCCTTTTTGAGTGATCAAATTTCTTTTCAGTCTTTTCCTTCTTTTCTTTCTTCCTTTCTCCTTTTTCATTGCTGTCTGCTTTCTTCTCACCTTTGTCAGTTGATTTATTTTTTTGGTCACCACTTTCCTGTTGAATATCCTTATTTAGTAGAATTGAACTATTACTCTCTTTTGTGTGATTTTTAATTTCTTCAACTGCACAAGGGAGATCATTAAATTCTTCAGATTTAGGGGATATTTCCATTCCTTCCCCTGCAGAATCAGGTGTAGATTTTTCTTTATCAATCATGTCCTCTGAAGCTCTCTCTTTCTCAGTACTAGTGTCAGTGCTTGGCTGAGATGGGAGTTTTTTGGATACTCTCTCACTGGCCTTGGCACTGGACACTTCTGTCGAAGCCCTGGCAGCACTAGCTTCTTGGTTAAGAGAAGTTATGGTTTCTAAGATTGACATAGCATCATTGGCTACATTAGCACTGGGCCCAGGAGCAGGGACACCTTCAAGGGAAAGACAGATTTTAGAATAAATTCATGCAGAAGGTAAACCCCTCAGATGAATCAATGTTACATGCCACGGCCATCTTTATATGACACATATGCTGTGCAGACCATTTATACGCCTTCAGACTTTCAGGTACCAGTGCTCGTACCTAGCAAATTCTAAATTCTCTACCTCTCTAACATAGTATCTTAGGAAAGGCACCATACAAACATGAGAATACTCTAGTTCCCAGGAAAAGAAAATATTCTCTAATTATTTTAATTGTTTCCTCTCTTAACACACAGCCACATACCTAAAACATTACTCAAATGTCTATTATTTTGCATTATTGTAAAAAAAAGGAATGTTATGCCAGGTGAGGAATTAGGTGGTATTTAAAATAAATATAATTTCAGCAGAGTAGCCAAATAGAGAAATATTTTAAAGAATCAAATACCCCTAACTTGGTACTCAGTTCAAGAAGAAAAGCAATGGAACTGACCAAGAGTAAAAGCAAAGCACCTTGTGTAATGATGGAAGAATCTGGTTTCTCATCATCCGGAGCTGTGCTGCCACTTGCTTCCTCTTTGTGATTTAGTGTGGCCAAAAACTCATGCACAGCTTTCTCCACCTGAGGTCTGAATGTGTGGTTGATCTTAGGATCCACAACCTGAGAAATAATTCGGTCAATACCAGACTCCAACATTCCTGACCTGAAACACAGGATAATTTACAGAAAGGTAAAACAATAATTTCACATTATTTGCATTAATTACTTTTAAGTACAACTGTATCTGTTACATATCTGTTCAACCTTAAATTGCCCAATCCATTCATCTGGATATATAGAAAGAATAGGTAATGGAAAATAAGTTTCACACTATTGTGGCTTTTAGATACACCGCACTGTAAAAAAGTCTATAAACTTTCCCCCACTGTGCCCCTACTGGAAATACTAAAGCAGGAAAACCAAAACCAAAATGAAACACCCTCAGAACTAGACAGAGTCCACTAGCTAGAGCCCAGGATTATAGGAGAAATATATCTTAGCCCACGCTTGCTCATGGCTGAGAGGAATAAGTGATCACTAGAGCTGAGTTCTGGGTATCAAATAAATCTAAGGACTCTGCAAGTTTTTTTTAACAGAAAAATGTAAGCCTTTTATAAGTATTTGAGTCTCCAGCAAAACTGAAGAACATACACAAAGTGTAATTTCATCAAACTTACACACAAAAAGAAAGAAAACTTTAGGAAAATAAAAATAAAACAAGACTTCTGGTTTTCTTTTTATTATCTTCCTGCTATAAAAAGTAGATAATTTATTCATTCAACAATTACATTACAAGTGTCTTCTACATAACGGGCACCATGCTGGCCACTGGGCAGCTACAATCAGACCTGGTCCCTGTGTGGGGAGACAGACACAAACAATAGAAACACAGATGACGGGCACCAGTACACACTGGATACTGTAGGAAGAGTAGCATAGGAATTATTAGACGTGTCCAAGGTAACCTGGAAACGCTTCACAAAGAAGACACTTGAGCTAAGTCTTGACTTCCATAGAAGAGAAGGGGAAGAAAGAGAGCTTACAGAAATATACGTGAGACAGAGAAGCAAAGAGGGCAGTAAAGTCAGAAATGTGCAGAAAATCACAAAAGCGTCTGAGAAAAACAAGAGGATGTGCATTTATTTTAAGAAATGCACTTAAACCTTGTTTCTTCCTAAGAATGAACTTGAGGGCTTAAAGTTCCCTAAACAGTGTTGGAAGAGCAGGTGCTGGTCCTTTCCAGCTTCTAGCTTCAGGATCTTTCTGCAGAATGGGAGAAGGGTTTCTCCTTACACTTGGCAAGGCTATTTTTGAGTGAAGCTCTGCCCGGAGTGGAGGACAAACTCAATTTTCATTTCCTGAGGCACCTTGCAGCCTTGTGATACTACAACTCTACTTATGTGGGCCATAGAGAAAAATGAGTCAACAGTGCATAAAGTAGGTAACCTGCTTTTAAAAGTTCTAAGATAAAAAAAAAATACAAATTCTGAAAACATTGTTACATCTTAGAGGTGTCTTTAAAATATAGCAGGTGGAAAAGAAACAAGGACAAACAAACTGAAAATGTTTTGATTTAAAGCACAAGCACAAAGGCATAAAATAAAAAATAAAGGCCATCTACCCCAAATTATGGCTTCAGTCTCTCTGTTTGCCTATATTTTGGCCCCTTGTCTATTTCAGTCCACTTTCACACAGAGGTCAGCTGTGATCTTAAATAAAAATGGAGGCCAGTGCTAATGACCACACTGTCCTCAGAGGGTGCAATCTAGGGAGGTACGGTCACAGGTCCCTCACCAGAGAGAGAAGCCATTGCTCTAGGTTGAAGGGCAAAGCCAAAATGCCAGCAGCTGGCACTGTCCTGGTTAAAGCTACTTCCTTGTCTTCTTTTTAAATCCTGTTCAGTTAAGATCATTATTTCTGAGCTATCTAGCATTTTTAGATTCTGTTGCACAAATGAACATAAATAGAACAAGACTTTTTCCCCCTATTGAGATGGCAAATTAGCTATTAAGTTGAACCATCCAAAACTGCTGACAATAGACTGTTTTTGTACTACAAAAATGGCAATTATAGGTGGTTCAACCTAACAGAGTCAGTTCAGTATTTCTCAAAGTATATGTATGAAAAACTTTGAAATTCCATTTATAAAGGCTAGTCCATCCCTGTACCATCAGACATAACTAAATAGTGTCTTTCTTTAAGGAAGCTTTAAAATGTTATCAGTAACATATAACTTTACTAATGGACTTTAAGTAAGAAAATAGTTTACTTCAAAATAAATAACAGAACTAGAAGAAAATTTACAAATGTCCCAGGAAGAGCAACGACTAAATTATCCACGAGACAGCTGTTTCCCCTGTTCTACGTCGTCTCCAGAGAGTCCTCATCACCCCCAGACAGACTGCTCCGGCATTAATCGCCGACAGTCACAAGAACCCCTCACTGATGTGTACAGCAACCCCTCACCAAACACGATTCTGTGAAAACAATGCCTTATGTAGGTACAACAAGAATTTGAAGTACCTGATTTAACATGCGCAAGATTGAGTTTAGCTCCTTTCAAAGAAGAGAATAAGTGACTGCTTCTTTACTTTGTACATTTTATATATTAAGGAATACATGCAATTCCAGGAAATTTGCCTTCCATTTTTTCTCTCAATATAATGAAGAAAAAGAATGCAAGACCACCCTCCCATACATGCTTTTAAAGCACTGTAATCATTTGTGAAAAGGGAAGCAGCTATGCAAATTGTTGAATGAAAAGCACTCTTTAAGGAGCAGAGCTCTGTTTAAGTGTGCTGGTAGGCCCACTCGGTGATCCTGTCAGTAAGCTTGCCTCCCACACCCCATCCCCTCAACCCCCTACTATTTTGCTTATTGTTCTCCGGAAGGCCTGGAAATGAGAAAACGTCCAGGCCTGTCACCCAACAGACCTCTTCAGTCTCTTCTTCAGGAAAGGCTTTGACTTTCTCCTACAGGTATTATTATGCAGTCCATTAACGGCATCTTTTGATCTCACCTGGACTCTTTACAAGTTCCTCAAACATCCTTTAAAATGTAGACAACAAAGCTATTGTTAAATTTCCCTCTTCTTATTCACAGGGAGACACAGCCTGACCCCCAGGCTCCTGGTTTCCACTATTACCTGTGGTTGAATGGGTCTTTTAGTCAGGGAGTGAAGTTTTACTTGTGGGGCTTCCTGTGGGTCAGACTATCAATGGAGTAGCACACTAAGAAGGCTAGCTCAAGGTTCCCATGAGACAAGAGGGAACTCAGAGCGAGCAGGTATAAAATAGATTTGTTTAACTGTTTAAAAGCCACATTTCATTCTAAAAGATGTGCTTGAATGTAAATATTTGTCAAGGCAGGAAGACTAGGCGCTCTTTAAATAACTCAGTCACTTTTTTGGGGGGGTAACCAGGGAGAGAAAGTCTGAGTCTTCTTGTCTTGGCAAATATTTATGTTCAGGAACAAGATAATATTGTAAATCTCCTTTTCTTGCAATAAATATGATTTTTTTAGGTCCCTCTAAACGTTCTAGCTCTTCTGATTCTCTTTATTTTATGTTCACCCAAAAATGGCTCTGACAGGTCCAAACAGACTTCTTTTCTTCTTCTTTTTGGCTATATCATCACTGAAGCAGAGTTCAAATCACAGTGAAATGCAAAAAAAAAAAAAAGACAAGGGCGGGGGGCTGTATTAGAGGACAGAAGACAAACTCAAATCAGGGTAAAATATTTTAATTTCAGTAATCTTTAATGTCTTTATTTGTAAAATAGGAATAATAAAGCCTTCTTTTTTAGGGCTAAGAAAACAGTTACGAATGTAACTGTATGGGTTATTCTGGTATTTACCATCTATTAATATTTTATCTAGGGTTTTCTTTTTAAAGTCACATTGTCATTTCCTTCCTTCAATATTTCCAAAAGTCTACAGGAGAAATCAAATTGATAAAATTTACGAGGGAAATGTGACGTGATTAGAAGCTACTCTAAAATTACACTGCATCCTAACGTGAAGTAGCCATACCAAACTTGACAAAATTATCACCAGGTGAATGAATGTCTGCATAACATCTCTGCTTTCAGGAAAAGCTGTGACATCTTCAAGCCCACCTCGGAACCCTGTAACCTGAGACTTACTTGAGCACTTGCTGTCTAATGTTGTTTCTCAGCTGGTTCTTATTGAGGTGTGGACTCCACGTATGGGTTGCTAAGTGGTTTGCAACAAAGTTGTCAACACGTTGTCTCAAATTCTGATAGGCAGGCTAGAAAGAAAAAGAAAGATATAAATGCGAAAAATCTTCAATGTTACATAGTATCGATATTGATAGTCTCTGGAATTTGAGTATTTTTAATAGTGTTAATACTTCTTACATTACAGTATCAATGTAGCAACAATGTTTCACAGTTTATGACAATCCTGCTTCTCAATAATTTAGAGTCATTCAAACATTGCTTATTTTGTCTAAGACAGGATGTTTGGAGAATATGAGGAATACAAAGAGGAGAGATACACCTCTCCTTTGTAGACAAGTGACTAAAACAGTAAGACACCAATAAATGTTAGTATTAGATGATTTGGAGCAAGGAGAGGGAAAGGAGCAGAGGAAGTAACCATCACTGAGGATGTGGCATTTGAGTTGGACCTTCAAGATTTCATAATGCAGCTGGGAATCGGAAAGGCAGGCCTTGTAGGTATAGCCAACAATATAAGCAAAGAGCAAGTGGATGAGAAAACGTGGGGTGAGGAGTATTTTGGAGGCCCCAAATTGTTAAGTTCAATTTGGTTGGAGAAGAGAATACAAAAAAGCAGAGAAATGAGGTTAGAGATACAGCTTGGAGCCAGGGTCTGGAAAGGTCTGGGTACCTGTATAAGAAGTCTGGAATTACGGGGTAGAGAATGGGAACCCACCGCACATATGAGCAGAGTGATATGTGATAGCTGAGCTTTCTGATGACTAATCTTCCTATAGTGAAAAAGTAAAGAGACACAAAACATATTTAGGAAAGTATGCAGAAACTAGCGTGATGAAGCTCTGTCTCGGGTGGCAGAAATGGGCTGAAAGGCATGGATTTAAGAGAAATTATGAAGGGACAACCACTGGAATACAGCATTAAGTTTGATGTAAGGCAGTGGTTCTCAACTGGGAACATTTTGCCCAACCCAGGGGACATTTGGCACAGTTGGAGACATTTTGGGTTGTCACAACTGAAAGGAGTTGCTACTGGCATCTAGTGGGTGGAGGGCAGGGATGCTGCTGAAAATCCTACAATGCACAGGGCAGCCCCCAACAACAAAGAACTATCCAACCCCAAATGTCAACTGTGCTAAAGCTGAGAACCCCTGAGGTAAGGGAAGAGCAGAGACGACACGTACGTTCATCTCTACTTAAAAGGACACTGCCTAGAAGGAATGTTTGACCACTCAATCAGGACTGCACACTCCTTTCCTAGAGGTTGCCCCCCACCATTCACGTTCTTTGTATCTTTCTTTTACGTGGTTTTTAACACAGATGAGTTGAGTGTCCCTGGATGATTTTAAGCAAAACTGTACAGCCTCATCTTCTGCCATTTGCTCCCTTTACCCTTCAAAGTTTATACTCCAGCGATAAGTTCTCATGCCTTCATCTTCTGCGCCTACCATTCCCTCTACTTGTCCATTTGGCAAACTTCTCATTTCAGAGCTCATTCTCATCTGTGACGTCATCCTGACACCACAGGTAGGCTTATGTGGCCCTTCTCACACGTGCCTCCCATCTTCTACACATACTATCATTCGAGCAATTCTTAGATTGTCTTGCATTTTGGGGAGGAAGGAATATTTATCTTCCCACTGAAGCGTAAACCTGCTCCTCTCACTCCCTTAATCTTTCTTTTCACAAAGCTTATCACACTGCTTGGCATATAAGCAATTAAAAAGCAGTTGTTAGACGAGATGACTGGATAATTATCTTCAGCACAGCCTCTTCATCTCTTCTAATGTCCAGCCTTTGCTGATTCCTATTTTCTACTCTGTAAGAACCAGTCTCATGATTTCTCATGTTCCTCTCCATTTATCCAAAATCAATGTGAACAAAAACTAAGTCTTTCTCCCCAAAGATTCTAAAACATAACCCTTCTTTCCAGTATTCCCAAATCTCAGAAACATCAGGCTCCAACATTACAATGCATTTATCACTCTAGTCTCCCCATAACAAACTCCAATTTGAACCACAACACGTGATTTTCCTTGTTTCCAAGTTCTCCTTTCAGTAAAAAACCTAAAGACTAGAGAAATATTTTGGATTCCATTATTCTTCTGGGAATAGCTATCTATATATCTTTTTCCTTTTCCAGTGATCTGGTCAAAAACCTTGGACTCATCCTTGACTCTCCCTTTCTCTTCCACCCCATATCCAAACCATTAGCAAATTCTGTCAGCACTAGCATCAAAATACATGCAGAATCCGACCACTTCCCAGCACCTTTACTGCTACTGCTCAAGTCCAAGGCATTCTCCTCTCTCGTTTAGATTCAGTAAAGGATCTCCATGATCCTACCCTTGCCCACTTGAAGTCTACTTTCCATAGAACAGCTAGTGTAACTCTTTTAAAATTAGGGTAATCATATAATTTTATTGTCTATATCAGATCATGACTGACTATGAAGGGGACACTATTAATAATTACACATGGTCAACCCATCTAACATGGAAGCCAGATCATGTCCTTCTTATGCTCAACACCTGCCAATGGCTTCTCAGCTCAAGTATAAGACAAACTCTTACAATGGTTTCCAAAGCCTGCAAGATTTGTGAAGGTAGAGAGGGAGGGGCACTCCTACCTCAGCGTCTATCACCTTCTCCCTTAGCTGGCTCTGCCTTAGGCCTTCTGCACTTGCTGTAGTCTCTACTTGGAATGCTCAGCCCCAGAGAGCTGCCCGGCTCCTGCAGTTCCTTCAGTGATGACTCAAATATCACCTTATAGAAATCTTTCCTGAACAACTTACTCAAAACAAGTCAGCAATCCTTTCCACCCTCATCCTGCTTTATTTCTTCCATAGGTTGTAGCACACATGATTTATTGTCTCTTTTTCTCTGCTGGGATGGAAGCTCCATAACAGCAGGGACTTTCTGTTCACTGCTGTATCCCTGGCACCTAAAACAGTGCCTGGTACATAATATATTATTTGTTGGGTGAATACATTTATATACTTCTGTCTTTGATAGTCCTTTTGAATCTAAAATGAAAAAAAGGGACAATAATCACAGTGACCAGGAGCCATTTTTAACTGAGAAAGTATTCAAAAGTTGGCCTTTATTACCTGGGGATAGAGGTGCCATATTTA
This sequence comes from Equus przewalskii, assembly GCF_037783145.1. Classification (NCBI taxonomy): domain Eukaryota; kingdom Metazoa; phylum Chordata; class Mammalia; order Perissodactyla; family Equidae; genus Equus; species Equus przewalskii. Next base: position 109,367,978 of record NC_091833.1, on the reverse strand, counting down.
CTTGGAAGGTGAGTTCCCTGCCTGGGACAGAATGGTGGGCCTCTCTTGATCTTCTCTCCTCACACTCTCCAGTTGCTAATCATTGCCAAGGGGTCAGAATGGCTTTGTAACCTCTTGGTTTGCTCCAGGAATCTGGGAACTGGTAGCGTATATTAGAGGAGCCTCGGCATTAGGGGGATCTTGGGGCTGCCCAAGGTTCCAACTCTCCGGGTAGGAAGGCTGATTTGGTCTGCTATCATCGGATCTCTCTTGGTTGGTTAAGGACCATCAATGACCCCAGAACAGTTTGGGGGGGGGGGGGTGGTTCTACGCTCTTCTGGAATGGCAGCAGACTTTGGTGCTTCTCATCTTGCTTTAAACACATTAGGTTGGATGACAGTTTTGTTCTTGGAAACCACCTGATAGGTATTAAATGTCTTTTTTTTCTAAAGACAAGCCCTGAGCTAACATCTGGGCCCATCTTCCTCTATTTTTATGTTGGACATCTACCACAGCATGGCTTGATAAGCGGTGCGTAGGTCTGCACCCAGGATCCGAACTGGCGAACCCCGGGCTGCTGAAATGGAATGTGTGAACTTAACCGCCGTGCCACCAGGCCGAGCCCAAAATGTCTTGATTCTTAAATATGCACGTGACTGACATACAACCCTGTATACTATATCCTACAGGTCAGAGTTTGACATAAAGGAGATCAGTCTTCAGGGTTCAACTATCAAAAGCACCATACCATGAGGTCTAAATTGTAAGGTGTTCTTATGAGTTGAGACCCAAGGATTGCATTAAAGTGACACTCCTTTGCATGAATAAGGAATCTTATTTCTACTCTGGCCCACTCAGTGCATTGACAGGAACGTTAAGCTCACATGAAAGAAAACTTTAGCTTTTGTACGTTTCTTGAGACTCTCAAACTTACTCTTTTTTTAGATAAGAAAAAGAAGTATATAACACTACTCAATAAGAACAAATATTTTAAATTAAATTAAAATCTACATAGGGCCAGCCCCGTGGCCGAGTGGTTAAGTTCGTGCTCCACTTCAGTGGCCCAGGGTTTCACTGGTTCAGATCCTGGGCGTGGACATGGCACTGCTCATCAGGCCATGCTGAGGCGGTGTCCCACGTAGCACAACCAGAAGGACACACAACTGGAATATACAACTATGTGCTGGGGGCTTTGGGGAGAAGAAGAAGGGAAAAGAAGAAGATCGGCAACAGATGTTAGCTCAGGTGTCAATCTTTAAAAGAAAAAAAGAAAGCTTTAAAATAAAATAAAATGAAATCTACATAACTGCTAGCTAAGAAGAGGAAGAAAAGCAGAAGGAGAAAGGAGACAGTCATGAGTGAAAGAAGCAATAAAATCAGAAACGACAGGTGCAGAGGTACAAAGACACTCATGTGAGCCTGTGAGCGAGAGACGACACTAGTGAGGAAAGCATACCAAGACACCCCCTTCTGCTGGGGTATCCTTTCAGTTCTACTCTTCTCTAGCCTAGACATTTAAACAAGGAACCTTTATTCTGTGGTCCCTAACTCCCAGAAACTATAAGGTTGAGTCACATGAAATTGCCTATAGTTGACCATTTTTTAATTATAAAAACAGCATTTTAATATGTATATGTGCAATTTTTTTGGGAGAAGGTCCTAGCATTCATTAGACTCTCAAAGCCATTGTGGTTCCCTCCTTCCCTGCAAGAAAGATTTAAAGGTTCCACTTTGAGAGTATCTGGCAGGGATATTATTGACACAGAGTAACATTTAGTGAGGATGAAGATGAAGAAAAAGTTAAGCCTTTGGGGCTGGCCCCATGGCCGAGTGGTTAAGTTCACGTGCTCCGCTGCAGGCGGCCCAATATTTCGTTGGTTCAAATCCTGGGCGCGGACATGGCACTGCTCATCAAACCACGCTGAGGCAGCGTCCCACATGCCACAACTAGAAAGACCCACAACGAAGAATATACAACTATGTACCGGGGGGGCGGGGGCTTTGGGGAGAAAAAGGAAAAAAATAAAATCTTTTAAAAAAAAGTTATGCCTTAGAAATTGCAGCTTCCCCATCAGTACATGTAAATTTTCAATTTACATATACAGTGATAACACAGATTTGTAGGTTTCTGAGAACAGCAAAGTAAAATCTCTACTTGCTGGATACAAATAACCAGCTTAATTTGAATAATATTTACCTGGTCATGTCTACTCTAATCTTCTCCCATAAAAAGAAAGGGGGGGGGGCAAGGAGGGAGGGAGAGAATAAGAATTATTTTCCTAAAACAAAGTGAGATGAATTCTCCATGGTGCAAAAACTCCAATGCTCTGAAAAAACACATTGTACTTCTGGTCTACATGGTGGGCCAGAGTCCTTAAAAGAGAAGATGTCTCCAGATTGTCAGGAGGGCTTCCCCAGAGGAAACAGCAGAGTTACGTGTAGTTCACCTCAAAGCCTGGTGGACACTCAGTCACAGAGAAGAATCGGTGTATGCTGCAAACACCTCTTTCCCAAAGAAACAAGGCTCCTCAGAACAGCTGAACCTGCTATGAGGAAATCCTCAACCCACCAAAACTCCACCCAATGGATCCAACCAGATCCAAACCAAAAACTCCCCAACTTTCCAATTGTTTCCACGTGAAGCTTCCTGCTTCACTTGCTTCCGGAATTCCAGACCCTACTGGTTTTCCATCCATCTCACTGATTGCTCCCTCCGGATGTCCTCTGCTCATTCTTTGCCAAACCAGCTAAGTTTACTTGTTCCTGCTAACACCCCTCTCACTCTGACATTTGTTTCAAAGTCCCTTCCCCTTCCTAGCCCCTAACTCCTTTTGTACAGGGAACCACTTCACTGACCTTTCCCCACTCTCCCTTAATCTCTCCAACTCATTCTTCTTCCATTTCACTTCCTGTCCTTCTTCCACTTCAATATCTGCTGTCACCTCTCCTCCATCCTTTCCCCCATTGAATGGCTCAGTTCTCTCGACTCCTCACCCCCCGACCCACCTTTCCCTCCCTTCTCCCTTTCAAGGAGTGACTTAGCCTAAATTACCTAAATCAGGCAGTTATTGGTAGAAACAAAAGTCCCAAACTCCCCAACCCACCTTTCCACTGTCCAGCTCTGCCTCCTTACCTTTGCACCCCCCACAATGTCCAGCAATGCACACTGCAAATTCGATTCAATTATCACTTAAAAATTCCTCCAAAGAACAAAGACATGACCCTTACCGCCCAGAAATCTTCAAGAGAGGAGGCAAAAACAACTTGGATACAAAGTAAACCCGGGAAAAAAAATGAATCAGAGATTAAAGCACCGTTAGCGTTACTGTTTCCAAACGAGTCTCCGTGGGAACAACGACTTAGTCTTGCTCACCGGTTTAGCCCCAGCGCCTAGGCAGCGTAGTAGGTGCTCTACACCAGCCGGTTAAACGAACGAGCGTAAGGGCGAATGAATGAACGCACCGTGCCGGGCACCGTGCCTGGCACACAGCAGCAGCTCAAGCAGGAAGCGGCTGCACAGAGAACTCGGGGAGAGGCGCGGCCAGGAGGGGCCCCGGCTGGGGAAGTCGAGGCGCGGCCGGCCCACCGACCGACACGGGAGACTGCCCGAGAAGGCGGCTCTCGGGGTCCTCCCCTGCCCCCGCACACCCGCAGCCCCCGCGCGCCCCGAACCTTGGTGTCCACGTCCGCCAGGCAGTCCCTGCGGAACTGGTCGAAGAGGCCCTGGCTCTTGAGGTGGTTCACGATCATAGCCACGAGCTGCGGGTCCCCGGCGCCGGCCCCCGCGCCGCCTGCCCCGCCCGCGCCGGGACCAGCCCCGGGGCCCGGAGGTGGCGGCGGCGGCTGCGGCTGTGGCGGGGGAGGCGGCGGCGCCGGAGGCGGCGGCTGCGGTTGCGGGTTGGTGGCCATGGCGGCCTGGGCCGGGGAGGGCGCGGGCCCGGGCGGGCGGGCGCTCCCGGGAGGCGGCGGCTGCACAGGTCCCGCCGCCTGAGGGAAGCCAACGGGATGTTGTTACGGAACCAGCAGACCCAGAGCCACCCCGGAAGTGAAAGGGAACCGGGGGAAGGGAGGAAAAGGAGGTGACAATGGCAACGGAGGTCTGGCGACGGGAGCCGCGAGGGGTCATTTCCGGCCGCCGCCGGGCGCGGGCTCCCTCGCGTGGCCAGGCTGCTCGGAAGCGGCGGCGAGCAGGCGGAGCGGGCCGCGGGCACCGGGTTTGGGCCAGGGGCCAGGGTCTGGAGTCCAGGGTGGTTGGGCGTCCGACGAGCGCGACTCCCCTGACCCGAGGGCCGACTGGGCGCCTGGTCGGACCAGGCCCGGGTGGGGGAGCGAGGCTCTGGCCGGGTTCCATCCACGGTGGCATTTAGGCTTGACGCTCTCTCCTTTCACGGAGCAGTCGAGATCCCTAGACTGTACAATGCGAACGGTGCGTGGAACTGCTGATTCTAAACTCTCCCAACCCTCTTCGTTCTCAGCCTGCAATCCTGCCCAGATTTCCCCCAAGCCGGTAGCTCCAGGAGTCTCCTGCATCTCTTCTCCCAACCCCATTCTATTTTTCTTTGAGCATTCCTTTTTACTCTCCGAGCGTGGCTGCGGACTAGAACCCGATCCCTCCAGCACCTTCTTCCTGCCAGCGAAGACAAACCCACAGGCTTTTAGTTTTAAGTGTTTTTCTGATGATAATAACAGTTCACACATTTAGCACACAGTATGTGCCAGGCGTGGCGTTAAGAGCTTTTACATGCATTAACTCAATCAATCTTTGGAACCACACTATGCTAGGTCCTACTACCATCCGCAATTTGCAAAGCAGGAAACAGACCCAGAGAGATTAAGGAGATTGCTGAAGGTTACATAGCAAATCGCCTGATTCTGGACTCTTATCTTTAAAATATTATTAGTGCACTGTCAAAGCAAAATAAATAATTACAAATTTTCATAATTATTCAACAGAATGTAAAACATTGGAAAAACGCATCTTTCGGTGAAATGGATATTATTGCTTTTTAAAATTAATATGTCTGTGGATGAATATGTCTTATTACTAGAAGAAGAAGGGTTAAGCATCAATTCTATTCCTATTTCTAGTTTTTGCAACTGTATGCCCTGAGAAACCATGTTCATATGAAGTGCTGTACTTGGGAACAGAGTTTTATTGTAGTAATGTCCCTGAATTTTTGATCTCAAAAAATTAGATTTGATGATCTCTAAGCTGACTATTCAATTAAGCCCTCCTCCAGTTTCGTGGAAAGCAAAGAATTGAAAACCACCTGACTTGTCAAAGGGTTTGTCTACCTGGTTCTTATATTTTCATTTTCTGGGAAATATACCAAACAGGCATTATGGAGACATCAAGTGACTATGAATAAAACCTGTTTTTTTTTTTTTAAAATGAGATCTATCTTGTTTAACCTGTCATACTCAAATTTGGTAAAAATCTAAACATTGTTCATTTTGATAAATGGTTGGATAAAATGCATTTTTGTTGTTAGTAGGTAGTTCAGTTTTGTTTTTGTCAAAACTTTGCAGCTAATGGTACAGCTCATTTAGGTTAAAATTGTTTGACAAGTATGGAAAATGTTTGTCATATAACCTAATTAACAGAGTCCGTTTTCATCATCAAACTAGCCAAATGGGATTTACTTTCCATATGAAACAGTTTGACTTCATTGTTTCAATTCAAATAAAGAGTCATGCATTTTGAGGAGTATAATGAAGACTGCAGAGAGAGAGAGACATGGAATGAATCTTAAAAGATTTATTACTAAGTGCAATCAAGATTAAAATGGTGTAAGATATAATTGTTTTATCCATTTTCAAAATAAGCTATGAAAACAAGATGAGATTATGACATGTTTCTGTTTACCTGATTACTGACAATGCAATACAATATGTTGCTAAATGTATAAGTTATTTATTAAGTGTGTAGCATGATGAAAGGCATAGTATTTCTTTGGTGTATACAGATGTATCAAATTTATTTTGCTTTTGGGGAATAAATAAATAGGAATCATCCATAAAAATTCAACAAAACTCCACGGATTTAATTAAGCATAATGCTCAAACTTAAAAAAAAATAGTGAAACAATAAAGTATTTGTTGCTAAAAATGAATTGGTTCAGTGACTAGAAAATAATTTTGTTTTGTGGACAGCATATAGAAAATCCTGAATATTTTCTAAAATAAAGTGAGAATTGCTTATAACTTAAATAGAGCATTCACAATTGATTTTATAAAATGTATGTTAACTGCCTTATTGAATAACACAGACTGAATCTAAAAGAAATAACATGATATTTGTATCCATGGGTTCAAATTACTCTGGATACACTGGATACAGTGTAACTTGAACAATTTTGTAGCCTGGAAAACATTCTAGTTACATTGCAAAGAATCAGAGTCACTGATCTGTACTGCTTTGGCTTTTCAAAGGTGCTTTTCTTTCCACTTGAAGACCAGTCCTAGGGATTAGTATTGTGAATACCTGGGGGGGTAAATGGCATACATTTAAATCTTTTTTTAAAAAAAATAGCTGTTTTGCACAATCATCATTTCCTGCCAGTGACCTCTTTGTTTTGTTCTCTGCTTTGTTTCTTTAGAGAGAGTAATATAATATTTGATAATAGTGAGGGTTGGGAAGAGGTGAGCTCTTCAAAAAAAATTGCCATTGCTTCCCTACCACTGTGTGTATGTTTGAATTCAGAATCTCCCAACAAGGATCAAATTCTTTCTCCCTGAACGTGATTCAACTCTCATTGTTCCCAAGTCTGGTGCTAAGGTGACAGTTAAATAAACTTTACAAACCTTTTAGGAATGAGTGGAACAAGGGTGGGTTATTATGGCAGTCATTACTGGCAACCATTTGTATCCTCGGGCACCAGACTCCTGCCGGTGATTTCCTCTCTTTCTGCAGTCCAGCCTGCCCCCTACCCAATGCAGATCCTGTTCCTGGGGGCTAATCCAGTGAAAGTCAAACATCGGTTTAGATATGTTGATCTCCTAACCCCAGGGAGCCCAAGTGCTTTTTAAGCAGAGTTGTTTGTTTCTTTTCTCTCCCATCCCCAGGGCATCTCCATTCCAAACCAGGCCCTAGGCCTTGCCTTTCATAATCAAAAGGCTAATGAATATCATTTCCTAAATGGCTTTCTTTCAACCCAAAGCCCAGTAGAAACCTTGAAATTTCACCTTTTCAGTGATAACAGAATATATGCTTAGGGGAGGTTCAAAGCACCCCATTAACAATTTCTGTAAGAGGAGGGGGAGAAGAGATGTATTATTTGCCTTTTCAAAGCAAACTCCATGGTCACAGCTATCCTATTTCTATTGCAGTATAAAATAGCTGATGAAGGTGGAGATGGTGGTTGGGCAGAGCATTACAAAATGTTAACGTGAGAAGGGGGATTGCTTTTTCTGTTGAAGGTACTTGGAAGCACTGTCACTTGCTCTGGGGTCAGGACGTGGAGGTGAAGGCGGCACAGGGGCATGACAAGGTGGAGAGGAAGAGGCGTGGTTCCAGGACAACATTTGGCAGAGAATGGCAACCTCATTCCCTTCCAATCTGGGAGTGCCCAAGAGTAGAGGTGCTTTGGAAATTGTGGCTGTGTGAGCATGTGTTACCTGGAGGAGCTAAAGAATTTAAGAGGGTGCCTGAGTCCCAGCAGGTGGGAAAATGGAAGATGAGTCTGGGACAGCAAGATAGCAGTAATGGCAACAGAGAAGTAGGATTGTGTTGCATAAGCCACTGGGATATTCCTGGCAGGAACTCCAGAGGAGGAGAAAAGTCATGATGGGCAACTTTCTGGTGAAGTGGAACATATCAATCACTTTAGCTATTCATGATATGATAGGAGAGTTATGTGTGGGCAATCAGGAAGATTCGCAGTGGTTCTCAAATCTTAGCATGTTTCGGAATCTCCTGGAGGGCTTGTTAAAACACAGTGCTGGCCCCATCCTCAGAATCCCTGATTCCGTTAAATCTAGGGCAGGGCCTGAGACTTTGAATTTTTACAAATGCTGGATGGATTACCATTTCAGGAACATTGGATCAGCCCCACAGTCCTAATCCTGTTTTCCTGTTTTGTATAAATAAAGTTTTATTGGAAAATAGCCACACCTATTGGATTTGCTTTGTTTCCATCGTCTACAGCTGATTTTGCTGCAAGGCCACAGTTATGGGAAAGACTGTATGGCTTGAAAAGCTGTGAATATTTACCATCGGGCCCTTTATAAGAAAAGTTTGCCAACTCCTGGACTAAAAGGAGGCAGCAAAGTGTGGTTGTGTGACTTTGAAGTTAGGAAGCCTGTATTAGAGAACTTCTGCCTTTCACGAGATAACAGTTGCTTCTCCAGTGGAGATAACGTCTGATTCACAAGGTTGTGGGAATGACTAAGCCAGGTCATATAAATGGCAATGGTTTATAATATGCTGCCCAGATGAAGTGAATTTTTAAGAATGGGTGGAGTTTGGACAAAGAGAGATTGGGGAAGCTCTGCATGTTGAGGAAAGAGCAGATTAAAGGAAAAGTGTCAGTTTACCTTTGTCATCTTCTCTCGTCGTGCCATGAACAAGAATAGAATCAAAGTGGAAAACCAGGTTTCTAGTATGGTACTGGGTGCACACGGTATGTTCAATAAATGCTCATTTAGTGTCATTCATTTATTTCATTTCTGTTAGAAATATTCTGCGATGTGGCCCATCAATTAATATTAACCTGTCTGTTAACACAGGCAGATTCGTTACTTTGTGAAGAAATTACTTTTGGCTTTGGGAGAGGTTGTGGGTATGCTGAGACAGAATTCTAAAATATGAATTTTCTCATCAATGTTTAGGGAACTCTGATTGTTCCCTTAAGTGATTGATTGCCTTTTTGTCATATATATATATGTGCCAGTCTTCCTCTATTTTGCATGTGGGACGCTGCCACAGCATGGCTTGATGACTGGTGTGTATGTCCACACCTGGGATCTGAACCTGTGAACCCCGTACTGCTGGAGTGGAGCGCATGAACTTAACCACTGCACTGCCCGGCCAGCCCCTGTTTGTCATTTTCTTATTCTGTGCTTTCTAGTTTGAACAATATTTTTTTCCAGAAGAGGATACTCTTTTTATGCAGGTTACACTACTTTTCCATATTTCTTTGCTTTTAAGATTTAAACTTCTGTGAAATAAGTCAGACAGAGAAAGACAAATACTGTATGATCTCACTTATATGTGGAATCTAAAAAAAACAAAACTCATAAAAGAAGAGATCATTCTTGTGGTTACCAGAGGCAGAGGGGGAGTTGGAGGAAGGTTCTCAAAAGGTACAAACTTCCAGTTATAGGATAAATAAGTTCTAGGGTTGTAATGCACCATATGGTGGCTATAGTTAACACCGCTGTGTGATTTTTAGGAAAGTTGCTAAGAGTAAATCCTAAGTTTTTATCACAAGGGGAAATTTTTTCATTTTTTTCCTTCTTTTCTTTTTATTGTAGCTATATGAGAAGATGGATGGTACCTGAACCTATTGTGGTAATCATTTCATAATACATGTAAATCAAACCATAATGTTGTATGCCTTAAACTTATACAATGATGTATGGCAATTATTTCTCAATGAAACTGGAAAAAAGTTGGGAAAGAATTATTATGTTATACACTTTAATACAATGTTATGTCAAGAATATCTCAATGAAACTCGGGGAAAAGTTTTAAAAATTTAAAAGGAGATTTAAACTGGTAGTGATAGCAATCAGATGTACAAAAGCAAGATTTATTATGAGTTTAAGTAGCCAGTGGCTATTAATGTTACTGAGTTGCTGGCTATTTGGACAATTGGGATGGTACCATAGCAGATGGCTTGAAATAAAAGATATTCCTTTATATGCTTATAAAGATGGAAAGAAGCTTTGCATTTAGAACAGCTAGTCTTCAAGAACATTATTTTTATTTAAAAAATAACCTTAATGTGTGTGTGTTTCCTGAATGTTCTAGATGATACATGGTACCCTGAAAACTAGAAGTCACACCTCCCAGAATGAAATTAGGAAAAGTAGAAATAAAGAAGATCTGTTGGAAATGATGTGATATTATCTGAATACCCCAAATGCAATCCAGGTCTTCTGGGTAGAAATTCTGAGAGGGATGAGAAAATAGTGATTATAACCAAGAAGTTGTATACCTGAGTAGTGAGAATATTCTGCCTCTGAATAAGGAATCTTTTCAGAGGGGAAATGGCTAGCATAGCATCTATGAAAGGGAGGGATCCAAAGTGTCTAGAATTGGTATGGTCTCTACGGACAGCATTCATTTGCTATTAGGTGCCAGCCATTAAGATCTTGTAATTCACTCCTCTTCTGATCCTGTGATCATTAGCAACCTTTGGGTCACATTTGGCTTCACATTTGGATTTGCCTATAGGAAGAAAAGCTGTTGCTCAGCAAATAGAGGAAGCTGTCCACTTGTTGGTTATATCTTTCCCTATGAAATTTATTTTTGCAGAAGGCTCTAAGAACTTGGTTAATTGTGAAATCAGATACATTCTTTGTGTTGTAGGGGAGGAAGACATTTCCTCTTCCCAAATGGGGGTTCATCTGGCTGGAGAACGAATTAAATTCACATGAGACAGAATAGCAAGAGAAAATTAAACAAAGCTTTATGAGGAACCATGGCCCGGGGCCCTTCTTCCCGAAGGAAGAAAGGGCACCGAAGAAGTGGGGTGCACATAGTGGTTATATACCCCCAAATGGGGTGTTTCACATGTGACTGAAACGTCCCTCCCACAATAGTCACAAGATTGCCCTGTCGGCACAGTGCTTGATGGACACAGCAGGTAATGGTCTGCTATCTCAGTGGGCATAGCAGGAGGCAAGTCTATGTCTGGAGCTGGGCGGTCACAGGTGAGTGCAGCAGCAATCGGTTCCTAGCCTAAGGAAAGATGCTTAATCCTTAAGGAATGCCAAAGTTGGGAGGGGGAGGGAAGTCAGTTACAGGAGGTTACCAGACTAGCACAATAAAATGCAGATTTTAAGTCCTTGCCTTTGGTATTGATTAAGAGTTTTTAGAGAGAAGGTCATCTCCTTTCTTCTTCCTGGTACAGAGAGGGAGGCACCTTTTACAGATAGAGATTTACCTTACAAATGTAAACGTGTCCTAAGGAAGGGCAAGTTCCATTCCTCAGAGCCTCCTTCCCTGTCCCAATTTATCAAAAGCAATCAGCCTCAAATAATCCTGATGCCAAAGAGACATATCTTGGGGTGGCCAATTCCAGGTCCCCACAGTGTCTTGGCATTCACCTTCTTACCTTGCAAGACTGAGGGCTGGGCCCCACACTGTGGTGAACAAATTGAAATATTGGTGTAGGCACTAGTCTGGGTGGCCAGCCAGCTCATCTCAGGTAACAGTGAATTTTGTTGACCATGGTTGAAGTTCAAATGGCGGTGATTACACTGGTAACTCAAGTTCCTTGTAGATAATGAGGAAAATACAGAAATTTATTGTCAACAGCAGGTAGTCTAGAGATAAGCCACTGATCCAAGTTGCACCAATCAGAACCAGCCTTGGGGTTTTTTAAGGTGATTGGTGTTCCTCTCTGGCATCTGCACTGTATACAGTTGTCTGGAGGGAGTAGTCAACCATCAGAGCCTCTGCCATGTGGGTAGAGACTGTCTGCAAGAGAAAAAAAGTCTACCACCCCATGGAGTGAAGCACAGTTGAGAGAGACAGCAAAGCCCTGTGTGTTCCACATACTCATGAGACCTGCTTGTACTTGTCTCTACTAATCATTTGATTATGTGAAACAAATTCCCAAAAACATCCTAACTGTTAAAAATTGTATTGTTTAATATGGAATGTGCCTTGTTCTGGTGAGAGGAGGGTACTAAAATGGGAAGAGATTGTGAAAAATGGTGGAGTGTGCACAGGAGCCCAATGAATACCAACATTTGTCAATGTTTACCCCTTTGTAAACAAACTGACCCTTGGCTTGACACTTCCACTAATTAATGCTGGCAGGCATCAAAACGTCAATACAAATCTGATATTCTTCAAGGCACGCTTTCTCTTCTCATATTAATGTCTTGGTTACTCCAGGGAGGTCATGGATTGCTTGGGGACAACTCTTTAAAAGCAGGAACTTACTGGCTAGAAAGATTTGACTCAAGAGTGATTTTCGTGGCATCAAACCATATGCCTCAAGAGATATCAGAGTTAGTTGGAAAAAGAGAAGATACCCTCATTTCTTGAAAGAAAATTGAATAAAAATACTTATAGTAATTATTTTAGACAATGACTACTAAACTAATAATTGTACTTTTCTAGATTTAAGTAAGGAGCTTGTGTTTAAATGTTTTCCACCACTCTTTTTCTTTGACAAGAATAAGAAACCACAATTAAAAGATGAGATTCAGGTAACCATTAAAAAAAATAATAAGAGGCTTAGTAACAGCCAAGATTCTTTTTGGTTGAATGTAAGTTTGAATTTCTGCTATTTTACTTTTTTTTGTTTTTTGTTTTTTTGCTGAGGAAGATTTGCCCTGAGATAATATCTGTTGCCAATTTTCCTTTTTTATTTGCTTGAGAAGATTAGCTGTGAGCTAACATCCATACCAATCTTCCTCCACTTTTATCTGAGTCACTGTCTCAGCATGGCTGATGAGTGGTGTGTGTCCATGCCCGGGATTTGAACCTGTGAACCCAGGCTGCCAAAGCAGAGTGTGCTATACGTAACCACTATGTCACAGGAATGGCACTCCTTTTTTGGTTTTTGGTGAGGAAGATTCACCCTGAGATAACATCTGTTGCCAATTTTCCTCTTTTATTTGCTTGAGGAAGATTAGGCCTGAGCTAACATCTGTGCCAATCTTCTACTATTTTTTTTTTAAAAGATTTTATTTTTTTCCTTTTTCTCCCCAAAGCCCCCCGGTATGTAGTTGTATATTCTTTATTGTGGGTCCTTCTAGTTGTGGCATGTGGGATGCTGCCTCAGCGTGGCTTGATGAGCAGTGCTATGTCCGCACCCAGGTTTCGAACCAATGAAACACTGGGCCGCCTGCAGCGGAGTGCACGAACTTAACCACTCAGCCACGGGGCCAGCCCCTCTTCTACTCTTTTGTATGTAGGATGTCACCACAGCATGGCTTGACAAGCAGTGTGTAGGTCTGTGCCCAGGATCTGAACATGCAAACCTCAGGCTACTGAAGCAGAGTGTGCAAACTTAACCTCTGTGTCACTGGGCTGGCCCCTCTGGTATTTTATGAGATTAGAAGTACATACTTTGATGTGGTAAATATGTTGAACAACTTACAATGGTGGTTAAACAGTGAGTTTTGCAATAAAGAAAATATTTGTGATGTTCCCTAAGTTCAGAAATTTCAATAAGGAAGAGAGAAGAAAACGTACTTTTACTTATGTATTCACGTTTTCTGTTATTAGGCAACTGTTATAAGCATTGGTTCTATGTACCAGATGTTGTTGGTCCTAAATAGATTTGCCTACAATAGGAAGCCCAATGGGCATGGGCCCTAGTCACAGGGACCCAACATAATAATTGTAAAGACAAAACATGCTTGTTATGCATAGACAATACATATATGAAATAAAGTAAGAGTAGTTATATAAGGTAGCAATGTGGGGAAAGTAGAAGAAAATGAATGTATACACATGTGGAAGGGTGGCTTGGATGGGCTGAGTTAACCAATAAAGCACACTGCAGGAAGGTGGCCTTGAACCTGGTTTGGAAAGAGATGATGGACACTGGATGGGCAGAGGGTATGGAAGGTATTTGCAAGTTGTAAGTAGCTTAATTTTCCAGGTCAGTCACATAGGAAGATAAGCTCCAGAAAAGATAGATTTATACTGTAGGGGAGGAAAAATAATTTTCCCTCTACCCTTTTGCTTCTTGTAATAAAAGACAGATTAATAGGAGAAAAACAAACAAAAATTTAATAACATTGACAAGACAATTTCACATATTGTGGTATATGGGGTAGCTATTCTGGTTCAAAACTCATTTGGCTTGAACTAAAGAAGCCGGACTTATGGCCTATGAGACATACATTGTACATCTGCTTTAACCATTAAAGAATGCATTAGACATTATTTCAAAGTAAAAGAATGCACTCCTTTACAATAAGAATGCATGCTTCCCCTCCTACACCCATCAGTATTGGTAACACCTGCCAGTATTAGTACTCCTGAAAATAAGCTCCCTTTCCTGGACTTCAGAGTCATGTTGACCTGCTAATTTGCAACTGAATGTCTCTCTCTCTTTTTTTTTTTATGAGGAAGATTGTCCCTGAGCTAACATCTGTGCCAGTCTTCCTCTATTTTCCGTGTGGGACACTGCCACAGCATGGCTTGACAAAGCTGAGGTGGGCATTTTTCCTAGTTTTGATTTACATGAAGCTGTAGATAGCCCTTTGATGAATGAATGGCAGAGGAACTAATTAATATAAATTAAGTCTAAAGCAAAGGCAGGTTTATTCTCATTTCCTAGACTAAATGTGGAGTGTATAAAAGAGGAAGGGTGGGTGAAGAAGCTTATTTTTACAAGTGATACTGAACCTCTTGACATCAAGTTCTTGTGCCCCAGCGCAGTAAGCTAATCACTGAGACATCGGTGCTTGGAAATGGAGAAAGTTTTATTCAAATTGCCCAAAATGAGAAGGTGGGAGGATAGGTTCTCTCAAATTCACCTAAATAAGAGAAGAAAGCAGGGGTTTTTATAGAGCTTTGACAACAAGGATCAGAAATACATTTTGTCCGAAGTGCAACAAAAAGCCCCTAGAGAATTTTAAACCGGTGAATGACAGGATTTCATAATGGATGTAAAGTGTTCACCACTGTCCTGGCACAGCATGAACAATCAGTATATGTTAGCAGCTGTTACTGTTTCATTTAATCCTCACACCAGCCCTATGCGATGGTTACTATGAAAGGAAATCACCCAAACCTGATCCAGGGCAGAATTTGTCGGCTGATGTGATTTTCAGCCCCTTGGGGAAAAATTTAGCATTCCTAATAAAGCACTGGAGTATTTTTCTGCTGTCCTTTAGTGCTGTCTAGAGTCCTTCTGGGAAGTCAGATTGACTCCCCTCTGCTGAGTGTTGTCCTTTAGATGTGCTCAGTAACTTTTAACCAGATGGTCAAAGGTACAGCGCTCTTTAAGCCTCATGCTATCCTAACAATCTTTAAACCAGACATTCCTCTTTTAAAACTCTAGTCAAGTAGTGTTCAAGTCATGTTTGTTTTCCTCCTCAAAGAAAATCTTTGAATTAGTTCTTTTTTGAAGTCTTTTCCTGTGCCAACAAGCTTGAAATAAAATGTGGATAAATGTTTATACTTGATTCTTCTGAGAAACTGCCTTGGCAGTATCATTAATATCACAATTTTACTGTCAAGGAAACTGAGGCTTAGAAATGTTGAGTAACAGCAGCAATGCCACAGATTTCCACCCAAAGCCTGTGCATTTATTTATTTATTTTTAATGTTGGCACCTGAGCTAACATCTGTTTCCAGTCTTCTTTATTCTTTAAATGTTTGTCTTCTTCTTCTCCCTAAAGCTTGCCAGATACATAGTTGTATATTCTAGTTGTAGGTCCTTCTGGTTGTGCTATGTGGGACGCCGCCTCAGCGTGGCTTGACGAGCGGTGCCATGTCCATGCCCAGGATCCGAACCAGTAAAACCCCGAGCTGCTGAAGTGGAGCATGCGAACTTAACCACTGAGCCACAGGGCCGGCCCCCAAAGCCTGTGTATTTAAGCACTCCACTGTACTTCCCACAGGGAAGACCAAACGCCCCAGTAAGAAGCAGCAAAGGAAATCAGAACCCAACGGAAGGCATAATTCCCAGTGATCAAATTCCTCTTTCTTTTATTGCAATCCCATTATTATCTGCTTTATTTTATGTCGATTTTTAAAGACTGGTATTCTGTGATTCATAGTGACCTCCCTTGTCTTCCCCAGAGATATTTACGTGTAGCTCATCCCTACTCCCACTCTGCTTTTTGATTTTTAAAAGTTCTAATTTGGTTTTTCACTAATTGAACCCAGCCCTAACTAGGATGGACCTTTTCTCCAGATTGTCAAGATCCATGAAATCTATTTTTCTGGTCTAGGATGTCACTTACTTGAATCTCCAGTCCATCAAGCCCTGGAGCTTTAATTCATTAGTGTGTATGACTCACACCAATCACACAACCGGATTATGTGGGTCTGCCAAGCTGAAGTAAATTACCCATTAGCCATTGTACGAAAAACCTGAGTGAGGGCATTGAGGGGTGCTAAAACATTCTGGATTATTTTGTAATGGAGGATGGGGGAAGTCCCTACTTTTCACTACCAAGCATTCTTTTTTTTTCCCAAAGATTTTATTTTTCCTTTTTCTCCCAAAGCTCTCCGGTACATAGTTGTGTATTCTTAGTTGTGGGTCCTCCCAGTTGTGGCATGTGGGATGCCGCCTCGCGTGGCTTGATGAGTCGTGCCATGTCCGTGCCCAGGTTTTCAACCTGCAAAACCCTGGGCTGCTGAAGCAGAACACGCAAACTTAACCACTCGGCCACGGGCTGGCCCCGCATTATTTTCTTAGAATGGAACAGATTCCATGGGGGTCCTGGAGCCAGTTCTCACGTGCTCAATGTTAAATTTTCAGGAAAGTTGTTAAGTAGTTGATGCTGAGTTGGCAGCTTGAAATTGGCCACGGTGGGAGTATTCATACCACAGAAATTGGCAGATGCCACAAACTGGGGCTTTTTTTCCCCCCATCGAGCTAGTTTGTAGACACTGAGTAGTACATTATTGCAGAGCCCCTCAGGTTCACCCTTTTTTCTACCTAGTTACGGAACAAGTTGAGGGCATGCAAAGACAGTGGCATGGTTACCAGGATGGGTTTTTGGCAGACATTCAGTTTCCTGCCTGTATTTTTCCCCCATCACATCCTCTGGCAAGAGTTCTGTGCTCAAACGGACCCCACATTGCTAGTAGCAAATGAGGTTCACTATCACTTTTCGCCATAGGGTGGAATCCCAGCTCCATTGCTACTTGCTCTGTGACTGGGGCTGGTCGATTATCCATGTCTGTAGGCCTGTGTCCTCATCACTATAGTGAGAATATTGCCATCCTCATAGTTTGTGTGTATTTGTGTGTGTGTGTGGTGGGGGGAAGGTACCCATGAAATGCTTTGCTTAAGACCTGATGCATTGTAAACTTTCAATAAATCATAGCCCTAATTGGAATCATATTATTATTTACTAGATATTTACAGACACTCACGCTAGTTCCCGGACTTCACATCTCTGGTGATGGCCGAAGCCCTGGAACCAGCCTGGCTTGCACCATTTGTTCCACAAGGTGGCGCTCTCTCTCTCTCTCTGTGTGTACTCCACATGGCTGGGAGCCCCAGCACAGGTGTGATTCCCTCGTCTCCCAGGTCGCATCAGCCACACACTTTCTCCCCTTAGTTCAGTGCCTGCCCCTCAGCGATACCGAGTGCATTGAGCTTGACAACCTTTTCAGCTAGAAAGAAGTGGGGGGAAAGAAATCTTTCTTGAAATATATTGATTTGGCCTGATGGCTTTTCATTGACATGCGAAAGGAATATTTCCCGTCTCTGTGCAAAATCTCCCTTTTATTCACTGCAAGGATGTTTTTAACAGGTAGGAAGCTGAAGTCTTTGGGGGTTTTCTGTTCTCTTTTGTCTGTCTTGGTTCCTTTTTCCTCATTCTCTAGAGTCCTCAAGGCAACAAGATGGAGTAAAATTAATACCGGGTCAGCAATCAGACAGACCTAAATTTAACATGTGATTCTGCTACTTGTCAGCTGAATGATGTTGGGCTACTCATTTGAATTTCTAACCTTCAGCTTCCTAATCCATGAAATGAGCCATCTATCTGTCTGTCCGTCTGTCTGTCTATCTATCTATCTTGGGTTGGTCCTGTACTTTGAAACCTGGTTACACGTCAGTTTCACCTCGGGAGCTTTTCAAAAACAGTTGATTCTTGGCTCCACTCCAAAAGACTGATCCGCTTGGACTGGGTTGTAGCCCAAACATCAGTCTGTTTTAGAAGCTCCCTGGGTAATTCTATGTACAGTGAGGTTTAAGAACTGCTGAGTCCCTCTTAATAAGCCTCTTTAAGCCTCAGTTGGCTGACACGCTCATAACCTGGAAGTCTCTTGACTCAACAGCTCATATAAATATAAAATGAATCTCCTTTGCTAACAGCCACATTGTTAGTGCAATCCTCCACTCACTCAGATTAGCAGACGGTACAGTCCCATCACATCCACCCTTTGTCTCCAGGGGTCTTTCAGGATGCCCAAGAACCGCTATTGGTGCTCTGCAGGTGAGAACAACACCTGGGATCCTTGTCCCCCTGCTGATGCTGGGCAGTCCCTGTGGTCACAAGAAATGCCAGGCCTTGCAGTTGTTCCTCAGAACAGTGGACAATGGTCCTTCCTTTGGTTACCCTTTGTTGAGGATACTCTTCTCTCTAATTGGCCTGGATTGCTAGGGCCATGGCCCATCAGAGGCCAGCTCTTCCACTTCGCGTAAGTGCAACTATATTTCCTAAGCCACATCCCAGCACCCGGTGAGCAGTATCAGGAATTACAGCCTCATCTGCTCACTTTGCAGAACCAGCACTCTTCTCCAGCAGCCTATGCCTGGGTTGCCCAGTCCACATTTATTCCTCTTGGTAAATTTCCTCTTGGAGATTCTTTTTTGTCTTCCCAGCGTTTGGCCTTAGGTAGGTCCACCCTTGCCCATCAGATGTGTTCTAATAAATGTAATAAGTAGATAAATACTAACCCTTGTTCTCCCAGAAGCCTTCTTGGCCCACTGTATAGATCCATATATGTAAAAAGGTGCATGAGAGAGGATCCATCACCAATTTACTTAGCCTTTTCTAAAGCCAGTCTCTTTTCAAGCCTTATCTCCACTAAAAAAGCCCCTTTCCCATACCTATGTGCCCCTTTATTCTTTCACCTCCCTTTTCTCCTCTGGTAACCACCAATCTGTTCTTAGCTATGTGTTTGCTTATTTGGTTATCTTCCACATGTGAGTAAAATCATACAATATTTATCTTTCTCTGTCAGACTTATTTCGTTTAGCGTAATACCCTCAAGTCCCATCCATGTTGTTGCAAATGGCACAATTTTGTCTTTTTTCTTTTATGGTTCAGTAGTATCCCATTGTGTGTATGTATATACACCACATCTTCTTTATCCATTCATCCACTGATGGGCCCTTGAGTTGTTCCACATCTTGGCTACTGTGAATAATGCTGTGATGAACACAGGGGTACATATATCTTTTTGAATTATTGATTTCATATTCTTTGGATGGAAACCCAGTAGTGGAATAGCTGGATCATGTGATATTTCTATTTTTAATTTTCTGATAAATATAAAAAGTAGACTATTGGTGATGAACACAATGCAGACTATACAAAAACTTGAAATATAATAATGTACAACTGAAGTTTATACAGTGTTATAAACCAATGTGACCTTAATAAAATAATTTAAAAAAAACCCCTCCCCCAAATTCTATGTTAAGAAAAAATTCCCTTTCCCAAAATCAATGAGTATGAATGTACTCACTTTGCATACGTGTAACTCAAAGGGATTACTGGGATGGTTATTTCCAGGGCACAGGGACAATTTGCCCTAAAGTTAAGTTCAAGTTTTTTACCATGAGCACAGAAACCATAAAAAACATCCAAGATGATAATTTATTAGCTTCCACAAATTTTAGGATTCAGTCTCCTCTGGGCAACTCATTTCATATAAATGAGCTTGATATGAATGGCAACCTCACGAGGTGGTTGAGCATAATAAGTGAGAAAAGATGTGGAAGGAGTAACTTGTAATGTCTTATTATTATCACTGTTACTAATTAGTTATGCTGATCAACATCTAATCAGAGTTGCCCCTTTGGACAGTGAAGACCCCATGGCCAAATATCTCCCTTCCTCTTCCTGTCCATACAGTAGTCAATGGAGTGGCCCTGATCCCTGACCAATACAACCCGGGGATCCCAGGTTCTCACTGTATCACCAATAAATCACATTAATTAGAGATGGGGCCTCTTCACTGAATTGCAGTGCTATGGGCCAGTGTCACTTGCTGTCTCTCTCTCCTGCTCTGGTTATAGAGCAGTTTAAGAGGACAACTCTTGGTCAAGTGGCCTTTGGGTTGGTTCTTAAGCTTTGGTTTTCCTCTGGATAGACCCAACGGTCTTCAGGGGGTTAGGAGAACATTGGGGAAGGTCTGGCTTGAACCATGTTCTCCAATATAGTCAACTGAAAGCCCTAAATATTGGAGCTATTGAGTGCTTGCCTGGCCCTTTAGGAAAGGGCAGTACTGTGTCTCAATTCTCATGTGGTTTCTTGGGTCTGCTCTCACTTAGTTAGGAATCTGGAAGGGAGGAGGCTTGTAATTAGCACCCCTAAACCTACAACAGTTCTCCTGTTTGAAAGGCTAAGACACTGACGTTTTAAGAAGTGTGTGCATGTCCCTCAAAGGGAAGGTCAGTTTTGGGGTCCTCTCTCAGTTGCCAACTATGGATGATGTAAGTTTGATTGCCTAAGGAGATTGACTTGTCTCTCTTATGGATGGCCATGAGATGTATTCAGGACGTGGTACTGACTGGGCTCAGAGGTTGACTGGATGAAGTAAGAACGGAGAGGGAGCCATTCAGGTTGACAGTTTCCTCTGGAGCAAGCATTGGCCAATAACAGCCAGCAGGTGAAATCTAGCCTGCTGCTAGTTTTTTGTTTTTAACTTTTTATGTTGAAATAATTTGAGACTCAGTTCCAACCCATTTTGTAAACAAAGTTTTGTTGGAACATTATCATGCTTATCTGTTTGCATATTATCCATGGCTACTTTCTTGATATAATGACAGAATTGGGTAATTACAACAGACAACACATGACATGCAAAGCCTAAAATCTGTACTATCTGACTTTTTACAGAAAAAGTTTGCTGACTTTGTGCCAGAGTCAAAGATGCTTGTCAGTCAACGATGCTTCCCGAAACTGCCTTAAAATTCACATTCCTCCTTGCTGGGATCCAAAGGCCAAAAGAGCTCTGATGAATAGAGAAGTTCAGGATTGGAAGGAGGCGTTAGTGGGCATCCAGAGCAATTACTCATTTGAGGCCAGCATCTCCCAAGGGTACCTCCTCAAGAGATCCTCTGGTGGTGGAGGCACATCATTTCCTGAAGCAGCCAACTCACCTTCTTTGGGAAGTTCTGGCTGTTGGAAAATGACTTCTTACCCTGAGCTAAAATCTGGTGGGCAGAAAAAATTGTTCAAATTTTATTATTCATGGTCCCATTTCCAGCCTTTGGAGGAAGAAGACTCCATCACCAGCCAGGTGGGCCATGCTGCCTGCCTTGTGTGGAGCAGCGTGATGAGCGGGGAGGAGATCTGCACAAGTTGGAGCACTCTGCGTGGGAAAAGGTGCTGGATGCCCTAGAGAGAAAGATCCTGAGAAGGAATGCTGGAGGGGCATGGCTGGACAGGGATGCGGCGGGAGAGGAGCTGCAGGTGAGGAAGGAGACGGAGGTATGGAAGTTGTCTCACATTATTCTTCAATGTTTCCGGAGTAGGATTTAGATTTGTGGGTGTGTTTCTACATGCTTCAACCAGTTGAAGTGTCCTTCAAGGAAGAACGAAGGGCTCCAAATCGTCAGGTGCCTTTGAGTTGTGTCTGCTCCCCTGAGGTTCCCACGTGTTAGTCTTATAGTTTCAGTCCAAGGAGCTTTCAGACCAGTAGCACTCTAGCCATAGTGGTCAAAATCCCATCTTGCTGCCTTCCTTCCTGACCACAGGTTACCTCTTCTCTCACCTCAAAGCTTGCTCCAAACCAGGAGTGGAGAGAGAGAGAGGTGAAGGGAGACCATATGCCATCTCTTTGGCTGTGGTTGAAAGTTTCCCAGGTTGAAAGTTTGCACAGCACAGTGCAAAGATCTCCAGATGTATTCCAGAGTCCCTGGTTTCAAGATCTATTTCTGCAATAACTTCATGTACAACCTTTTGTCATCAATTCTCTTGTTTGTACCTTGGTATCCTCCCCTGTACAATAAGTGACTAGAGTCAGAACAGTGTTCAGATGCTGCTTGTGGAGCTTTGGATGTTCTCCAAGGGGCCTCTGGGAGCTTGGTGCAGGATGGTGGCAATACAGACGCTAAGCGGCTGGGTTTTCTGGCAGCCCTACTCAACTTTCATCAGAGCAGCTCTGCACTGTCTACTAGATAGATTGGGGTTCCTTCAAATCCCCTGTTATCACTAAATTTCTACTGCTAAAGAAAAAAAGGCTCGAATCAAAAAATCTTTATCAGTGTTTCTGAATGTGCGGTGCATGTCCCACTGGAAGGATACAAACTGGTTTTATGTGATACGTGGAGGAACATTTTTTTAATTGAGATGTACTTGATATATAATA
This sequence comes from Equus przewalskii, assembly GCF_037783145.1. Taxonomy (NCBI): domain Eukaryota; kingdom Metazoa; phylum Chordata; class Mammalia; order Perissodactyla; family Equidae; genus Equus; species Equus przewalskii. The sequence continues at coordinate 109,345,573 of NC_091833.1, read as the reverse complement.
TTGTACTAGTTTAAGGTGTAAAACATAGTGATTCAATATATGTATGTATTGTTAAATGGTTACTACAGTAAGTCTGGTTAACATCCATCATCACAGTTGTTTACATTTTTTTTCATGTGTGAGGACTTTTAAGATCTATTCTCTTAGCAACTTTCAAATATACAATACAGTACTATTAACTGTAGTCACCATGCTGTACATTACATCTCAAGGACTTATTTATTTTGTAACTAAAAGGTCGTACCTTTTGACCACCTTCACCCATTTTGCCTGCCCCTCCCCCTGCCCCACCTCTGGCAACCACCAATCTGCTCTTTGAGAGTTCAGGGTTTTTTGTTTTGTTTTGTTTTGGATTCCACGTATAAGTGAGGCCATATAGTATTTATTCTTCTCTGTCTGACTTATTTCACTCAGCATAATGCCCTCGAGGTCCATCCATGTTTTACAAATGGCAGGATTGCATTATTTTTTTTTATTAAGATTATGATAGATTACAACCTTGTGAGATTTCAGTTGTACATTATTGTTAGTCATGTTGTGGGTACACCACTTCATCCTTTGTGCCCTCCCCCCACCCCCTCTTTTCCCTGGTAACCACCGATCAGTTCTCCTTGTCTATATGTTAACTTCCACCTATAAGTGGAGTCATATAGAGTTCGTCTTTCTCTGTCTGGCTTATTTCGCTTAACATAATACCCTCAAGGTCCATCCATGTTGATGCGAATGGAACAATTTTGTCCTTTTTTATGGCTGAGTAGTATTCCATTGTGTATATATACCATATCTTCTTTATCCAATCACCAGTTTCTGGGCATTTAGGTTGGTTCCACGTCTTGGCTATTGTAAATAATGCTGCAATGAACATAGGGGTGCTTGGGACTCTTGGGATTGCTGATTTCAGGTTCTTAGGATAGATACCCAGTAGTGGGATGGCTGGGTCATAGGGTATTTCTATTTTTAACTTTTTGAGAAATCTCCGTACTGTTTTCCACAGTGGCTGCACTAGTTTGCATTCAGGATTTCATTATTTTTTATGATTGAATAATATTCCACTGTGTATATATATACCACATTTTCTTTATCCATTCATCCATCAATGGACACTTAGGTTGTTTCCCGTTCTTGGCCATTGTGAATAATGCTGCAATGACCATAGGGGTGCAGATATCTTTTTGAGTTAGTTTTTTCATTTCCTTTGGATAAATATCCAGAAGTAGAATGCTAGATCATATGGTAGTTCTATTTTCAATTTTTAAAAAAACCTTCTGTACTGTTTTCCATAGTGGCTGCACTAATTTGCATTCCCACTGAGAGTGCACAAGGATTCCCTTTTCCCCACATTCTTGCCAACACTTGCTATTTCTTGCCTTTTTGATAATAGCCATTCTAACAGATGTAAGATGATATCTCATTGTGGTTTTGGATGAACATTTTCGATTTCCATAGTTACCATATTTATTTTAACATCTAATAGGGAAAAGTGTAACAGCACATCTAGTGTGTGGTTTCGTTGATATATTGCTTAAGGTGAGGCTCAACGTAGTCAAATAAGTGGGGTTATTTAAAGGAGGAGAATAATTAAATAATGGTACAAATGCTATAGGAATATGGCAAACATGATTGACATTTGGGAAAATGGGCAAAAAGGCCTCTGCAGGCCCTCCTGGCTCTGACATTCTAGCATTCTTTCCCTTCCTTGTCTTTTCTCCTGTTTCCTCTGCCTCCCCAGGAAAGGGGACATCACAATGTGTATTTTCAGATTCAAAGCAGCAGCCCTGACATGCACTCGCTGGGTCCTCTCAGTCCTCCCAGCAGAGAGCTTGGTTTTGTTAGGGGGCAGCTCTGTTTTCCCACCTCTGGTCTCTGATGAGGTATATGAAGTCAGCAGGAAAGCAGACCAAAATGAAAGCAGGCAAAACCGGGCTCGGATATATACTTCATTTGGGATTAGCCAAGACACTCTCTGCTCCATTAGCAGAATACCTAATGTGTTCGTGTTTGAAAAAGCAAATCTGCAGAATTAGCAGCCAATAAATTGTTAGTCTTGCAGACTGTTGATTCTGTCTTGCTCCTTTTTAACCATCAGACCTCACTTATTTTTATTTACTTCTTGGCATGAAATTATTTCCTATATTTGCTTTTTTTTTTTTTTTATAAAGACAGCTGTTTAAAGATTTTATTTTTTTCCTTTTTCTCCCCAAAGCCCCCTGGTACATAGTGGTATATTCTTTGTCGTGGGTCCTTCTAGTTGTGGCATGTGGGACGCCACCTCAGCGTGGTTTAGATGCACAGTGCCATGTCCGTGCCCAGGATTCGAACTGACGAAACACTGGGCCGCTTGCAGCAGAGCACGTGAACTTAACCACTCGGCCACGGGGCCAGCCCCTCCTATATTTGCTTTTTAACTCACTCCTAGTGGGATAATGCATGTCTAGTTTCCTTGCTCCAGATTCTGGGTGATTCACCCATAGTTGCTTATTTTCTAATGTTAGACATGCACTGGGTGTCCATAGCTGATGAAGCATGGCATGGCATGGGGGACAGGCCTTGGGCATTGGGGCAGATAGACCTGGATTTGAATCTGGTTTAGCCATCTATGAACTGTGGACTGATGTTCCTTACTTAAATAAGCTTGAGTCTCACTTTCTTTGATTGCTCAGCAAGAATTATGCTACTCTCACAGGATTTTTGTGAAGATTTAAGAGGTTACCATATAAAAAATAAAACCCTAGCCTGAGCATGTTGAGTTTTAGATGCTACATGAATATCAGTTCTTTTTTCATTTTCACAAGCTCAACAAGTCTTTGTACTAGATGCTATAGAGAAGGCGACGATGAATATGGCATAGGTCAGGGGGGCACTTAGGTTTTATTTCACACGCCAGCTCTCATGGAGTGTGCAGCTTCAGGGAGAACTGTGTGGAGCTGGATGTTAAGCGTCAGCAGGGAAGTTGATGAGCCATGTCCTCAGGCTTAGGAGGGGGCAGTGGGGCACACGAACATCCTACATTTGCCATCACTGACACAAGTCCAGCTTTGGGGAAGTCAAAGCTAATGGAGTGCGAAATTCCTGGAGAAGAAACGAATAGCTGTTGAGCATAAAACTGATGGGAGTGCTTTTACATATGTTATGTCTTGAATCTTCTTAACCAGTTGCACAGGAATGAACTCTTATTCTCATTTTGTAAATGATGAAATGGAAGCTCAGACAGGCTAAGAAATTTTCTCAAGGGCTTTTAAAGTAGGAAGTGGTGAAAATGAGATTTGAACCCAGATCTGCCTAGTCGCAGAGGCCTTTTGTTTGCAATTACTAACTCTTTTAATTGGGGTGTTTAAGTAGAGTCATTCTTTTTTTTAAAAAAGATTTTATTTTTTCCTTTTTCTCCCCAAAGCCCCCCGGTACATAGTTGTGTATTCTTCGTTGTGGGTCCTTCTAGTTGTGGCATGTGGGACGCTGCCTCAGCGTGGTTTGATGAGAAGTGTCATGTCCGCGCCCAGGATTCGAACCAACGAAACACTGGGCCGCCTGCAGCGGAGCGCGCGAACTTAACCACTCGGCCGCGGGGCCAGCCCCAATAGAGTCATTTTTTAAAAATTGAGGTAAAATGTTGCTACCTTAAGGTTTGCTAAAGTGCACTAATCTTAAATGTTCAGCTTGATGAACTTTTAATTATACAAGTAATTTAAATGCACTTGTATAACCATCAGTCAGACCAGGACACAGGACTTTATCACCTTTCTAGAAGGTTCCTTGTGTGCTTTCCCAGTCAATAACCTCTCTACCAAGACATTACTAGTATTCTGATACTTATCATCATTGATTAATTTTGACTCTTCCTCACTTAATATAAATGGAATTATACAGTAATTCCACTTTTGTGTCTTGTTTTTTGCTCAACTAAATAGCTGTGAGACTCATCCATGTTGTTGAATTAGTATTTTTTCTTTTTTTTTATTGCTGTGTAGTACTCTGTTGTAGGAATACACCACAATTTATTTATTCATTCTTCTCTTGGGGGACATTTAGGTTGTTTGCAGTTTTTGGTTATTATGAATAAAGCTGTTACCAACGTTCTTGTAATGCCTTTGGGTGGATATATCCTTATTCTCTTGAGTATATTCCTGGTGGTGGAGTTACTGGGTCACAGGTTAGGTGAATATTTAACTTCAGTATGTATGAGCCTTTGGTTTTTTCCACTGAGGGCTCCACAGAGTCAGGGGCTCAAATCTTCTCGATCTCTGCAGTATACCCAGAATACACAACAGTTCTTGGCTGAAGTCAGTGCTAATGAGTCATTTTTGAGTAGATGAAAATATTTGCATATTGTGCATCTTGGTTCTTGGCTTTGTATTGAGGCGGTCATGTTTCAGTGAGCAGAGAAGTCAGAACCTCTCTCCCTGTTCCCAGAGCCCCCCATTTAAAACAAATATTTTAGGATGCCTCCTTAAGTATCTTGAAATGAAGTTCGTGGATAATACAACCCGTCTACAGATGTATTTTCTTTTTAATCAATACAGTGTTCTAACTATTCTACAAACAAAAAATAAAAAGGAAGTAATTTATAGCAAGGCAATGAGTGTTTCAATGTACGAATGCCTGGGGACTGCTACATTAGAAGAGATAATGAAAAACAGAGATACTTGCAACCTTATACATGATCAGTATAGATGCAGAGTGAAGTGAGAGAAGTGTGACAATCTGCCGTCTCCTTCCATGAGTGGCATTGTTGTTGGTGATACGGTTTTCCAAATGGTGACCAACGCTGGGTAAAATTTCTAATAAAAGAAAGTACAATCTTCCCTTAATTGTTCTGGGAAATTCATTGTATATTAAAACTGCATAAGAATGCTTTCTTTTTCTATGTAAAATGAAGTGAGGGCTAGGTTCAGATAAGTTTTTCAACTACAGGAGTGTTCTGCGGGATATATGGGGCATGAAGCATATCCTTCTTTGGACAGGACTGTCCGAAGCATCACATAGAGTATTTACTCTTAGTCCTCAACCATGAAATGCCAGTCAATGCCCTCTTATTACAGTGCCAATCATCCCCACAAATTTCCAAAACATCCTTGGGGTGGTACCACTCCGATGAGAACCACAGTTCTAACTCAACTCCCTCATTTTATGACAGGAAGAACTTCCCCCTGAATCCTACAGGGATTTAGAGGTTAAGCATGGGCCACAGTCTCCTGGCTCTGGTCTAAATAAGGATTCTGTCCACCATGGCAGTGGGAGCTGGGGTTTCAAGTCAAGTAGACTTGGGTTCAAATCCTGGCTCTGAACTTAGGCAAATTGCTTCATCTTTCTGAGCCATCATTTGCAAAATTGAGATTAAGAATAGCATTTACCTTAAAGACTTGTTGTGAGGATTAAGGGAGATTATGACTATAAATTCCTGGCATGTAGTGAGATCTCAATAAATAATAGCTATTATTACACCCCTTTAAAGCTGCTTTATTTAAGTGCCAACAGAAATTGGTGTATCATTTTGCTGGGGGAATTTTCCATTTGAACTCTCTTTTGCAGAGAAGCACTAGTTTATCTTTATCCTTTGTTTCCAAAGCTTCAAACAGTTCCTTTCCAGGGGAAAGTGTCCTCTAACCCCTTCCCTACCAAAGCTGTTCTAGGCCACATTCAAGGACATGTCTTGGGATGAGTAGCTCAGAGCGCTCTGACACTAAGATGAAACCTTAGGGCTGCAATTTGGTTTGAAAAGAGGAAAGAGCGTTGATGACATTTTTCGAGCACTTCTTTTGCACTAGGTGCGTTGTGAATGGTCTATTTTTTAATTCTCTCAATGCCCTGTGTGATGGGTATTGTTTATTATTACCTCTATTTCAAAGACAAGAATGTGGAGACTCTGAGCTGTTAAGCCTTTCCTCGAGGTCACACAAAGCCGAGACTGAAAACAGGTCTGATAGACATTCTCTTGATTCGGGTTCTTCCAAAAGCAGACCCTGAGACAAGGATATGGGTACAAGTAGTTTATTTGGGAGGAGTATTTATTGTTATCAATGTATTGCCTCTCAGCTCTGAAGCACCCTTCAACATAAGTTCTGTGATAGAGGAACTCCTTTAAGTATTTCTCTTTTAATGTGAACGCAATATTTAGCTTTCTCAGTAGAGGGCGCTGGAGGGATATTTCAGGAGACAGAAAGCCTCCTGCCATTTTTGTGCCAGATGGGGCTCAGTTATTGGTGTGAAGGCATTTAGCCTCGCCAACGGGCCAAAACATGGTCCTTGTGCAATTCTGCAGCCTCAGCAGTATGATAACTTTTGTCCAGCCCCCTCAACACGAAAACCAGAGCCTGCAGCAAAGCCCATTCTCTCCGAAGGACTCTTATTCTTGTCGGCTCCCAGACCTCACACCCAAGATCAGTTGCTGGTTGTTTGCTTTCTCACATGCACTCTGGAAGGTGGCCTCTTGGGTTTGCAGCACCTTCGGACCAGCTCCAGCCTGGCCAAAGCAGCAGACTTCTCTGCTATTCGGTGGGAGGGACCATATCTTCTTCAAAGATGTCTGAATCCCCCCCAAGTTTGTCCTTCTGTGGGCGCTCACCCTAAGACATAGGGTGCCCTATAGAGTTTCCTTACATCTTACAGTTACTCTTTATCCTAATGATTCTTTGCATTAAACTTCCTCTGTTAGGTTATTGTGTGGTTCCTGTTTTTGGATTGGACCCAGACTATCATAGCAGATGATTCTAGGTAGAAGGCAAGAGAGCAGAGAAGGGGAAAAAGCCACTAAGGAATATGTTAATGAGTGAGTCACTCTTGTGAGCACCTGGGTGTCAGTTGCCTGGTGTCCCTCTGAGAGTCTGGGCACCACACACTTCAGCATTGCCCCAGCAAGAGGCCGGAGCTGGACATTTCTCTATCAATTCCCATCCCATTGGTTGAGGGTCACTCTTGGGGATCTTAACTTCCTGGCACTTCTGTCCTGCCCTGCATACCTGGACTGTCCAGGGCATACGTCTGTAGCCAGAAAAAGCCCTCAAATAGAGAGAAGTAGGTCCTTGATGATACGATGTGCATGGGAACTCCCACTGAAGCTGCAGGTGACCTCTAGGTTGGACCAGGGGATGTGGGTGGGCAGTGAGGTATTTACTACAGACGTGTTGCAGGATGCTGGGCAACAGAAGGAAGTTGATCAGCTGGATGCCAATGGATGTCTCAGAATGATTCGAGAGCGACTTTTCTGGAAAAGCCAGTTGCAGAAGATCAAATGTTTTCCTGACTGGTATAATTTAATTGTATGGTCAGTGTTTGCTATGGATAATTTGGTTTTTCTTTGACCTCGACTGTCTCACTGGCTTTCTATCTGCACTGGAAAATGTTATTTTCTAACTCTTTCAAATATAATAAGCCAAACCTGGCTTCCATCAAGAGCTGGCAGCCTTGCCATTTTCAGGAGGTGCTGACGGCTGTGGTATCCAACCAGCAAAAAGGCAGTGGTGTTTGTATTTTCCATTTTGCCCTTTAAAAGAACATTTCAGCTAAAGCAAAAAGCTTTTTCTTTCACCCTGAGTTTTTAAATAGAAATCTTGATGGCATTAAGTCATTTTAATTCTGAGCACCAGCTTCTAAAGTTCAGTGACTACAAAGCTCTGTTCTGGTGTGGAACACAGTGGACACCAAGGCGAGAGATTCTAATCAGCAGGAGCACCAGAATAAAAATATAGGCAAAAGACAAGTTTATTACAAAGGGTCATGGACAGTGTTTGTCTGTGGGCAATGTGGGCTGAGGAAGGTTATTTCTGCACTGAAAATTTTAAATCATTCACATTTTGCAATAATTTAACCAACTTATATGGTTTCCCAACTGGTGATGTGTTCTTTCACATTTAAAATGCTCAGTAAAGAAAGAACAAGGAAATTTACCCTGTCCTGAAATGGAAAGATCTCCGAGATATAGTGTTAAGTGACAAAAGCAATATGTACAATAATGTTAATGCTAACTATTGTATGAGAAAAAAGATAAAAAGATTATATGGTCACATTTATTTGTATTTACATGAAAATCTAATAAAATTTCTCTAGGTATGAGTAAGGAGGGAAGAAACAAATGGTCAGATTTTTCAGTTTACAACTTTTATATATTTCTATTTTTTTAAAAGATTGGCAGCTGAGCTAACAACTGTTACCAATCTTCTTCTTCTTTTTTGTTCCTGCTATTTCTCCCCAAATACCCCCAGTACATAGTTGTATAATTTAGTTGTGGGTCCTTTTAGTTGTGGCATGTGGGATGCCGCCTCAGCATGGCCTGATGAAGGGTGCCATGTCTGCGCCCAGGATACAAACTGGCGAAACCCTGGGCCGCTGAAGTGGAGCATGCGGACTTAACCACTCGGCCATGGGGCTGGCCCTTTTATATTGTTTTGATTTTAAAATCATGTTAATGCATTTCCTGCTCAAATAAAGAAATAAATAACAAATTGCCCAGTGAAGAACATAATCATTGAAGAACAAGCCTCTGTTCTATGATCATTTTTACAACCTTTGAAGGTGGCTTCAGATGGAAAATGTCTTCCACAAAATTCAAATATCTACACATAGTGAATCCTTTGCAAACATTTAGGGCTCGAGTATTGTTTATTTGATCATGAAAATTTTTTACATCTATGCTGCTATTTACCATCCAGGCAGCAGGTGGAAGTGTTTCTCTGTTTTTCTTTGTGTCTTCCCCCACCTCCCCAACTTCATATGCAAAACCAACCAAGAATTCTCTAATTCAAAAATGCATCACATCTTCTAGATTCATGTTGTTACTCTCTCATCCCAAAAATCTTTTGGGGACTTAAAGCTTCCAGCAGGCTGCTTAATGATTATTCAAAAGGGGCTGATTATTGGGTTTGCTGGTGTAAAGTCTTTCTTCCCTCTTCTCTCTGCTCTCTTCTTATCATTCCACTCAGCTTGCATACATCACTCTCTATAATCAAGTCATAGAAAAAAACCCCTTAAATTATGAAAATTCTCAGCCCTTTCTTTCTTTCTCTCTCTCTCCCTTTTTTACTTTGCAGATGAAACTCAGGCTTTGGAAAGCAAAACAAACAATCAAACAAATAAAGAGAGAGCGGATTATGGACCTCCATCAATGGTGCCAAAGGAAAAAAAAAGCTAACAGGGGTGAGTGAGTGTTGGGTGAGTGTTTGTCTGTGTGCCTGACTGGCACAGTACCTGCCGTAGCTCCTTACATCTTTACAACACCACGGAGAAGTGTGTGTCATTAGAGCCATTTTGCAAAGGAGGAGATGAAAACTCAGAGGAGAGGAGCAACTTGCAACTTGCAACTTGTTTATGTTGCTGCAAAATGATGAAATTGGAATTGGAAGCCAGACTGCATTCAAAGCTGAAACATTTCAATATTTTTTCCTTATACCATACTAAACAAGCGGAAGGCAGTGCCTCCCCTGCGGCTCTCTTTCTTTCCTCCTCACCTCCTGGTCTTTGTACCTGCTCTCTCACAAGTGTGCACCACCCTCTGCCCACTCCACACAGCGTCTATATAGAGAAGGAAGGAAGGAAGGGAAGCTGCCCCAAGAAGTCCCCAATGTTCAGTGGACGCTGGTCTTTGTTGTACATGGGCAGCGATTCCTTTAGAAAAGGCAGCAACATTGAACTGGGCAAGGTTGGAGATTCCTCGAGCAGTGGACTTGGGGAGGTGCCAGGAAAAGCGCAGAGCTGTTTCCAAATTGTTTTGGAGGATTTTGTGCTTGTGTGTTTTTCTGAGTGTTCCTGTTTCTCATCCTGGCTTTCTGGCAATGCCTGCAGGTGAAGGTGCTGGTAAAGATGCAGAAAAGGACACTTTGGAGCATTGGATGGACAAAGGACAGTAGGGAAGATGTTTTACCCACAGTGAAGTACACGGGAATGACCTCGGGTCGCATGCAGCCTCTGTATTAAATAACATCAACACATATTGGGAGAGAGTTGTGGCCCTTTTCAATGCTGAGTAGAGCAAGGAGAAAATCTCCTGTGGTGCAAGCATGATTTTAACACCTTTTAACACTTGCTCTGCTGCCATTTCAACAGAGAGGGGCAAGCAGCAGGCAGGGGTCCTTGGGGCGTCAATAGCACCCAGCTAGAATTTTCTTAGGTTGTTTTGTTTTCTTTTAGTTATATTTCTATCTTTGGCACGTGATTTTGGTTTTCTGCTTAAGGTAGTGATAAGGGGTCCCTTTTAAATACATGCGTTTAAGTAAAGAAAGTCAACTTAAAGAAGAATAGTTGAGTAAATAATAAGATTGGTGGTATGTAGATGTGGCAAAAATGATGAAATGGCACTAAAATGATTGAAATTTGGGGATGTTGTAGTGGATTATTTCTAAATGTGTCTCCCATCTCAGACAATTTATGACTTTAATGCCATCATTTGAGAATCATGGGAAAATTAGAATTGTGCAATTTTAGAACAGAAAGGGATTATCTAGTCCAACCTCCTCATTTCACAGTTGATGAAGTGGAGGTTTAAAGGGACGTGACTGGCCCAAGGTCACAAAGGGTTCTGTGGTTAATAATCTGTGTGTGTCTGCCTGCGTGTGTGTGTGTGTGTGTGTGTGTGTATGGACTGGTGGGGGGAAGTTGGAATGGTGTTAGAGGAGGGCCAGATAATAGCCTAGATATGGAGCTGCTTTAAATAATTTGGGTTGTCTTGCTACCATGGAAGGAAAGAGGGAAGAGGAGGGGGAGACAATCTTTGAACAAAATGAAAACCCCTAAACCAGAAGTGTTGAAAAATCCTTAAAATCTAAGTTTCTACCGCTCGCTGCAGCAGCGAGGACAAGAGCTGGCTTGTTTCCCCCAATAATCGCAGCAGTAGCTTTTTGCTGCGGAATGTGGCGTTAAATACAATAGGTCAGCACTGAGCTTGAACAAAATGTGATGACTGATTAGGAAATGAATGGTAAGTCATGGACGGCAAGTCCTGATTGTGGTGATGCTTATCAACACCTCCCCTCCCCACCGGAACAAACAAAGCTGCAAAGCTGCAGTAGCAGCTGACAAAACTGAATCCAGATGTCCTTGTCCTGAGGACAATTTAATTCTGGCTATGACAGTCATCTGTGAGGAAATCAGGTGTCTCAGGGAGAAAAGACTCAAGTGGGCTTCAGGTAATTCAGGACCTGCTCTGGGGGAGGCCATGGCCCCCTGCCTCCTTCTCATTGTGAGGTCAGCTCTGAGTCTTGCTTTCCTATGGATATACTGAGATGATAAAAGTGAGATGTAGTCCAGGATTAAAGGCAGCTCCCCCTTGTGGATGGGGCTGGGAGATCAGTCCGTGGTCCTGAGCAGCAATTTATACATTGATGGAATGAATGACCACAAGGCTGGGTATATCAATCAATGGACCTTGCATGGTGCTTGGCATACAGCGACTCACTGCTCACTCATACTCCTGTGTGGACAAGCCACTCAGTTTTTTCAGTGTCACTATTTCTTCATGCCTAATATTCAGATAAGAAATTGTGTCCTACAAATATGTTATCGAGATATGATGTGAGAGATGAGGCTAGTGAGTGTGGTGGTTGCCTTTTCATTCATTCACTCATTAAATCATTCATTCATTCAACCAGCTGATATTTATTAATCACATAGTGGAGAGATAACCTAGGCCCCCTCCTCCCAGAGGTTAAGATCTAGTGAGGAAGTCAGATAACAACTATGTAAATAAATAGATAACCAAGATAATGCTTTCCAAATATCATTTGTGCTAGAATTAGGTAGTGATTATAACAACAGTAACAATAATAATATTGATAAAAGCTAACATTTATAAAATACTTACTATGTGCCACACCTGTTGTAAACATTCACCCACATGATGCATTTAACTCTTCCCACCACTCTAAAAGAGGTATAATTATTCTCTTTCACTTTATTAAGAGAAATTGAGGTACAGAACTAGAAAATAATGGGGAGAGGTGGGATATTTTAGACAGCATGGTCAAGAAAGACTTCACGGGAAGTGATAGTTAAGCAGGGGCCAAAAATGTACATTTCCTGTATATCTCTAAAATCCAGGGGCTGGCCCCGTGGCCGAGTGGTTAAGTTCGCGTGCTCCGCTGCAGGTGGCCCAGTGTTTCATTGGTTCGAATCCTGAGTGCGGACATGGCATTGCTCATCAAACCATGCTGAGACAGCGTCCCACATGCCACGACTAGAAGGACCCACAACAAAGAATATACAACTATGTACCAGGGGGCTTTGGGGAATAAAAGGAAAAAAATAAAATCTTAAAAATAAATAAATAAATAAATAAAATCCACAATTGTCTTTCTATTTACCTCCTACCTCCCATTGTTTGGTGAAGGCTACCATGCCACTCACTGTCACTGCAACTACTTCTAACTAGATTGGCCCTCCTTACAGCCACAGTGGAGTGACAGTGAGTGGAGGGGATAGACAGATTAGCTAAATGCATTTACTTACTTACCTCTCTGTTGACTTTTCTAGGGTGTGGTTTATGGTGCCCTCTGAATTTGAATGATATAAGGTTGAGAGCTCTGGGATAATACAGCATGGAGTAACAGCTTGCCACCCTGCCCTTATCCATAGGGAGGCTGGATATATTTCTCCTCTTCCCTTAAACATTAAGTCATGGCCATTTACTGAGACTGGAGGCAGAAAACCCAGTGGTGGGGGCAATAGTCAGAGCAATCTCATCCACACACACAGTACAATAAATTTCTCAGACCTTCACCTCCAAGATCCCACCCGGGTTTCCCAACGACCTTGTAGGACATAGATTGTTATGCATGTTTGGAAGATCAGAGACATGAAGGCTGACATGCTTCAGAAGTTTAGCCAAGGTCATACAGCTGCTGGTGGGGGACAAAACTTGAACTTAGTGATAAATGAAAAATCTGTTAATCCATATGACCATAGGCTATAGGAATAATGTCTTTCTTAACAAGAACAACAACAACAACAATCATTTATTGTTACAAATGCTTACCCTGTGATGAATTCTAAATCAAGAGCTTTAGATACATTAACTTATTTCATCCTGTTGTGTATACCGTAGGGAAAGCATTTGGCAGAGTTTCTAGCACGTGGTAAGAACTGTAATTGATGTTATATGATCCTATTTTTGGGTAAGGGAAACTGAGGCCAGGAAAAATTAAGTAACATGTTCCAAGTCACCCTGTTAACAAACAATGGGGCTAAGATTTAACTGCAAGCTGTGCGGTTATGGGGTCTGTCTCTTATCGATGATGTACATTTCCTACTTGCCTCACTGTTGGGCCCCCAGTGTCTCAGTGGATATTGTGGGCAGAGCACACTGAATTTTAGACTTTTGCAACTTGTCTCTGGCAACACTTAGAGTTTCTTAAGTTTTTCATTTGAATTACTGTTCAAAGCTGTATCAGCCTTGGGCCTTCAGCCCTGCGGAGATGATTGGGGCTGTGGCCCCCTGGTTTCCCTCTGGAACCCATTCATTTTCCCTTCACTCAAGAGAGGCTGAGAATCTGAGGTACTGGATTTTCCTCATTGTGCCTGAAAGATACATGTTTCTTGGAGAGGTTGGTAGAATTCCATCCCTGTGAAGGCATTTTGATTTGGACTTCAAGTTGTAAGGGTTTCCTGTTTTGTGTTTTGCCAAATTTTCAAACATAAAGCTATTTCTGAAGCAGACAATGTCTTGGCACTCCCCCATCTCTACTCCAGGCTGCAGTTTTATATTCACTTTGCTTCATTCCAAAAAGAATTTGTCTGTGGGGTCCTGTGCTCAGCAACACAGAGAAGACAAATTGAGGGGGATCCAGACTCTCTTTCCAGGTCTTAAGATGTGGCAGAGAAAAGGTGGATGATCCCCAGTGGAAGCTTTCATTAGGAAGGCAGAATTTCAGCCAAGCTTTGAAAGACATTTGGATTTTGGTAGAGGAGGAATGTAAGAACAACAAACCATACATCTGATAAGGGGTTAATGTACAAAATATATAAGGAACTCAAAAACTCAATAGCAAAAAACCAAATAGCCTGATTTAAAAATGGATATAAAGTCTGAATAGACATTTCTCCAAAGAAGACATACAAATGGCCAACATGTATATGAAAAGGTGGTTTTTTTTTTTTAAGGATTTTATTTTTTTCCTTTTTCTCCCAGAAGCCCCCTGGTACATAGTTGTATATTCTTCATTGTGGGTCCTTCTAGTTGTGGCATGTGGGACGCTGCCTCAGCGTGGTTTGATGAGCAGTGCCATGTCCGCGCCCAGGATTCGAACCAACGAAACACTGGGCCGCCTGCAGTGGAGCTCGTGAACTTAACCACTCGGCCGCGGGGCCAGCCCCTGAAAACGTGGTTTTGACCTAACTAGTCATCAGGGAAATGCAAATCAAAACTGCAGTGGGATATCACCTCATACCTATTACGATGGCCATTATCAAAAATTGAAAAGATCATAAATTCTGGTGAGGGTGTGGAGAAATTGGGACTCTTGTACACTGTTGGTGGAAATGTAAACTGGTATAACCACTATGGAAAACAATATGCAGTTTTCTCAAAAAATTAAAGATAGAGTTACCATATAATCCAACAACCTCACTTCTAGGTATAGATCATGAAATCAGTATCTCGAGGAGATCTCTGCACCTCTATGTTCATTGAAGCATTATTTACAACAGCTAAGATATGGAAACAATCTAAGTGTCTGTTGATGCACGAATGAAGAAAGAAAATGTGGTACATATATGCAATAGAATATTATTCAGCTTAAAAAAGAGGAAAATATCGCCATTAGTGACAATAGAGATGAATCTGGAGGACATTATGCTAAGTGAAATAAGCCAGATGCAGAAAGATGAATTCTACATGATCTCGCTGATACGTGGAACCTAAAATGTCAAACTTACAGAAGCAGAAGAGTTTAAGGGTGGTTGCCAGGGCCTGGGGGGCGGGGAAATTGGGGAGATGTTGGCCAAAGGGTGTAAAGTTTCAGTTATGCAGGATGAATAAGTTCTGGAGACCTAATGAACAGTGTAGTGACTACAGTTAATAATACTGTACGGTATATATGAAATTTGCTAAGAGAGTAGATCTTAAGTATTCTCACCAAACACACAAAAATGATAACTAGGTGAGGTGATGGATATGTTAATTAGCTTGATTGTGGTAGTCATTTCACAATGTATACATATATCAAAACATCTCACTGCACACTTTAAATCTATACAATTTTTATTTGTCAATTTTACCTCAATAAAACTGTAAAAAAACCAACAAATACCATAGACTGAGTGGCTTAAACAACAGAAATTTATTTTTTCACAGTCCTGGAGGCTGGACATCCAAGATCAAGGTGTAGGCAGGTTTGGCCGTGGTTTGCAGATGCTTGCCTTCTTAGAAGGTCCTCACATGGTATTTTCTCTGTGTGCATGCATCTTTGGTGTCTCTCTGTATCTCCAAATTTCTTCTTACAAGGATGCCAGTCAGGTTGGATTAGGGCCCGCCCTAACAGTCTCATTTTAACTTAATCTCCTTCTTGAAGGTCCCATATCCAAATACAGTCGCATACTGAGGTACTAGGAGTGAGTGCTTCATTATATGAATTTTGGAGGGACACAATTCAGCCCATAATAAACATCAAGCTAAGCATTTTACGTAGTCATTTTTAATGTTCATAATAATTCCATGACTTGTACTGTTAGTGACTTCATTTTTCAGAAGTAAAATCTGAGGCAAAAAGAGGTTAGCTATCTTGTTTATGGTCACACGAACAAGTAAATGGCAGAGGATTTTCTATAACCAGGTCTGTCTGATAAGAACCTTCACTCTTACCACCCAAAGTGGGCAAATGGCATGTGGCTGTTTTCATGATGGGTATATGTGGGGTGTGGCCAAGGGCCTGCTGC
Source organism: Equus przewalskii (assembly GCF_037783145.1). Lineage (NCBI taxonomy): Eukaryota > Metazoa > Chordata > Mammalia > Perissodactyla > Equidae > Equus > Equus przewalskii. The sequence goes on along the minus strand of NC_091833.1, from coordinate 109,329,721 downwards.
ACCTTACTATCAGCTTCTCCTAATCAGCCATGGAAGCACAACACCATCAGGGAAAGGGCTCCAGAAAGGTGGAGAACTGAGAACACAGGTGGGATTTCATTGTTACTTCAGACAAATATTTTGATCTTGGAACGAAGAGGCAGATTTGGGAGGGGCAAGGGTAGCTGTGTAGATGAGGTTGAATAATGCGATTGGTATCCTGAGCTAAGGAGAAAATGATGGTGGTTTCTTGGGCTGGCTCTATCCCTGAAGATGAAGAAGAGGGTATTTGTTATGAAGTCCAGTAAACTAAAATGCAGGGATCTAAAGTGAATATGAGTGTCATTGTGGGTTGAATTGTGTCCCCTCAAAAAGTGTGTTGAAGTCTTAACCCCAGTACCTGAGAATGTGACTTTATTTGGAAATAGGATCTTTGCAGATGTACTTAGTTAAGAAGAAGCCATACTGAGTTAGGGTAGCCTTAAATCCAATGACTGGTGTCCTCAGAAGGCCATGTGAAATTAAAGGGAGACGCAGAGGGAAAAGATGGCTATATGAAGATGAAAGCAGACATTGGAGTGATGCCTATATGAGCCAGGGAACATCAAATATTGCCAGCAACCAGAAGGTAGGAGGGAGGCATGGAACAGATTGTCCCTCAGAGTCTGCAGAAAGAGCCAATCTTGTGGAGACCTTGATTTTGAACATCTAGCCTCCAGAACTGTGAAACAATACATTTCTGTCATTTTAAGCCACCAGGATTGTGGAACTTTGTTAAGGCAGCCCTAGGAAACTAATACAGATGGGAAGGGAGAAACGTCCATGAAAATAACTGCTTTGGGTGATAGTATGACTTAGAGAGAAGAGTGGAGGTGCAGAATATATCTGGGAAATTATAAGGAAGAACAGTTTTTTCTCCCTAATGCCCCAGTACATAGTTGTATATCCTAGTTGTCAGTCATTCTGGTCCCTCCATGCGGGATGCTGCCACAGCATGACTTGATGAGCGATGTGTAGGTCGGCACCCATGATCTGAATTGGAGAACCCCAGGCCGCCAGAGCAGAGCATGTGAACTTAACCACTTAGCCATGGGGCCAGCCCCAGGAAGAACAATTTTAAAGGAGGATGGGCATTTTGGCCTCAGAATCTCCAGACAAATGGACAGATTATGAGAAATTAAAGAAACTAATGCCAAAAGGTAGTAGATGTGATATTTTAGAGTTGCCAATACTTGGGCTGGGATTCAATCTTGAACATGTTAAAATGAAGGGATTATATGTATTGTGTGAGGAGGTACTTGTATTAAAAAAAAATGGCAGACACACTCATGGAAATCAGAGGACCTGAGAGGAGAAACAGCCCAGCAGAGCATATGATGAGGATATAAATAAAGATGCTAGGAATTGCTGTCCTTAAAGGTATAATAACAGCGATGTGAATCTCCCGATGAAGTGGCCCGATGTCTTTCTTGCCCAGGTCCAAACTGGCTCAGAGGTAGGATGTTGTAGTAATCACTTCTGGCTCAGAGGTAGGATGTTGGGCTCACATCACCTCTCCAGAGATCTGTTATAAACTTTATCTGGCTGAAAATGGGAAAGCTTGATACGCTTTTGTCTTGCTTTACTGACAATTTCGCCTAACAGGGGGCAGTGACTAAGGAATTTTCACTCCGGACTAATTATGAATTGCTAATTGGTTGGTGAAGTGGAAGTGACAGAATCTTAAGATAAAACCAGATGGGATTTCTCTTTTTGGGATGACAATGGCCTCACAGAATTTATGAGTTCCAGTGGCAAACATAGTCAGGCTTGTACCCTAGACTTTGGGAGGCAAGATTTAAAAAAAATTAGAGAATATTGTCTTCCTTAGCTCTTATTGGTGGGTGGTGCAAAATTCCATAGGTTTTCCTTATCTCCCTCCCTCCTTCCCTTCCACCCTCGCTTTTTCCCTACTCTCCCTCCCTCTTTTCCTTTCCACAACTGAATGACAGGTACGTTAACCTTTTAAGTGTGTCTTCAAGGGATATTAAATTTTAGCATTTAGAGATTGAAATTAGCCAGTACTGGAGTTTGTGGAAGGCCGGAACTGGTGATCAACAAGAAGTCAGGCAGCCTCACAAGGCTCCTGTGGATGGCTGCATTCAGGTCGCCAGTACTCCCGCTATATTCTGGAAGCATGATTTGCTATTACGTATCATCAGGAAATCTCTTGGTTTTGCTTTTCACAGTGCTACTATTCTTACTTGTTAAATTTAAGTGGTAGCTTGCTTTGTTTCATTGTTATTAATTTAGATTGCTGCATAGTAGATGAACCTCTAGGCGTTTTGTTGGCCCTTTTGTGGGAAATGAAAATATTTGCAACACTTGTATTTTGAAACTGTAGGTCTCTAATAACCACACCTTAAGATGTACATTACTCTAGATTCTAACCTGTTATGGTTAAAGCAGAGGTATGCGTTATCTTCATCACCCCGAAACATTGTGCAGTATACATTTTAGTGCTAACACTAGAGTCCAACTGACCAGCTTGAGTCATGGTCCCACCTAAGCTGTTTAAGCCCCACTTTCTTTGTAAAATGGGAATAATAGGACCTACTTTAGTGAAGGTTAAATGACACCATGCATGTACGCTGTTTAGACAATGCTCAATAAAATGGGAACTAATAATTACCAATACTTAAAGAGTGCTTACAATTTGCTAAGCATCATTTTAAGTGCTATATATTGACTAACTAATCCTCAGAAAACTCCATGAATTAGGTATTACTATTATCCATGCTTTACAGATAAGGAAAAACTTGAGGCAGAGGGCATTTAGATAACACTGAAGATCATGGTTAGTAAGTGGCAAAGTGGGGATTTGAATCCAGGAAGCATGGCTCTAGACTTATTGCTGATAACTACCATACTACCTCTGGTAATAACACTAATCACCCATTTCTTTTCCAAATGGGTCCTACAATCAGATCAGGGTCAAGTGAATGGATTCTATTCATTTGAAAACCTTTCTCTCCTCATTTGTTGTGGACATCTGGAGGGGCTGAGTCTTACTTACCCCCAAATCTCCAGAACTTAGCTCAGCCCTTGTTCTACGAATGGCAGAGTTAAGACCTTCCCCTCATTGGCCTTTTTAATCATCATAGCCTTTGCTGATGATGCTAACAAAGTATTTTCTTGTGTGGGAACACCACCTGGATAGAAATCTTCCTAGATTCTACTTTGAATCCAATGCTCCTTGAGAGGAACATTATTGAAATTTCATGAGGTTAGGCCGCCTCCAGGATGGCAACCACCCAGTTGAGCACCTGGAAAAGGCCATTTTTCACTAGTACTTATTAAAAATTCATGGAGCTCATTGATGATTGCTTTTTAGCTTTGAATTGAACCTTAGTGGTAGTCTGCAAGAGAGGAAATAGGGATCTGAAGGTGTGATGGTGTGATGCTGCTTTCTGGAGTTTACTCAGATAGTCAGGGTAGATTCCAGACTGGAAACCAGGACTCCTGACACCATCCAGTGTACTTTTCAACTTGCATATAGCAGGAGAATTGGGAATATTATGGATTTTACCATATAGGCTTTCCTTATATAGCACATAACACTTGGATTAAAGCTGAAAATCCAAACAAATATTCATATAGTGCTTTTTTAACTAATGGAAACTGTAGCTTTAAAAGACTATTTTAACAATGAACATTTTGGGGACTTATATAAGGACATTTGTGGAATGCTCATGGAGGATAAAACTATGACAGTATTACTTAAGGCACTTGATGATATCTCAGTGAAAGTTCTGTACAATTAGTGTTTTGTTTTGCACACCATAAATCAGGTAAGTGTTCTACGAAAGATTAAAGACATCTCAAACATTCAGAAGTGTATAATTCATGGAAAGTTCTAAGCATCTGTGAAGAAAACTAGATAGTGCTTTGGGCAAACTCAAATGATTCCACGAATGGAAACCTTACAAAAAAGAGTTTGAGTCAAGGTTTGAATCAAGATCCATTAAAATGTTACTTTAACAGATGCACCATTTGTGAAATTGGATTTTCAAATAAGTGACGTATTTTGAAATGAGTGGCTTATAGTTTTGGTTGGAAAGGAAGAAATTTGTGAATTTAGGGGAAATGTATTTTCCTAAAGACTGTATTAATAGTGGCTAAACATAACAATGATTATCAATTAATCAATGCCAGACAATTACTAGGTGTATGACCTAGGTACAATCTGTCCTTCCTTTCTCAGACCTGCCTCTGTCCTTTGCACATCCTTCTAATATGGCAATAATCTCACCCTTAAAGGCTCTGTAGCCTGTGAGTTACTATAGGCAAAGACCCTTTCTCTTTAATTTTTTTTTGACAAGTGAGTTGAGTTATTCAATGTCACGTATGGAATGAGTGGCAGATCCAGGATTAGGACTCAGATCCTTTGACTTCAAGTTCTGTGGAAATGTAGAGAAACCAACCAAATGAGAAAAGCAAAGGCTATTTATTCTAAACTTGCTATGACAAGGGAGTCAGCCGCCAAATCTTGTTTGTAAATGATATACAAATATTATTTGTACACTCAGTCTGTCAGTTCAATTCTGTTCCTTCTAAGTCAAGGGTAGCAAACTTTCTGTAAAGGGCCAGATAGAAAGTATTTTCAGCTTTGCAGGCCACGCAGTCTCTGCTGCAATTACTCAACTCTGACATTTTAGCACAAAAGCAGCCACAGACAATATGGAACAAGTGGATTTGGCTGTGTTCCAACAAAACTTTACTTACAAAAACAGGCAGCAGGCTTGATTTGGCCCTGGGCTGTAGTTTGCCAACCCCGGTTCCACAGTGAAGAGCTTGCACAAAATCAACAAATGTGCAAATAACAGCTGTCTCCTGTGTTGTGACTCATTTCCTTTAAGCACATTTTCGTGCTACTGAAACTATAATCATTGTGGTCTAGTTTCTGAGTGGTGTCATATTCAAGAAGCATAGTTCAACAACCAAAAAATTTTTAAAAATTTCATCATTTTTTCCATCTTCTCAAAGGACATTATATGGCACCCATTTAATAACTAAAGTGTTCCTTCTGATAATATTGTTTTCCTTCCGTCCGCCCACCCCCCATGGCCCCTAGTCCATTTTCAGAATCTCTTATTTGTGAAAACCCCCAGAGAAACCCTCTGTCATGCTCAGTGAGTCATCTTCCTCTCAAGTTGTTACATGTCAGACAAAAGTAGGTGGGAAAAACATTGTTAAATTGGCAAGGACGGTCTATCCTTAGCCTGGTTCCCTCATATTTGCAATGTGGCTGCCGCAGTTCCAGCCATCACATAGATAGAAAAATATCCAGAGAAAGGCCATTTCTTCTTTGTATCACCTTAAACATGGAAGAATCTTCTTCCAGAAGCTTCCTAGCAGACTCATCCTCATGTCTCATTGGCCCAATTGCATCACATGCTTATGCCTCAGTGCATATTGGTAAGGGGAATGGGACCACCATGACTGGCTTAGATCAAGCAATAGTTACCTGTGAGGTTGGGGGTACATCCTGCTTCCTCTGATGCAAACGGCCTTACAGGGAAGGGTGGATGTGAATGAGCGAAGTTGAGGTTTTGTAGGAAGGATGAGGAAGAGGGGGTAAATATGGAGAAGCCAACTAGCTGTATCTTCAGCAAGAGGCAAAGGGACAGGGAGAGAAATGGCCGTAGAGCAAAGGAGGCAGGAGAAAATAGAGGATCTATGGGGAATCTGTCTCTAGGTTTTTAACATTCCTCAAAGAGGAAACAGTCAAAGCTTCCTTTTTGTGGCAGACAGAAGGCTTGGCTTTGTTGATAAGAATTGTTTCCCATCTTCCCCTGGACACATCCCATATAAGGAAAGAGCAGGTAACAATAACATTGTCAAATTGGCAAAGATAGTCTGTCTTTCTTCTCTCTAGCCCAATTTTGCTGTCTGTGTTCACAAATCTCACCTTTCTCTGCATTGAGTATCTTGCACACTTCACCATGAATGCTTTGAGCATAAGGATCTCTGGATATGGGTATGAATCCTGGCTCTACCACTTGCTAGACTGTAACCTTGGGCAGATTCCTTAACAGCAATAAATATTAGTTACCCTATCTGTAATGAGGGAAGAGGTCTGCCCTCCTTGCTCATACAATTGTTGTGAGGATTAAATGAAATAACTTTTCAGTGCCTATGGTGCATAAGTACTAAATAAATATTTTGTTTTTTCTTTGGATTAACGAAACCTGTCTATTCATTGTTCCCTGAAGTTGCATATTTATTTTATGATTTCTGCCTCCACAGGTAGCTCATGCCATTTCTTCTTACTCTTTCACCCCCTCCATTGCAATGCCTTTCTCTCTCTTTTCCATCTTGGATCTTGCCTGCTGTCTGAGGTCTGACTTGTGAAGCTCTCTTCTCCATTTCAGACCCCAGGCACCATTCTCTGAAGGAGCCATCAGGGGCCTGTGGGATTGAGGACATCACTGGGGAAGCCCTCATGGCATGAGATGGAGCCCCAGAAGGTCAGCATTGTCCGGGAGATAAGTGGTCCTCAGGATCATCCAAGCAGTGGAACCAGGAGGCTGTGAGGTCTGAGATCAAGGGCTGTGTGAAACAATGGAGTAGAAGCCCATTTAGAAGGAGAAACAGAGAGAGAAATTATACTGGGAGCCTTTGGCTGGAGTCCTGGTCCTTCCATGTGTCAGTTTTTTTTTTTTCCACTGATGAGCTATGTATGCTATTTGAGCAGCAGTTTTCTCATCTTCCAAACAGAGTCCATACCTACCTCTTCCCTCCTATCCTCCATGACAATATAAATTCCACAGAGGCAGGGACTATATTTTATTTTCAATTTACCAATTACATTCATCTCATAGTATATTACCTGGCACCTAGTGGACACAATACATACTTGCTGAAAAATAAAATGAATGTAAAATAAGAAAGCATAGATGTAAATGTTTGTAAACTTATGGTACGATATGAGTGGAATGCTTGTTCTCACTACCTCTCAGAGCTTAGCAAAGATTTCTATTTTTTTTTGAGGAAGATTAGCCCTGAGCTAACATCTGCTGCCAATCCTCCTCTTTTTTGCTGAGGAAGACTGGCCCTGAGCTAACATCTGTGCCCATTTTCCTCTACTTTATATGTGGGACACCTGCCACAGCACGACTTGACAAGCGGTGTGTAGGTCCGCACCCAGGATCTGAATTGGCGAACCCCGGGCCGCCAAAGCAGAACATGAGAACTTAACCACTGTGCCACCAGGCTGGCCCCTAGCACAGATTTCTATACAGAGTAGGTATGCAGTTTGTGTTGGCTGATAGGCCACTCACCCTCTATGGAATGGAGAGCATAGTGTGAGGTTGTCTGAATCAAACACTGGAATCTTTTAGAGCAAGAGAATGCCTGTCTTGTGTCAGACCGTCACCTATAAATCTTGCCTTCAAGTTGCCGAACATCTAAGGGCAGACAGGTAATATGCATGCTTCTATCTGCCCCCTGCACACTCGAGAAAGACATTGCTAACTGATTATAATACTTTCCACTGAGCCTAGACATGGCCTCCACATTCTTTAAAAACCATTTTTACAGGCAGCTGCTACCAATTGATCAGAATTCAACTTAACTTGAAGCCTATTTGCTATCCCTGGTCTTAATTCAAGGGTTCTGTCTTTTGGCTTAGATGTTTATTTTCCTGAAGATCTCTGTTGACAGGATCTCTACAGTCTCCGTGTGTTGATTGTTTCTTTGTCTTTTAGCTATCAGAAAGTTCTCATATCCAAATACAATCTCTCCTGCTGTAAAAATAGGGCTGTCCTTATCCTTCAACCCAAACAAATATCTCAAAGAAATATGATTCGGTTTTGCTTCTAAGAAATAAGAGAAATATCAAAGGGGAAATGAATCAATCCACCTTGGTAAGATTACTGTGAAATTTATTAAAAACAAGTCCCACTGCATACAAAGGCCACACCTTGAACGCCAGATTCACTTTTCAGTGAACTGCCCAGTTTCTGTGATGTGCTGCACTTATCCACACTTTTTATCTTTTAAAGTACTTTACAAACATTTCCTAATTGATTTATTGCCCTGCAACCAGTTTAAAACACAGCTACAAGAGTGATTAAAAGGCCAGAAGAATTGATTTATGATAAAAGATTAAGAATGGAATATGATCTGAAATTGACCAAACAAAGATCCACGGGCAGACATCTCAGCCACCTATAATTACCTGGCAGAGTGTGAACTCCAAAGCAAGAGACAAATTATCTTACTTGGCCATTAGAGGTTTCAAAAGAGAAAGTTGAGTTTTTTTTTTTAAATGAAGAAAAATTCAGTCAGGCAGATTGATTCTCTAGGGCTGTGGGCTGTCCCAGACAGCTGCAGTCTCAAGGTTGCTGCAGGACCAAGGTCGAGAGCAGAGAACGCGGCTCTTCTACATTCAGGAAATAAAACTCGAGCCTCCTGCTACCCCACTGTCCCCATCCTCCCCTCTGCCACGGTCCACCTGCCTTAGAATATGATTTTGGAAGACCTCACTCTCTTTGTGTCTCTGGGAATAAACTGAGAATCTACAACACTCAACCTAAGGGAAACTACAATCTGATCCACTGTGGAGGGTATTCCCTGTCAAAAAAATGGTCTATTGATTATAGCTACCCAAATGGGCATTTATGTGATTTGTTCTTCCAGGTTTTTGGTAAGCAACTTTTCTCAGGTTTGCGGAAAGTGTGTAATAATAAAATCAACAAAATAAGTCATAGATTCTTTATGTTCAAAATAGATTTTTGGTTTAATTTTTGTTTATTATTTAAAGAGCATGCCTCTCAACTAAAGATGAATGATGTTTCTCACGTCCAAATTATTCATTAATTTATAAATGCATTCACCTAAAAAGCATTAAATGAGTATTTACTGTGAACTCATGATTGAAGCCGATTTGGGAAGAGTGAAGAGTTTTAAAGTAATAAAAGGCACGACCCCTGTCTGCAAGAGACTAAAGTGGCAAGGGGTCCCAACCTCTTCCTGACTGCCTACTATGTAGCTGAATTATCCTCATTGGTGAACAGAGGCCTGGGATTCTGGCCAGGGTGGAGTTTTGGGAATTGGGGCTGTGTGAGGAATAGTGCTGCCCCTTCTTGTCAGATATGGCCCCAATAGGAATCAATGATACTGACCCACCCAGAGTTGAACTTGAGAACTATTGGAAAAATGAGAACTTTCAAATCCCAAAGCATAGGATCTGCAAAAGGGGTTAGTTTGATGGAGTAAACAGGTTCAAAAGAAAGGGCGGATTCAGAAGAGAGCCTGAGGACTCACAGGCAGAGGTGGGAGCCTCTGAAAAAGAGCTATGGTCGTGGTGATAAGTTAAAGTTTGCTATGGGGGATGTGAGGAGGAGTGGGAGGCAGACAGGTAAACAATTGATTCAGGTGCAAAGGCTCACTGCCGCCATGTTGCGCATCTCCACAGAGTCCCACTCTTATTGTGTTTGATGTGAATGGTACTGTTGGAGTCGGGGAGGCAGAAGCACTGAAGAGACTTCTAGGGTTAGCAGAGGGTAGCAGAGGGTTACAGGGGTGCAGAGGAGACAGGAGTTATTAACAAGTGTTTGAGAAGAGTTTTGAAGGACATGATATCTAAGCTAATTCATGATGATGCAGAATTAACCAGGAAGAGAGAGAGAGAAACAAATTTTAGGCAGAGGAAAAAGCAGCTGCAAATGTAAGGAGTCTGGGAGAGCATGAGTTGTCCTGAGCATGGCCTGCAGAATGACAGAAGGGAACACCTGAGTGTATAAGCAGGAGTGGTACGGAAGAGGCAGGGGAGAGGTAAACTACTCTATGGAGATCCTTGAACAGCATGTTGGAGTGAGGGCATCATTTCACAGGTGTGGGGAAGCCATTGCAGAATTACGTAGGAAGCTATTTGATCAGAGGATGATTGAGAAAGATCACATTGTCAGTGGTATAGGGTGGAGGCAGGGTGAGGCTGGTGGCAGGGGACCAGTTAGGTGCCGTTGAAATAGTCTAGACAAGAAGCAATGAGGATTTGATCAATGGCATTGAAGTGGGATGGAGAAGCAGCAGGGACAGGACCTCATGGCTCTTTCCTTTACACTTTCACCTATGTCTGTCTCCTTTCGGATGAATCAGGTGGGATGTCTTTCACATTTATGCTTTCGAGGTCACTGCCAGCTAGTACATGGAAATACCTGGAAATGTTTTATTTTTAACTTGCTTGGGCACAGAGACTGACAAATACCTTGAACAACAGAACCTGGCACCTCATTCATCATTTGGCAAAATGACTCTGCCTTATTAATAGTTGGAGCCACTTCATAACTTTTTGCCTCAATTCTAACAAACACTTCTCCTTTCTCCGGGGTTGATGAATTTGATAAAAATTTGGGGTAGTGTGGAAAGGTGATATGGAGCATATCACATATCCCATAGGTTGAGGACCAGATGGATTTTAAGTCATAGACTCTAATAATGTGTGATATCATGGGGAGTGAGACACAAAAAATATTACAGCAGGTCCCAAGCACTATACCTACCACAATCTCCCGATTTTACAGCCTTCCCACCAGATACCTAAAATATAAGATTGCTGTGCAATGCTGTAAAAGGACTTACACAGTCTATTCTGAAAAACTGGTACTTCAATAAATAAGATAAGTGGAGGAACCAGGATATAAGAGAACATATAAAAAACCTTTAGAAGGTCAACAAAGCCTGGGGAGATAAAACTCAATAGTTCAGGGACAGAAATGAAATGGAGTTTTCTTTGTTTCAGACAGAAAATTACAAGGTGCTGTTTGAGGTTATAGCTGGTGTTGGAGTAGTCCCTTGCAAGAGTGCAATTTAACAAGCCAGCTAGGAGTCTGACCCCATCCACATAAAGGAAACAGATAACTTTTTGCTGGCTTTTCACCATGATGAGAAATGTTCTACCAGCAAGGAAACTTTAGAGGGGATGAAAAATGTTTGGTGTCTTGTCTTGGGTGGTGATTACACGGGATTGTACAGTTGACAAAACTCCTTCAACTGACCATCCAAGATAGGTACATTTTATTGATATAAGTCCATCAATAAAAAAGAATATAAATAATGAAAAAAGCAAGAAAAGGAGAAGGAGAAATATCCTGCCACCGTCCTAGTGACAAATTGTCATGCACTAGGTAGTGGGATGGATCAGATCTGGGGTGGTGAGGACCTCAGGATCAAAAACCTGCTGCAACCAGGCCCATTGCTTGGAGGAGTGACCAAATTCATTTAACGCAGCTGGGAGGCCCAGGCCATCTCTGAGTAGCATAGACTGGCCAGAATACAGGCACTATCTATACCTTTGACTTCTCTGGCCAAGTACAAAACTAATGAAGTCCCTTTGTGAACTTGGAATCCAGTGTGGGGATAACAAACAGGTTTAATTTTCTCTCATCCATGAATCACATATGGACCCCCGGGCTGATGAGGATTCCAAGACCTCATCCATGCCTAAAGAGGAAAATCAGCATTGATTAGTGATGTCTGTTGAGTTTATGGTAGGGTGGATTTGAGGTGTGTATGCCAAATATTTATTTACCACTCCTGGCCTAATTCTTTGACGGAAGAAGAAATATGGAGGCTAGATTCTCAAGGCCTCCAGAACATATCTCTAGTGGTAGGAGCAGTGACTATGGCAGTCTTGGGAATGTTTAGGTACATTGGGTCTGGAGATCAAGTTCTCTTTCTTCTAGAAGTTTCCAGAGGTGAAGGTGGCTTGAGAAAACAGGGGCAGAGCCAGTGAGTATTGACTAGTTTAGTAGGTGGCTCTGGATTCCCTGACGGGATAGGCTGTAGTCCCATGGGCTTGGTGGGTGGGTTACTGCCATCAGGTACACAACTATTTTGGACCATGAATAAAAAGCCCGTGTATGGCTGAATTCTGGCTCCTTTAACTACCTCTCTCTTCCTTGAGGACAGGTGTGGGGCCAGGGTCTGGGGTCCAGTGGTCATATGTGAGGGAAGGGCAGAGAAGAGGGTGGATGAAGGGATCCATAGGGAGCCTGGGAGGGAAATATCCCCTTTGGGTATCATCTCCTTCACTCCTGGCTATCTTGTGTCTTCAACTACCCACCCTTTCTAGGAGCAGATCTTTTTTTTTTTTTTCTTTTTTTAAATGACAGATAACGTAACGTACTGTCAAGTGCATCAAGTGCTCTGGTCTTGGGTGCTCAGCATGGTGATTTTTACCTGTGTGCACAGCCAGTCACCACCACCCAAATGAAGTTCTTCACATCCAGCTGTTTCCACTGTGATTCTTCCTAGTCTGTAACCTCCTTTTACGGGGTAATACCTAGGGTGACCAATTGTCACAGTTTGCCTGGAACTGAGGGGTTTCTGGGATAGGGACTTTCAGAGCTAAACCTGGGAAAGGCGCAGGCAAGCCAGGACAGTTGGTCACATTGGTCTCCACAGTTCTGACTTCAGTCATTGATTAAGTTTGCCTGGTTTTGAACTTCATTTAATGGACTCAGACATATGTACTCTTTTGCATCTGGCATCCTTCATACAACATAATGTCTGTGTGAGTTCAGTCCTATTATTGCATGTGGTAGTTCTTTCTTTTTTTTTTTTTAATTTCATTGCTGGGAAGTATTGCATTGTATAAATCTACTGCAATTTTGCCATTCTCCCATTGAAAGGTGTTTGGGCTCAGATGCTTTCTGATGTGAGTAATAAACACACTGTCTGGCCTGCAAAGCATAGCTGTCTTTATTGCGAGTTGCCTCAAATTCATAGGTATTAGGTGGAGGGATAAATTAAAAGCATATCTATAATCAAATAGGGGTTGCTGATTATTCCATTTCCTTAAAACCATTTCAGGCACTGTGCCAGAGACTAGGCAAAGAGCTTAATTATTTGGTTTTCATGATGACCCTGTGTGCTACCATAATCATCCCTCATTTAACAGTTGAAAAAACTGAGGCACAGAATGGTTAAGTAACTAGTGCTTGCCAGAGACAGAATTTGAACTCAAGCCGTCTGGCTCCAGAATCTGCTTTCTCAACCACTTAACTCAATGCCTCTTGCAGAAATGAGCAATATCTTATCAGGAGGGGATTCAACCTAAGTATCCATGAATATAATATTGAAATCTATGTGGTCTCTGTAAATTCAGAAAATCAATGCTTTCCTGCCTATCCCAGGGTTATGAATGATTGTAGACTCTAAAGTGGTGTGTACTTGTAAGGAATTGAAGAATTTCTTTTGATAATATAATGGTCCAGTCATTCTATGACTTTTTTTTTTTTGAGGAAGATTAGCCCTGCTGCCAACACTCCTCTTTTTGCTGAGGAAGACTGGCCCTGAGCTAACATCCATGCCCATCTTCCTCTACTTGATATGTGGGACACCTGCCACAGCATGGCTTCACAAATGGTGCGTAGGTCCGCACCCTGGATCTGAATCAGCAAACCCCAGGCCACCAAAGTGGAACATGAAAACTTAACAGCTGCACCACTGGGCCAGCCCTTATGACTTCTAACTAAAGATCTGCCATACCTTGTTTCCTGATTTGGTGGCCTCTGATTTTCCATGAAGTTTTCTAGTCTTAAAACATTAAGTGTCCTAGAGTTAAGGTAGTTGTTGAGTGTGTTCTGTGTTTCGAACAGCTGGATGCTCTGAAGGACATAGAGTCAGAAAAAGGAGATCTCAATTTTATTACCAGAGTGAAAATGACTGTTTCCCACCATGTGCTCCTGGGAGCATTGAGGCCATAGTAGCCCTCAGACAGGAGGAAGTTTTGTCCCCAGTTCACTAGTACCTAGGGTTCTGGAGAGAAAGGACCTGTGAGTGTTCTGGTGGAATGGAGTTAAATCAGTACCATCTTTAACTGAATTGTTTTCCACATGAACCAAAGGCTAAAGGTGAAGTGGGCAGATAGCACACATAATTGCTTTATTTCAAGGGTGAGTCATTTCTAGCCTTAGGCACTAGATCCAGATTTCAGTTTGATTTCATCACATTCCTCCAGTCACTCCTGTTTTAGCATAGAGATTAATTTCTACCATGGTGTGCTCGTGTGGTGAGATCATTAAGCAAGATGTTTCGAGGTTTAATAATTAAAGCAGATGAAGATCTGTGAATAATCAAAGTTTCAAAGGACTGTGACTTTTAAACACAGGGCCTGATTGAACAGTAGGCCGTGACTTAAAATCAATGTTCATCTCAAAAATCTTCTCAGTTCACACCTGCTTTGTGTCTAGCCCTCTCTTGGCTTTGACTTTCTTCTCCCTCTTTCTTCTTCACCATCTGACTCTTCTATGTCCCTTCAATTTCTTCTACACTTTTCCCGCTCTCCTTCATTCACTAACTGGCCACAATGTGTGATGGAATCACTGAACCCTCACTATTAATAGCAACCTCTGTGTTTTGTAGATGAGGGAACTGGGGTATAGGCTGAGGAAGGGATTCGAAGCAGAGTTGCAACAGGAACTTGGCTCTCGTGGTTCACTGCTCAATATTCTTATTTAGTATTTGCCAAAAAGGTTTAAAAATGTTATTTTTACTTTCTATAAAATATTATATGGCCCTTGTAAAATATGTTTAAAAATACAGAAAGCTGTAAAGAAAACATAGTCATCAACTACTATCACTTCACCCAGAGATAACCACAATTAACAATTGGAGTGTATTTCCTTTCGATCTCTTATCCATTCAAATCAACAGAAATTACATATATTTTAAAGAAACAGGATTCTACTGTAGAGGCACATTGGAATCCTGTTTTTATGCTTAACTTTCTCTTATTAGCATTGTCTCACGTCATCTAATATTTCTGAAAATATGATTTTAATGAGGTCATACTATTTCTATCTATGGCTGTACCATAATTTGTTTAATCATTTGTGGAACTTATTGAATGAAGTTCCTCAGTTTTTATTTAAAAGCAGGTGAGTGAGACATTTGATATGTCCCAGAGGGGAGAGGGAGATCTCTAACAATCCTAGATGAGCTGCTTTTTGCTCAAAGCTCTCAGCTGATTTTTCCCCCTGTCGATCAGAGACTCCCACAAGTGAGAAAAGGGATGGTTCTGTACCCCGATTGTGTTGATTTAATTACTGCCTTTCTCTAGAGACTTACTTTGCTCTTTTCCTGTTCCCACAAGGAGTAGAGAATTCATTTCATTCTGTGCCTCCTCCCCTTGCTACCAATCTTGTCTTAAAAACCAGTTGCTTCCTCATGTGCCTGCCTTATGTGGATACACGACTGGCTGTGCTCAAAATCCTCCTGAAGGAAAGAGAGTGCCTGCTGGGCACTTGCCATGCATTCCAGGAGAGGGCCAAAGAGAAACTTGTTCATTGTTTGAGGATGGCACTTTACAGTTTACCAATCCTTACCTGCGCATAAAAGAGAATGTCCCTGAGGTCCATGGAGATTCACCCACAATGTCAGAGTCATAAATCGGACTCAGTTTTTGGCATTTTTTTCCATTGCAAACGTGAGGCCGTATCACGGACTTCGATGGCAAGCAGACCTTGTGGGACTTTGGGTAGATAATTCTTGTAAGTCACTTGAGCCTCAGTTTCCTCATCTGTAATTCAGGAATAATTGTAGGCCCTGACTCAAAGGCTTGAGCAAGGATTAAAAGACGTAATACGACTGAACTGTTCAGCGTGATGTCTGGAATGTCAAGGGGGTCAGGAAATGACGGCAAGAACCATCATTTACCCTGACTGTCTGGCTCTGTTGTTTCCATGTTCAAGGTCAATGTTTATCTTTTCAATGAATAATAAGAAATGAAACTTAAAGCGGTAGACCTGAGATGACCCCTTATGTATGCACAAAAAATAAAGCATACTTGGGTTTAAATTAAGGAAGGAAAGCTTTCAATTGTCAGAACTTGATGAGGAGCTGGAAATGAAGTTTGAGAGCATCTTACTAAATGCATCTAGAGCAAGGCACTTAACTTTTCCTTTTCTAGATACTTACAGGCCTGCAAAGCTCTGCAGTTACTGAGTTTGAGGTTCTTGTGTCTTGCCCAGTGAACTTCCAGGAAGATGGCCTGCTCCTGGGAAGCTTCCTGACCGAGCTTCCTGGTCCCGGGCAGCCCCACCAGCTGCCCTTCATCTTTGGAACACGATTGGAGCTATCAGATCCCCTCACTCAGACCGATGTGACCTTCATTTCACACCTGAGGGCTTCTCCGTGAGCCAAGTATGGAGGTACCCGGTGCAGAAAGAAGTTCTGTGCTGTGGAGAACAATTTAGAGTAATGTCTGCTCATAAACACAGCCGTGTCCTCAGAAAGTGTTGCGTTGGCAGGCTGGCTGGCTGCTCTGTGCTGCTCTCTCAGGCTGAACGGCAGCGACGTCTGAATCACCTTCCAGATTGCACCTTGTGGCAATCTGCTAATTATTTTTATGATGCCAGGTCAGCAATAAAGGTGGCCTTCCTGCTCCGCTCTTTCTCCACAGCCGCATGACAGGAGAGGCCATTTTTCAAACCTGAGTTTAAGGCCCAGCCTGCCAGGCGGGGGGGGGACCCTGGACACCGGCTGAGCGGCTTTGCACTCCTTTCCCTTTGCCTTTCCTTGCCCTGGGTCTGTTTTTTTGTCCTTCTTGGAGCTGGATTGTGTGTTAGTTTCCCAGGGATGCCGTAACAAAGCACCACAAGCTGAGTGTCTTAAAACAAGAGCAATTTATTCCCTCACAGTTCTGCAGGCTGGAAGTCTGAGATCAAAGTGTTGGCCAGGCCATGCTCTCTCTGAAGGCTGTAGGGGAGAGTCTGTTGCATCCTTTCTCTTAGCTTCTGGTGTTTTCTGGCCGTTCTCCACATTCCTCGGCTTGTAGCTACAACACTCCAATCTCTGCCTCTGCTGTCACATGGCATTTTCCTTATGTGTCTCTGTGTCTGTGTCTCTTCTCTTCTTATTAGGTCACCTGTCATATTGGATTAAGGGCCCACTCTACTCCAGTTTAATCTCCTCTTCACTAGTTACTTCTGCAAAGACCCTATTTCCAAATAAAGTCACATTATAAGGTACTGGGGGTTAGGATTTCAACGTACCTTTTTGGGGGCTACAATCCAAACTATAAGAGAAGGTATCTAAGGGTACCTCGTTTACGAAAGCTTAGAGCATTACTTCTAACCATTTACCAGGCCTGAGATCGGTTAGGAGCTGCTTTAAGTGTCTGCTTTGCAGGCAGGAAGAGCGGGCTCAGCTCTAGGCTTACACTAGTAGTGTGCACACATGTGTTTATGAGTGTGCCCTCTGCGAGCTGCATTTGTTTGCTTTGGTGAACACAACTTTCTTAGTATTCTATGTTCTAAAAAATGAAGAAAAAGAGGGCTCTACCTCCTTACTGAGACACAAAACCCATATGCTAGGGGCTCCTTCATTCTTGTGGTACCTCTTCTGTGAGAAAATCCACCCTGTTTCCAGCCTGGAGGAAGAAACTTATAGGATCATATTAAAATTACCACAGAAAAGTTTAAACTCTAGAGTTAGTCAATTCAGAAAAGCCCAAACTCTTTTAACTAAACGGGGCAGCTTTGAAATTTAATCGAAACCTTTTGAGCTATAATATAATGTGAAACACTTTATCCTTTTCAGTTATTTCGTGAAAACTTGGGCATTTCTGTGGTGACTTTCATCTGGAGTGACTCAAATGCCAGGCTAATTTTCAAATGATGCTGTCTGTGGTGCTTCCATACCGACCCACTTTTCTTCCCAATTTACAAATCCTGTGGAGGTTCTACCCGCTCTGGGGTCCAGGTTGAAGGACTCTGTGCAGTAATGACTCTACTTAAATGAGGTGTTTTGGGATTGAGAATTTCTCATTCCTAATTCATATCGCAAGGAAATACTTGGCATAGTAGAGAGAAGAGTGGATAGGAAATTAGCTGTGTGAATCTGAACCTGTTTCCTCACCTGGAAAATGAAGCGTTTAGAATTATGACTTCTGAGGTTCTCTTCCAAGTCTAAACTTCCAGGAGTCTATGGTTCGTGATGACTTTTCTAAACTGCTTCAAAATGGTGATCAGGAAGTTAACTATGCTTTTAGGGAGCCGTCTGTGACTTGGCATTCTGCTCAGTTCTGCTGTCAAAAATCTTTTGTTGCATGAAGGATTTTCCTAGTATTCGACCTGCGTGTTCTTCAGCTTATCAATGCCTGTAGCACAGCAGTGACCTTGCAAAGGGAAACAGCCACTTTGCATCCTTTCTGCCAGCATTCTTACTCCCTAAAGGCTGTCCCAGAGATTAATTGATGAGGGCTATGGCTCAATGTGATCCCTAATATCTGGGTAGCTTTTTATACTTTTCACAATAAATTCGTGAACATTCATTTATTTAATCCTCACAGTAGTCTAGAGGTAAGCTAGACTGGCATTATTATTCTCATTTGAAGAATGATAACACCAAGCAACATTGAGCTTATGTCACCTCAACAAGGTCACAGAGGAAATTAGTGGAAGAGGGAACACTAGAATACATATTTTCTGGCTTCTAGTTCAAGTTTTCTTCCGCTCCGTTACATTTGAATTGAACTATCCAGACGGGGAAGGGAAAGAACTTAACGTATACACCTACTGTGTGCTAGAAACTATATTAGATAGGATTCAAACCACCATCTATTTGATGCCAAAGACTAAATTGTTTCCTAATTACCTAATATTTCTTCCTTGATGACTGGCAACAAAATTTAAGCACCAAGTGGCATTATGTAAAGTAGGTCAAATTAACCTTGTTTATCAGCAACTTGAACACTCCCAATTGTGACAGGCTAGTGTACTTAGGGATGCAAATAGCCCTGGGCTGGATTCAGTCTCCTTAGTGTCCTCCAGGGAGATTCTCTTGGAGGTGAGTGGGGACTGAGGGAAGCTGCACAGGGAATGTGCTGTTGCTCCCTGGGAGATACCACTAGAAGATTGGAGGAGCCAAGAATGTGACTGCCCTCTCTTCTGAATGGCTGGTGTGATGTTCAGAGGCACCAGGAAGTCCTTGAGGATGCTCTTAAGTCCTCCTGTTTTGATGGCTGGATCCACAACTGTATCCCCAGGGACTGAGCTCAAAGAAATAATGTCAAATAGCTATAATAATGCCTGACTTATTTTCCTCATTGGCTGTTGTAAAGGTCAAATGAGATGATGTAGGTAACTGCATTGTGGAAATACAGTTAACTGGTCATAAAAAGAAAACAACATAGTGTTTTTAAAAAAATTACTTTATTGAGGTCATAATGGTTTATAACATTGTGTAATTTCAGGTGTACATTATTTATCAGTTTCTGTATAGACTGCATCGTGCTCACCACCAATAGTCTAACTTTTGTCCGCCACCATATATGTGTGCCCGTTTACCTTTCTTGGCCACCTGCAACCCCCTTCCCCTCTAGTAACCACTAATCTGTTCTCTTTATCCATCTGTTTATCTATGACATATGAGTGAAATCATGCAGTATTTGTCTTTCTCTGTCTGGCTTATTTCACCTAACATAATACCCTCAAGGTCCATCCATGTTGTTGCAAATGGGACGATTTTGTCTTTTTTTATAGCTGAGTAGCTTTTTTTATAGCTGAGTAGTATTCCATTGTGTGTATATATATACACACCTCATCTTCTTTATCCATTCATCAATTGATGGGCACTTGTGTTGCTTCCATGTCTTGGTTATTGTGAACAATGCTGCAATGAACATAGGAGTGCATAAATCTCTTTGAATTGTTGATTTCAAGTTCTTTGGATAAATACCTAGTATTGGGATAGCTGGATCACACAGTATTTTTATTTTTAATTTTTTAAGAAATCTCCATACTGTTTTCCATAGTGACTGTACCAGTTTGCATTCCAACCAGTAGTATTTGAGGATTCCCTTTCTCCATATCCTCTCCAACATTTTTTATTTTTTGTCTTGGTAATTATAGCCATTCTGACAGGTGTAAAGTGATATCTCATTGTAGTTTTGATTTGCATTTCCCTAATAATTAGTGATATTAGCATCTTTTCAAGTGCCTGTTGACCATCTGTTTATCTTCTTAATGCCTATTCATATCCTTTGCTTATATTTTGATTGGGTTGTTTTTTTGTTGTTGTTGAGCTGTATGAGTTTTTTATATATTTTGGAGATTAACCCCTTGTTGGATATATGATTTGCAAATATTTTCTCCCAGTTGGTGGGTTGTTTTTTTGTTTTGTTCATGATTTCCTTTGCCTTGAAGATGCTCTTAAGTCTGGTGTAGTCACATTTGCTTATTTTTTCTTTTGTTTCTCATGCTTGGGTAGACGTATTCGAAAAGATGCTTCTATGACTGAGGTCTAAGAGTGTACTGCCTATATTTTCTTCTAGGAGTTTTATGGTTTCAGGTCTTACATTCAAGTCTTTAATCCATTTTGAGTTAATTTTTGTGTATGGTGTAAGAGAATGGTCTACTTTCATTCTTTGGCATGTGGCTGTCAAGTTTTCTCAACACCGTTTATTGAAGAGAATTTACTTTTTCCATTGCCTGTTCTTGGCTCCTTTGTCAAAGTTTAGCTGTCATAAATGTGTGGTTTTATTTCTGCGCTTTCAATTCTGTTTCATTGATTCGTGTGTCTGTTTTTGTGCCAAAACCATGCTGTTTTGGTTACTAAAGATGTGTAGCTATTTTGAAGTCAGGGATTGTGATGCTTCCAGCTTTGTTCTTTTTTCTCAGGATTGCTTTAGCTATTTGGGGTCTTTTGTTGCCCTATATGAATTTTAGGATTCTTTGTTCCATTTCTGTGAAGAATGTCCTTGGAATTCTGATTGGAATTACATTGAATCTGTAGATTGCTTTAAGTAATATGGAAATTTTAGCTATGTTCATTCTGCCAATCCATGAACATGGAATATCTTTCCATTTCTTTGTGTCTTCTTCGATTTCTTTCAATAATGTCTTATAGTTTTCAGTTCTAGATCTTTCACTTCCTTGCTTAAGTTTATTCTTAAATATTTTATTCTTTTTGTTTCTATTGTAAATGGGATTGTATTCTTGAATTATTTTTCTGCTAGTTTGTTATTAGAATATAGAAATGCAACTGATTTTTGTAATTTGATTTTGTGCCTTGCAATTTTTCTGTAGTTGTTGATTATTTCTAATGGTTTTCTGGTGGATTCTTTAGGGTTTTCTATATATAAGATCACATCTGCAAACAGCAAGAGTTTCACTTCTTCCTTTCCAATTTGGATACCTCTTATTCCTTTTTCTGGTCTAGTTGCTCTGGCCAAAACCTCCAGTACTATGTTGAATAGGAGTGGTGAGAGCGGGCACCCTTGTCTTATTCCTGTTCTCAGAGGGATGACTTTCAGTTTTTCACCATTGAGTATGATGTTTGCTGTGGGTTTGTCATGTATGGCCTTTGTTATGTTGAGGTACTTTCCTTCTATACCCATTTTATTGAGAGTTTTTATCATAAATGGATATCGGATATTGTCAAATGCTTTCTCTGCATCTATTGAGATGATTGTGTGATTTTGTATTCCTCATTTTGTTAACGTAGTATATCACGTTGATTGATTTGTGGATGTGGATCTATCCCTGCATCCCTGGTATAAATCTTACTTGGCCATGGTGTATGATCCTTTTAATGTATTGCTGTACTCGGTTTGCCAATATTTTGTTGAGGATTTTTGCATCTTTGTTCATCAGTGATATTGGCCTGTAATTTTCATTCTTTGTGTTGTCTTTGTCTGGATTTGGTATCAGGGTGATGGTGGCCTCATAGAACGAGTTAGGAAGCATTCTGTCTTCTTCAATTTTTGGAGTAGTTTGAGAAGGATAGGTATTAAATCTTCTTGAATGTTTGGTAGAATTTTCCAGAGAAGCCATCTGGTCCCAGACTTTTGTTTTTTGGGAGGTGTTTGATTACTGTTTCAATCTCTTTACTTGTGATTGGTTTATTCAGATTCTCTGTTTCTTCTTGATTGAGTTTTGGGAGGTTGTATGAGTCTAAGAATTTATCCATTTCTTCTAGGTAATCCAATTTGTTGGCATACAGCTTTCCATAGTATTGTCTTATAATCCTTTGTATTTCTGTGGTATTTGTTGTAATTTCTTCTCTTTCATTTCTAGTTTTGTTTATTCGAGGCTTCTCATTTTTTTTCTTATTGGCTATGGGTTTGTCAGTTTTGTTTAACTTCTGAAAGAACCAGCTATTAGTTTCATTGATCCTTTCCACTGTTGTTTTTTTTTTTTTGTCTCTATTTCATTTATTTCTGATCTAATTTTTATTTTTATTTTTTTCCCTTATTTTGTTGACTTTGGGCTTTGTTCTTCTTTTTCTGGTTCTGTTAGGTGTAGTTTAAGATTACTTATGTGAGATTTTCCTTGTTTGTTGAGGTGGGCCTGTGTTACTATGCATTTCCCTCTAACAATCATCTTTGCTGTATCCCATAAGAGTTGGTATGATATATTTTCCTTTTCATTTGTCTCCAGGTAGTTTTTAAAATTTATCCTATGATTTCTTCATTGATCCAATTGTTGTTCAGTAGCATGTTGTTTAGCCTCCACATATTTGTGACTTTCCCAGCTTTTGTCTTGTGGTTGATTTCTAGCTTCATGGCATTGTGGTTGGAAAAGATGCCTGATATGATTTCAATCTTAAATTTATTGAAGCTTGCCTTATTTCCCAACATATATTCTATCTTTGAGAATGTTCTATGTCTACTTGAGAAGAATGTGTATTCTGCTATTTTTGGATGGAATGTTCTACACATATCTATTAAGTCCATCTGGTCTAGTTTTTCATTTAAATCCACTATTTCTTTGTTGACTTTCTGTATGGATGATCTATCCATTGATGTAAGTGGGTTGTTGAGGTCCCCTACTATTATTGTGTTGCTGTTAATATCTTCTTTTAGATCTCTTAATTGTTGCTTTACATACTTTGGTGCTCTTGTGTTAGGTGCATATATATTCATAAGTGTTATGTCTTCCTGGTGAAATGTCCCTTTTATCATTATATGCTGCCCCTCTTTGTCTGTCATTGCCTTTTTTATCTTGAAATCGGCTTTGTCTGATATAAATATGGCAAAACCTGCTTTGTTTTTCTTGCCATTTGCTTAAGTATCATCTTCCATCCCTTCACTCTGAGCCTGTGTTTGTCTTCAAAGCTGAGATGGATTTCCTGGAGACAGCATATTGTTGGGCCTTGTTTTTTAATCTATCCAGCCACTCTGTGTCTTTTGATTGGAGAATTCAATCTATTTTCATTTACAGTGATTATTGCTATATGAGGGTTTAATACTACCATTTTATCTCTTGTTTTCCGGTTGTTCTATATTCCCCTCCCTTGTATTTCTGATTGCCACTTCAGTTTGGTGGTTTTCTCAGTTTTTTCTTTATTTGTGATTTGTGTTTCTGCTCTGATTTTTTGTTTAGTGGTTACCATGAGGTTTGTATAAAAGATCTCATAGATGAGACAGTCCATTTTCTGATAGCCTTGTATCTCCATTAGCCTAAGTATGTTCCATACCTTTCCTCTTCCCTTTCCAAGTTATTGTTGTCACAAATTATTCTGTTTTGTGTGATGAGCTTGTGATTAAAATGAAGTGTTTATAGTTACTTTTGATGCTTTCCTTCCCTTTGTCTTTTATGTTATAATTAAGTATTTGCTAACCTGATCTGGTATAGATCTGCAATTTTCTGATTTTTGTTTATTTATCTCTTTGCTCAAGTCTTTGTAAACCTTTGCATTTTTGTTTCAGGTATGAGAACATCTTTGATTATTTATTGTAAGGGTGAACTAGTCATGATTAACTCCTGCAGCTTTTGTTTATCTGGGAAAGATTTTATTTCTCCAGCATATCTAAAGGATAGTTTAGCTGGATAGAGTATTCTTGGCTGAAAGTTTTCATCTTTCAGGATTTTGAATATATCCTTCCAATATCGCCTAGCCTGTAAGGTTTCTGCTGAGAAATCACCTTGCAAGCCTGATAGGGGTTCCTTTGTAGAGTATTCTCTTCTACTTTGCTGTCCTTAATATTTTTTTCTTTGTCATTGATTTTTGCCAGTTTTAATATTATATGCCTTGGAGAAGGTCTTTTTTCACTGCTGTGATTAGGAGTTCTACTGTCTTCATATACTTGTAAGTCTAGTTACTTTCCCAGGTTTGGGAATTTCTCAGCTGTTAATTCTTTGAACAAGCTTTCTGCTCCTTTGCACCCTGAATCTCCTGCTGGAATACCTATAATACTTATGCTGTATTTCTTAATGAGTTTGAGATTTCTTGAAGAATTTCTTCATTTTTTTTCAGTCTTAGTTCTCTCTCCTCCTCCACCTGGAGCATTTCTATATTACTGTCCTCTAAGTTACTAATTCTTTCCTCCATAATGTCAGCTCTGTTTTTTAAGTTTTCTAGATTGCTTTTTTAATCTCATTTATTGTGTTCTTCATCTCCAGAATTTCTGTTCAGCTTTTTTTAGAGTTTCAATTTCCTTCATGAAGAATTCCTTCTGCTCATTAATTTTGTTCCTGAGCTCATTGAACTGTCTTTCTGAATTTTCTTGTAACTCATTGAGTTTCTTTATGACAACTACTTTGAATTCTCTGTCACTTAGATTGTAAATTTCTGTGAGTTCAGGACCAGCTTCTGGAGACTTGTCATTTTCCCTCTGCTCTGGAAAGTTAATGTAGTTCTTCATGGTGTTTGATGAAGTGATCCTTTGCCAGTGCATAGTGATAGTATCAGGTTGCAGATTCCACCTGCTACCACTGTGGTGGGGAGGCAGGAGCTGTGTTTCCTGAATCTGCCATGTCTGCTGGAGGTTGTGCTGATAGGGCTCATCTGCATTTGTGCACTGGTTGCAGCCACTTGGTGGGTCACACATGTATGCACAGGTGCTGTGGCTCAGAACTGCTGCTTGGTCTGGGACTGGTCGAGCTGGTGCTCTAGGCAGGAGGGGAGGGGAGGGGTGCTTTTTTTCATGCACACAGCTTGCTTTGTGCTCATGGGTGGTTCACCTCAGGTGCTATGCTTGGTGGGGGTGCCCACACAGTGGCTGGGCTGTGCCACTCAGTGCGGATCATCCCTGCAAACCTGGCTACAACCCCAAAAGCAAAAGTGTTTGCATGCAGGCCTACCTGCTCCCCTACCTCCTCTTACAGTTGCACACCAGCTGCTGCATGAAGACCTGTGACCTAGATCACTGCTGCTGGGGAAGGGGATCTGCTCACCACATCCCACTGTTTCCTGGTGATCCAGGCACTGGGGATCCAGTACCCCCACCTTCAGATATATGGCTATGTGCATCTCTCAGATGTCCTATTGTGCTTTGTAGGGAATCCTGTGTTAATGTCTGTTTGGTTCTAACTTAGGGGGAAGAGACTAAAGGAACAGCTCACTCTGCCATGATGCTGATGTCATTCAACATAGTGTTTTCATGAGAGAATGGACTTGGGGTGCGGGAGCTGCTCTGCCACTTACTAGTTCTGGTATTTAGGCAAGAGCATTATCTTGTTGGGTGCCAGTTTTCTCATCTTGCTTGATGGTGGTTTTGGGGCTTCGATAAGATGCCCTTTTTAAAATACCAGAGCTGGTGCCTGAGTCTTCTCTACAGTCAGTTTCAGTCCTCAGTAAGAAACTCCTCTTTCTTTTCACCTGTCTTTTGGGTTAATGACTTGATTCCTGTTAAAGTGTTCTGGGAAAAGAAAATTTTTGAAGTGCTTTATGCTCTTCAAAAACATAGGACCTATAAACATGTTTTCTTAAAAATGAGTTTTCAAAGTTATTTCCTCACATCAAGCTTTAACAGTGTGTAGTTTTGTTGTTTCTTTTTTGTATTCTCTGCCAGAAGACTATCTCTTCCTTCTTGGAACTTTCCTCCCTCTCCCCATGTCTCTCCAGTGGGACTGACAATCATGTGGCTCTGAATTTTTTGCCACAATGATTGGTTCAGGGGCGCCTATCTGATGATAGAAGAGCCAACCACAGTCTTTGTCTGATTTTGCTATGGTTGCTGGTGAATAATGAGCAGCACTCTTCTCTCAGAATTCTAGCTATGAGCAAGGTTAAGCATGGAGCTGCTGGTGGCTGTTTTTAATGCTTGGTACAAAGAGCCTCCTGAGGATGACACCCCAATGATGGAAAGCAGAGAAAAAGAACATTAGAAAGAAAGATTTCTGGTGGCGTATTTGAACCTCTATATCTCGCCTTGCTTAAAGTCAGTCCTGCCTTTACTCTGACTCCTTAGTTCCTTGTAATAAGAACTTCCTTTATGGCTTAAGCTAGTTTAAATTGGTTTTCTGTCATTTGTCACTCACAAAAATTCTAATGAGTACTTGGAATGGCTGGAGGAGTCAAGTATACTGGATGTCTGAGGAAGCGTATAGTGAAGGGGTCCCTTTGGAAGGCAGTCAAGGTGTTAAGGTGGATCACCAATGACTCGTTTTGCCTAATTCACAATGGTTTGGTTTTCAGAACAGACTTGCATAGAGAATTCAGGACATACAGAATGACTCATGATGTCCAACACATCTATAAGAATGATGGATGTTTTTGAGGAGTCTGGCTCCAGGCTAAAATCCTACACGTGATCTTTTAGGCCTACCTGGCAGGCCTCATGGTGGGGAAGCTGCCCTCTCTACATTAGACTTGCATTGCAGTTTTCTCGGGGAAAATGTAGTCAAGGACTCAGGCCCCCCCCACCCCCACCCCGCGGGCCACCCATGCATATAAATGCATATCTACTTTCCTAGGCAGGCACATCCATTTAGAGGCCTCGTTATAAGGGGCCCTGGCTGAGGCACTTTTCTCCACTTTGACTCAGTACCTTTCTATCTCTAGCCCTTCCCCTCTACTCTCCTGGTCCACACATCCATAAAGAGGTAGGAGCCTTTTATTCAGGGCATCCTTCCATCTATGACGCATCCACTTGACCATTGTCTGGTGCTGTTCTGTTGGGAAAAAATAGGAGCACTGGAGATCCAGGCCCTCTTTTTTGCCTCTTGCTCGCATTGTTACAGTGGATGAATAAAGTCTTGATTGGTACTTTCAGCTTGGCTAGTTGTCCAAATTGAATACCTGGATACCTGGAAGCTCAACTGCTTTAAATCCATTTCTCTGGATTCTTCTAAACATTATCATGCGTAATTATCCAGATTGGCCAGGAACAGAGAAGCATGATGAGAGTGTACCTCAAACTTCAATGCAGAATTCTTACCTCCATCTAACCGTTTTAAAATACTGTTGTTCAGGTCCTATCTCAGGCTAGTTATAACAGAATGTTTGTGAATGGGGCCCAAGCATGGTATTTTTTAAAGCTCCTGGTGATTCCAATATTAGTCAAGTTTGTGAACAGTGCTTTAATGGGCATCTGAATCACTAATCTGGGAAATTAATAGCATAGATTCATGAGCTCTCTCTAACCTGCTGGATGAGAGTCATATAGGGGTAGAGCCTGGGAATTTGGGGAGCCCAAGTGATTCTGGTGCAAGTGGTAACTAATTAGAGGATGGTTGAAAAATATTGGTCCAGCATGTGAGTGTATATTTATGTGCGTAAGTGTATGTGTGTGCGTGTACTTGCTTGTTGAAGGGGAGTGACCAGGGTAAAAGGAAATAAAGAACCAAAAATGCAAGGAATAACCTCAAAAGAACCTTATATTCATTCACCCATTCATCTATCCAGGTTGGGTGGCAACGTAGTACAACAGTTTAGAGCATAGGATCCTATCAAAAACACTCTTAACTGAATCCTGGCTGTCCCAATCATTCTATTTCCTTGGGGAAATCATGTGACCTCTCTCAGCCTCAGTTTCTTCATCTGAAAAATGGGGACACATATAATATCTCTTGCAGGTTGTCATGATATTTAAATAAATAATATATTAAAAGTGTTTAGCATACTGCCTAGAACTGCACTGTCAGATACGGTAGTCACTAGTTATGCGTGGCTACTGAGCATTTAAATGTAGCTAGTCCGAATTGAGATGTGTTGTAAATAGCAAATACACACTGGATTTTGAAGACTTCCAATGAAAAAAATTGCAAAATGTATTTTAAGAATTGAATAATATTGAAATGATAAATGATAATATTTTGGATATACTGGGTTGAAATGATGCTATTTCAGATTTATTGGGTCAAATAAAATATATTATTAAGATTAGTTTTACCTGTTTCTTTTTCAAGTGTGGCTATGAAAATATTTAAAGATAACATACACAGCTTGCATTATATTTCTATTGGGCAGTGTTGGCCTAGAACTCTCAATGCATGTTAAGTGTATTGTTATTGGTACTGTTTTATGTATTTAATTCCAAAGAAGTTAGTGAGCACTTGCTGTGAGGGATATAAACATCAGCCTTTGATCAGATGGAGTCTTTAGAGTTTGGTTAAGGTAAACAAAGTAATCAGGAGTGTATGGGACTTGATTCATCCTAGAAGTCTGGGATATGCCTGATGTAGTCCATATTTCTACAACAAGTGCAAGATGAGATGCTATCAGAGTCATTTCTGGGGCATCACAAATTGTGATGATTTCCTCAGGTACCCCAATGCATGTCCACTGTTTGTTGACAAGAAGGTGTCTCAGAGAGGGCACCAGAGTTGAGGAACTTCACAGGCTTATCAAACTATTTAAAGAAACTAGATTCTAATACATATGATAAAGCCCATTGTCTCTCTATTTCCTGAAATTACAAGCAAAGGAATCAATACTTATTGGGGTAGTAGGACTAATAGTGTCCCCCCAAAATTCATGTCTACCTGGAACCTTAGAATATGGTCTTATTTGGAGATAGGATCTTTGCAGATGTAATAAATTAACATGAAGTCATATTGGATAAGGGTGGACTCTAAATCAATGACTGGTGTCCTTGTATGAAGACAAAACATACACAGATGGATGCACAAGGAGAACACAGGTGAAGGTGGAGGCAGAGATTGAAGACACACAGCTGCAAGACAAGGAACACTAAAGATTACTAGCAACCACCAGAAGCTAGAAAAGGCAAGGGAGGATTCTCTCCTAGAGCCTTTGGAGGGAGCATGGCCCTGCTTACATCTTGACTTCAGACTTCTGGCCTCCAGAGCTGTGCGAGAAGAAATTTCTCTTGTTTCAAGACACCTAGTTTGTTGTAATTTGTAATTTGTTGTGACTGCCCTAGGAAATGAATATATTGGACATCACTTAAGCCAGGCTTGGTCTTCTTAACACTTTGTGAGACAAATATTAACATCTTTGGGGGGGAACTCACTCCTGGGGCCAGGGAGAACCTGATGGGGGTGTACCACTGATGGTTTTGGCAAAAGTAGAGACTGGTTCTAGAAGAGACCAAGATCCATCAAAAAGGTGTAGCCAGAGGGAGTTTCCAAAACGAGGATGAAGGGGAAAGCTAAAAGTCAAAGCCAGAAAATAGTGCCAAGGATCAGTATAAGGTGAAGACAAATGATGGATCAAACACTGATTAAACTGTGGTTAGATTGGCAAGCAGAGACTAAAATGGATCAGGACAGAGAACTTGGGAATAAGGCTGTCATCGATGTGAGGAGCAGAGCCCCATTTCTGTGTTAAGCCAAGTGTGTGGCAGGGCTGCGGTTTTTAGGACACAAACTTGAGGTCAGTATCCTTCCCCTAAGACCTGGCTACATCTGGACACAGGGGTTAGACCAGAGTTATGTAAAACTATGGGGCAAGCATAGTGCATCTCTTTCTATCATTGCAATATAAAAGCAAACATATGTTCAGGAGTATAATGTAGAATTTCCATGAATGCATAATCTAAAATATGAGATTTGGGAAGTTTTTCTTTTGTAGTATTCACTTCAGGCTATCTTTAGAGCTCGCAAACAGTACATAACCACTTTTGTGTGCTATTAGAGGTACTACCACTGGAAAGTTTGAGAAGCACTAATATAAAAGACCCAGAAAGGACTGGGCAATATTTTCATCACTTCTGAGATATATCCCTTGCACTATGCCTTTATAGAATAGGCACACATTAAACATTTGTTAACGCTTTTGTAATAGTCAAAGTTAAAAAACCAGTGATGCCTTTCTTGCAAGAATTTTGACCTGTGTGTTGGCACATGCTTTTATAAACAAAAGAGAAAATGTAGGATGTTTTTAGGAGAGGTAGAGAGGTATGCATAGTAAGGAATATTTGATGATTCTCAGACTCACAAACACACTGGACACACCAAAGCAAGAGGAAATTAAACCAAGTACTAGTCCACAACTTTTACCTACCAAGTCTTTCTAACTAGGAAATACTTGGGATTTAGATGACCAGAAATGGACAGTCTTTTGTAGAGCCCTCCTGCTGCAAGTCAGGGGTCTGTCTACATAGTTTTCTGCTACAAGCCTATGTTCCTATTTATATTACTCTTCTTTTAGTTAATTATGTGAAAATGTGTGCAATTTTAGCCTTTGCATCATCAAAGGGAAATGGCATTTTTTTTTTATTGAGTTATTGATAGGTTACAATCTTGTGAAATTTCAGGTGTACATTAATGTTTGTCACTCGTGTTGTAGGTGCACCACTTCACCCTTTGTGCCCACCCCCCACCCCACCTTTCCCCTGGTATCCACTAAACTGTTCTTGGTCCATAGTTTTAAATTCCTCATATGAGTGGAGTCATACACAGATTATCTTTCTCTCGCTGGCTTATTTCACTTAACATAATTCTCTCAAGGTCCATCATGTTATTGCAAATGGAATGATTTTGTTCTGTTTTTCAGCTGAGTAGTATTCCATTGTATATATGTACCACATCTTCTTTATCCATTTGTCTGTTGATGGGCACTTAGGTTGCTTCCACGTCTTGGCTGTTGTAAACAGTGCTGCAATAAACATTGGGGTACACAGGACTTTTGGGATTGCTGACTTCAGGCTCTTTGGATAAATACCCAGTAGTGGGATGGCTGGATCGTATGGTAGTTCTATTTTTAGTTTTTTGAGGAATCTCCATACTGTTTTCCATAGTGGCTGCACCAGTTTGCATTCCCACCAGCAGTGTATGAGGGTTCCTTTCTCTCCGCAACCTCTCCAACATTTGTTGCTATTAGTTTTAGATATTTTTGTCATTCTAACGGGTGTAAGGTGATATCTTAGTGTAGTTTTGATTTGCATTTCCCTGATGATCAGCGATGATGAGCATCTTTTCATGTGCCTATTGGCCATCAGTATATCTTCTTTGGAGAAATGTCTGTTCATGTCTCCAGCCCAGGAAATGGCATTTTTTGAGGGCAGTTTCCTACTCAGAACCACAGCTATTGCTTGCTTTTGATATGCTAAGTAATGAGAAGATGAGGAACTCCGTGGAGAAACCCGGGAGTCATCCTAGATTCTTTTCTCTTCCTTCCCACATCTCAACAATCACTGAGTCCTGACATCTACCTTGGCAAGGCCCTCAAATCCATCCACTTCTCTATGTCCTTTTGCCTAGATAAGAGTGGAGTCTAATCCTTCTGGGAATGGGGGTAAGGGTGGGGAAGTTAAAGATTCTAGAATTAGCATGTAAAATGAAATCAATTATAGTTAAAATTACCCTTGGGAGAAAAATATGAGGAAGAAACTCCTTAAATTATGCTTAAATAACCTGACCTGGGCCCACTATAACTCAAAACCATAGAACAAACTGTTATTTCTCTTGCTTTTCTAACTGAGGCTATCCTTTATTGGGACCAAAGTCTGTTTTTGACAGGGGGAAGGATGATAAGGTAAATAAGGAAATTTCTCTTTTTTGAATTTCATTTCGTTTCTGTTAAACATGATTGTAAATGAAAGGATGTGATGGCATGCCCTGACATCGGCAGGCCTCTCCTCAGGCTCTTCAGGCAGGCCTTGCTAACCCAATCCACCGAGATAAGGGCATTAACCAAAGAGGATTATATTGGCTGAAGCTTCAGTTCTGCCACAGAGTGTTATCTGGGTCCATAATGTAAAAAAAAGACAGTGTTAGACTCAATTGACCAGAAAAACAACAAACCAGAATGTAGGTCTTTTGGGGTGAAAGTGAATGGGATTATTGATAAAGGACATCTAGACCTTCTCTGGTCTCTAGGGCTGCCAAACGCTTGTTCCAAGGGCTAAGTCTGGATTTTCCCTCTTCCTTCCCTCGCAAAGTGGCCAACTGTGGGACATTTTCCTGCTGACCTCATTTCCATTGCCTGGGACTGGTTTAACTGAAGGTCAATAGGCTCAGTGTTCTGGACAGGCCTCCTTGACAGAGTCTGTTAAAGTATAGCCATAGCCACTAGGGGAGTATGAGGTGCAGTGGCTGGAGCAAGCTTTGGAGTGGACAGACCCACATTCACATCCTGGTCTTGTCACAGAGCTGGACATCTCTGAGAAAGTTACAGAACTAAGCTGCCTGTTGTTTCCTCTTATCTATGAAGAGGGGATGTTCCTGCCAGCTTCATAAGGTTGCTGGGAGAATATATATGCAGCTCCTGGAAGGGTTAAAAATGCAGCTTCATCCTTTTCTCTGGCCATTCACAATGGGAGAACATTCCTTGAGGTTCCAAAGGAAGCAGCAGCTAGGGGAATCCATTCCCAATGCACGCTATATATTACACCCGTAGAAGTCATACGAGGGCAAGAAGGACTTTGAAAGCAGCTTTGTTTGAGCACCCTTTAATCACAAGATCTTTTTTCTGTCTTTTCTTGTACACAATCACCCTCACATGATCGTACAGCTTTGCAAGCTGTTAGGCTTTGGGCTCAATTCATAGTGGCAAGGTCACTCTCAGTGACCATAAAGATATATACTGACATCTGCCTGCCTCTCTTGCCTGGGACAGAGAAAGGATATTCATTTTTCTAACTCCTGATTGAAGTGGAATTTCTCAGCCCCTTCCTAGTTTGTGGTCACCTAAAATAGTACTAGAATAAACTGAAGAGGGGGAAACCTGTCTTTTTTCTCATTCTGGTATAGCCACCCCTCAAGATAACTGCCCATTCACCCAACACTAGAAATTTCAGTCCTCTGGGGAGGCATATAGTTTTAACCTAGAAGTTAATCTGATAAACTGATAGTGGGTATCTAGGATGCTTTGTTGAGAAGGTGTCTGAGCTCACATCTGCATGCCATAGAAAGAAAGCCGTGATTAATTTGCGATGTTGTCTGTGGGCATGGATGGAAGGATGGTGCTACATTTTCCCCATGTCTTATCCATCCTTCAGCTTTCTATCATGGTGTCTAGCTCCTCTCTCCACCTTTACCTTCTTGTAGGATATTGGGAGAACACAGGAAGGAAATGCAGGAAAGGGTGACATATATTAATCCTTCCCATCTTTGTGTGCTCTCAACATTTTGTTCATATTTTAACTAGTGCCCTTACTTAATATAGAGTCACGATTTGTCTATTGTCATAGATGTGTCTTTCGATAGCTACTCTGTAGATGTCTTGAGGTTAGGGATTGTTATTCTTCATTCTTGTATCCCCCACATTGTGCCTCCCACTCCAGAACCCGGTATAATGCTGGATACATAAGCATCATTTAGTTTTATTGCCCAGTTCAGACTTTTTAATTCTACTGTCTTAAATCATCCACACTGCCAACAGAAATATGTTTTTGCCCCATTTCTACTTGAAACCCTTAAATGATTCTCAACTGGCTAAAGGATAAAGTCCAAGTTCTAAATCCTTTATTTTGGAAAAACAAGTCTTTCCAAGTTTTGTTCTCAGTTCTCTGAATCACTGGCCACTTCTCCCTCCTCCACCTCATAAACATCATCTTATTTTGTACTTTCAAGCCTTTACATCTGTAGGTTACTAAGTCCGGAATTCCTGCTCTCCATTGCCTACCCCAGTGGACTGCTCTTCATCCTTGAGAATTCCATATCTTGCAGGGAGTTGATGTAATGTAGTGGTTAAAATTGTGGGTTAGGCATCAGGCTGCTTGGATTTAAATCCTGACTGTAGTTATGTGACCCTGTGAAAATTACGTAACTTTTCCCATTGTGAATTTTCTTATCTTTAAATTGGAGGGGTAGTAGTGTGCTTGGTGGGAGAAATCAATGAGCTAATCTATATGAAATGCTTTGCATGATGCCTGGCATGTAGTGACTATTCAGTCAAATTGATCTATTTTCTTAACTGGCATCTGGAACCAAGCTCACAGTCCATTGGGGAAAAGAGACAAGATTGCAATGTAGTGTGATAGGGACTGTAATCCTGGAGTGAAGATGCAAAGGGAGCACCAAGGGGAAGCCTGGAAAAAGAGCACTAGATCTAGCTGGGGGACGGGGTGTCTGAGGAAATGCTTCTGAGAGGAGATATGCCTGAACTGAGTTCTAAAGGATAGGTCAGAAGTGCGACACTATGATGGGGATCAAGTGATGTATGGTGCTGGGACTTCATGGACCTTGTCTGGCCACATGCAGCTATGTCAATGTGAGAGATGATTGCACAAAAGTGAATGTCCTTGACGTGAGTGTTTTTGGTTACTTTTGGATGCAGTAGCCCATCATACTCCAGGTACCTTGCCCTTTCTCACATGCAGAAGAAAAACTTGGGCGCAGGCAGGAAAAGCTTTCCTCCTGATGGAAGGGCAGATGAGAGATAAGTGTGTGCTTCTTGTGAGCTAGAATGTGGAAGCATTTCTCCCAAGGAAGTCTCTCCTTACTCTCTCCCCTTTTCTTGATAAATAGAATAGAGATGGATTTTGTGGGGCAGCCTTTAAGCCCTTCTTCATGGAGAGGGAGGTGAGAGTGGGTATGCCAGTGCTGGATGGCGCTCTGTGAGGGAAGAACAGACTGTTTCACCCTTGACATCCCAGGGTAGACCAGTAGCCTCGGGGCTGTGATGAGCACTCACATTCCATAGCTGCCTTTAGCATGCTTGAAGTAAAACCAACTCTTGATCTCTCTCTCCTTGTCTAAGAGCATCCTTTAGGCGATTAGTCAAGATGATTTCTTCCACTCAACTACAAAAAGGGGAAAGGTACTTTTGTTTTAGGTAGAAGGGTCCAAAAAGAGTGGTCCTCATGGGATTTTTCACTGGGGCTCATTTTAATTGAATAGGAGTTTGATAGACAGCAGAGTGTGTGTAGGGGGAGGTGGAAAGAGGGCATTGGAAGCAGAGGGTGTAGCATGAGGAAAAGTGTGGTGCTGTTATATGTTAGAGATTAGAAGAGGCATCATGAATTATCTTTTCTTTGAAATTGAAATTGGGCATAAATATCACTTAGTAAAACTTAGGGAAAAAAATCAAATTTGACGTGTGAAAGGCAATATGGGTGTGATAGGAGATGTTAGTCTGTGAAGCTTAATTTCAACTGAAAGAAATGAAAGAGAAAATAAAAAGAGATGTATTCATCAGTAATTGCCTTGTGGCTGATAGGAATAATAAGTAAAAGATGGACAGAGGAATAAGCATCCTATGACACAGATATTTTGGTGAAGTCCCTAAATGGTGAAAGAGCACTCATTCATTTATATTCCTTGGTTAAGCTTCCGTAGGATCTCCTTTCTGCAGGAGTTGATTCAAAAGAGAAGCAACATATTAAAATGTTATTAATTACGTGGTTTGGATTCTTGGAGTCTGCGTGCAAACATCTGAGAGTTGCTGGGAAATTGATCAGCCTTCAGATATCTACCTGTCCAAGAGATGCAGTGCAAAGAAATGGCTTTTTAGCTAGATATACTTGGGTTCAAATCTAGGCTCTGCATTTACTAGCCATGTATTTATGGAAGACAGACAATTTGTGAAAAGTTGTAGGTAATCTCTCAAAAATAGAAGTTTCCACTGTTACCAGTGGTTACATGGGTATCTAAAATGGGATGACTGTTGATCCTTTGGGGAAAGAAATGAGTTTATAAACTATGTTTTTACTACAAGGGGGGTTAATATGTTGTTTTGATCAAACACTGACATTGCATCTTCCATAGGAATGAGCAGATGATATGACAGATAGAGATTCTCATCCAGAGTCTATGAACAGGTTTCATGGAGTTTAAGAACAGTGTAAAATTTTGCTGACAGTGTCTGTGCATGTCTATGCACGTGTGCGCGCGTGTGTGTGTCTGTGATGTCTCATTCTATAAGTGACTGTGAATATTGGACCCCTTTGCTTCCTAATTAATACCTAAGATACCTGTGAAATTTATAGTCTTCTTTCACTTTTTTTTCAGTGGATGAAAAAACTGAGGCCTAAAATTTAATTGACTTAACTGAACAGTATTATTACAACTGAGGACTGAACCTAGCTCTCTGACCTCAAATTTGTTGGCAATTCTGCTCCATTATGCTGATCCTGTCTGGGGTCTTAAGCATTAAACTTGACACCAGTAAATTCAATTGGTTCTGGGGAATAGTAACCTTTTTCAAATTCTATTTTCATTACAATTAAGAGCTTGAAGATGCCATTCTCCCTCAATGGTCATCTACCAGGATTCTTAACAATTGCCAATGTCCATCTCTTTTTCTGAGGATAAAAGCTATATTTCCCCATTCTAGATGGCCGCACAAAAATTTAAAAATCATTCAATAATCCATATTATGTCTTGAGATTGAGACTGTGTGTCATGAGGGCAGAGAGTGAGTAGGTCTTTACCTGGGTGCTATTTTGTTTTCATCAGACACTTTGAGTGTCATGGGCATATGGCCAAAACATTCTCTTGTTTCATCCTGTGATTCCTAGTGAGGGGGCTGAGGACCAGCGCTTCTTGCAGATGATGTTTTTCTGTCAAGGTCGGTGACTGCTGGTTACTTGATGCCTTGTTATGACTTTGAATTTCAGGGTCAATTTCCTCGGCCTTGCTAGACTTGCTCAGCCATGAGAATTACTTCCTAAAACTATTCAACATTCTATTTTATCATTTATAATTAGTTTGGATGTCTTGTTCTCCTTTTTTCCCCTAAAACATAATTTTTTCTTTTATTTAAAAATAACCTAATAAATGAACAGGATGAAAGATTTAAACAGTGCAGACAGAACAAAAGGGTCTGGTGTGCTTCATATATGACTTACAATAACAATGGGGATCATGAAAAGGATACAGATTTTATTTGATTTGAAAGATTAAACAATTTAATTATTCCTTTGCTTGCTATTCAAATCCATGTTTGCATAAAACTTTTGGAAGTGACTTGAAAGAGCCCATCCAACAAGATGATGAGGGTTAGTTCTGCTGGGAAAAAAATTTTAGCTCACTGGCCTGGTAACATTTGAATACTGAGTCTTGACTTTCACTAAAGCATCTCATGGTCAGTATCTGTCTCTCCAAATAAAAGTCAATGACAATTTGCCTGCAAGGGAAAGATCCAATTGCATCTCTAGAATGAAGATCGACATAATCACTGCAAGTAGACTGTGTCCGACGTTATCCTTTGTAAGAAGGAAAAGAAACAACAGGGCATGAAAAGTGTCAGCATATTTGGTTTTGAGAGGTGAGAAAGGGGAAACAGCTCTATGCTGTGCTCATCCATCATTGGACTTCAGTAGGATCATTAAAGTTCAAACTAGAGATAAAGAGGTAGCAATTTATTCAATTCTACTGTTGGAAATCCTAGCACCAATTCAGTTCAGTTTAAGTCAATTCAACTCAATCCAACAAGCATTTATTAAGTGCCAACATTGTGTATGACTTTATGCCAGCTGCGAAAAAAACAATCTCTGACTGTTCAGTTTATTTCATGCTAGACTCTGCTAGGTGCTAGGAATAAGCATGTAGAGACAGACAGACATGTAGACACAGAAAAGCTGTTGTGGCAAAAACTAAAGAATATGAATAAAATACTGTGGAATTACTATGGAGGGAAACTCAAAAGCTATGTGTTCATAAAAAAAGAAGGTGTTGTGTGTGTGTCCTGGGTACGTTTCTTATTTTTTGCTTGTAACATCTGTAACATTATTTTTTTATTTTATTGAGGTCATAATAGCTTATAACATTGTGAAATTTCAATTGTACGTTATTATTTGTCAGTCAACATATAAATGTGCTCCTTCATCCCTTGTGCCAACCCCCAACCCCTTTCCCCTCTGATAACCACTAAACTGTTCTCTTTGTCCATGTGTTAGTTTATCTTCCACATACGAGTGAAATCATACGGTGTTTGTCTTTCTCTGTCTGGCTTATTTCACTTAACATAATACCCTCAAGGTCCATCCATGTTGTTGCAAATGGGATGATTTTGTCTTTTTTGTGGCTGAGTAGTATTCCATTCTATGTATATATACACCACGTCTTCTTTATCCAATCATCAGTCGATGGGCATTTGGGTTGCTTCCACTTCTTGGGTATTGTGAATAATGCTGCAATGAACATGGGAGTGCATAAATCTCTTTGAATTGTTGATTTCAAGTTCTTTGGCTAAATACCCAGTAGTGGGATGGCTGGATCATATGGTATTTCTACTTTTAATTTTTTGAGAAGTCTCCATACTCTTTTCCACAGTGGCTGCAACAGTTTGCATTCCCACCAGCAATGTGTGAGGGCTCCCTTTCCTCCACAACCTCTCAACATTTGTCATTTTTTGTCTTGGTGATTATAACCATTCTAATGGGTGTAAGGTGAGATTTTAGTGTAGTTTTTATTTGCATTTCCCTGATGATTAGTGATATTGAACTTCTTTTCATGTGCCTATTCGCCATCTGTGTATCTTTTTTGGAATAATGTTCATATCCTCTGCCCGTTTCTTGATTGTTGTGTTTGTGTTTTTGTTGTTCAACTGTGTTTGTTTTTATATATTTTGAAGATTAACCTCTTGTCAGATATATAATTTGCAAATATTTTCTCCCAGTTGGTGGGTTGTCTTTTTGTTTTGTTTCTGGCTTCCTTTGCCTTGCAGAAGCTCTTTAGTCTGATAAGTTCCAATTGTTTATTTTTTCTTTTGTTTCCCTTGTCTGAGTAGACATGGTATTTAAAAGGACCCTTCTAAGACTGACGTCAAAGAGTGTATTGCCTATATTTTCTTCTAGGAGTTTTATGGTTTCAGGTCTTACCTTCAAGTCTTTGACCCATTTTGAGTAAATTTTTGTGTATGGCAGAAGAGAATGGTTTACTTTCATTCTTTTGCATGTGGCTGTCCAGTTTTCCCAATATCATTTATTGAAGAGATTTTCCTTTCTCTATTGTATGTTCTCTCTCCTTTGTCAAAGATAAGCTATCTATAGATGTGTGGTTTTATTTCTGGGCTTTCCATGCTGTTCCATTGATCTGTATGTCTGGTTCTTTTTTCCACCAGTACCATGCTTTTTTGATTACTGTAGCTTTGTAGTATATTTTGAAGTCAGGGATTGTGATGCCTCCAGCTTTGTTCTTTTTTCTCAGGATTTTTGTTAGCTATTTACGGACTTTTGTTGCCCCATATGAATTTTAGGATTCTTTGTTCTATTTCCATGAAGAATGTCGTTGGCATTCTGATTGGGATTGCATTGAATCTGCAGATCTCTTTAGGTAGTATAGACATTTTAACTATATTTATTCTTCCAATCCATGTGCATGGACTATATTTATCTTTCCTTATGTCATCATTGATTTCTTTCAATAAGATCTTATAGTTTTCATTGTATAGGTCTTTCACCTCCTTGTTTAAATTTATTCCTAGATATTTTATTCTTTTTGTGGCGATTGTAAATGGGATTGTATTCTTGAGTTCTCTTTTTGTTAGTTCGTTATTAGAGTATAGCAATGCAACTGATTTTTGTAAGTCAATTTTGTATCCTGCAACTTTGCTGTAGTTGTTGATTTATTTCTAATAGTTTTCCCATGGATTCTTTAGGGTTTTCTGTATATAAGATCATGTCATTTGAAAACAGTGAGAGTTTAAATTCTTCATTGCCTGTTTAGATACCTTTTACTTCTTTTTCTTGCCTAATTGCTCTGGCCAAAACCTCCAGTACTATGTTGAATAAGAGTGGTGAGAATGGGCCCCTTGTCTTGTTCCTGTTCTCAGAGACATGGCTTTCAGTTTTTCACTGTTGAGTATGATGTTTGCTGTGGGTTTGTCATGTAGGGTCTTTATCATGTTGAGGTAATTTCCTTCTATACCTGTTTTATTGAGAGTTTTTATCATAAATGGATGTTGGATCTTGTCAAATGTTTTCTCTGTGTCTACTGAAATGATCATGTGGTTTTTATTCCTCATTTTGTTAATGTTGTGTGTCATGTTGATTGATTTGTAGCTGTTGAACCATCCTTGCACCCCTGGTTTAAATCCCACTTGATCATGGTGTATGATCTTTTTAATGCATTGCTGTATTGGCTTGATGATACTTGAGGATTTTTGCATCTATGGTCATCAGCAATATTGGCCTGTAATTTTCCTTCTTTGTGTTGTCCTTGTCTGGCTTTGGGATAAGAATGATGTTAGCTTTGTAAAATATGTCAGGAAGTGTTCTGTCTCCTTCAACTTTTTGGAATAGTGTGAGAAAGATAGGTATTAGTCTTGAATGTTGTGGGTCCTTCTAGATGTGGCATATGGGATGCTGCCTCAGTATGGCTTGATGAGTGGTGCCATATCTGTGCCCAGGATTTGAACTGGCAAAACCCTGGGCCACTGAAGCAGAGTGCATGAACTTAACAATTCGGCCACGGGGCTGGCCCCAAGGGGAGGTTTTTGATTAATGTTTCAATCTCTTTACTTGTGATTTGTCTATTCAGATTCTTTATTTCTTCTTGATTCAGTTTTGGAAGGTTGTTTGAGTCTAAGAATTTATTCATTTATTCTATGTTATCCAATTTGTTGGTATACAGTTTTTCATGGTATTCTCATAATCCTTTGTATTTCTGTGGTATCTATTGTAATTTCACTTCTTTCATTTCTAATTTTATTTATTTGATCCTTCTCTCTTTTTTTCTTAGTGAGTCTGACTAAGGGTTTGTTAATTTTGTTTATCTTCTCAAAGAAACAGCTCTTAGTTTCATTGATCCTTTCTACTTTTTTTGTTTCCATTTCATTTATTTATGCTCTAATTTTTATTATGTCCCTGCTTCTGCTGACTTTGGGCTTTGTCTTTTCTTCTTTTTCTAATTCTGGTAGGTGTATTTTAAGATTACTTATTTGATATTATTCTTGTTTGTTAAGGTGGGCCTGTATTGCTATGAATTTCCCTCTTAGGAGCTCTTTTGCTGCATCCCATATGAATTGGTATGATGTATTTTCATTTTAATTTGTCTCTAGGTATTTTTTTATTTCTCCTTTAATTTTTTTAATGATCCATTGGTTGTTCAGTACATATTGTTTAGTTTCCACATGTTTGTGACTTTCCCAGGTTTTTTCTTGTAATTGATTTCTAGTTTCATATCATTATGCTCAGAAAAGATTCTTGATATTATTTCAATCTTCTTAAATTTATTGAGGTTTGCCTTATTCCCCTACATATGGTCTATCCTTGAGAATGCTCCATGTGTACTTGAGAAGAGTGTGTAGTCTGCTGTTATTAGATGGAGTGTTCTATATACATTTATTAAGTCCATCTGGTCTAGTTTTTCATTTATATACACTATTTCCTTGTTGACTTTCTGTCTGGATGATCTATCAATTGATGTAAGTGGGATGTGAATGTCTCCTACTATTATTGTGTTGTTATTAATATCTTGAGAAGGTGTTTTTTGAATCAGTACTTGCATGATGAGTAGGAATTTACTCACAAGTTGGGAAGGGTTTAGTTTAGTTAATTTTGACCATTATTTATTGAGGTATACTATGTGCTTGACCCTAGGATGGGCACTGGTGTTGAGAAGGCAAATATCATAGCTACCCTCAGGAAGCTCAGAATATGACATAGCATGTGGAGGCAACAGCCTGAAAGACCTTGTAACTTGGTAGAAGAGACAAGTGAATTTACAAGGAATGATCCCATTTGCAACCTTGTTCAACATATCTGCTTTCTAAGACAAGCTTTGCTTTGGTTATAGTTATTATGTTTTGCCCTCATAACAGAATCAACATTCTCAGAAAAATGCCAAGGAACTAGGAATTAGTAAGAATATGTTCAAAGATATGATGACAAAGGAGTTTCCAGTATGTTTATGGATTATGGTACATATATGCAATGGAATACAACACAACTATTCAGAATTGTGCAAAGAAATATGTCACAACATGGGAAGTTATTTATGAAAAATAGTTAAGTTAAAAATGTGGTAATAAGGGACTGGCCCAGTGGCATAGTGGTTAAGTCTGTGTGCTCTACTTGGGTTGCCTGGGGTTTGTGGGTTCAGATCCCAGGTGCAGACCTACAGACCACTCATCAAGCCATGCTATGGAGGTGTCCCTCATGAAAAATAGAGGAAGATTGGCACAGATGTTAGCTCAGCAACAATCTTTCTCAAGCAAAAAGGGGAAGATTGGTAACAGATGTCAGCTCAGGGCCAATCTTCCTTCCAAAAAAATATGTATATATACAGTAATAGTACAGCATGTACAATGTGATTTCACTCTCTTAAATTTTTGTTCATTCACAGGAAGGAATATAAGAAGATGCCCTAAAATGTTCATGGTTCTTTTTAGATGGAGAGATTATGCAGAAGGATAAAGAATAGTTTCTCGCGGCTGGCCCCATGGCCGAGTGGTTAAGTTCGCGTGCTCCACTGCAGGCAGCCCAGTGTTTCGTTGGTTCGGATCCTGGGCGCAGACATGGCACTGCTCATCAAACCATGCTGAGGCTGCGTCCCACATGCCACAACTAGAAGGACCCACAACGAAGAATATACAGCTATGTACTGGGGGTCTTTGGGGAGAAAAAGGAAAAAAAAAATCTTTAAAAAAAAAAAAGAATAGTTTCTCTCTTCTTTTCTCTCTCTCTTTCACTCTTCCTTTCTTCTTCTCTTTATTCCTCTTCCATTTTGCTCATATGAGTTTCCTTTCTTTTCCTGCAATAAATCTGAGTTACTTTATGA
Source organism: Equus przewalskii (assembly GCF_037783145.1). Taxonomy (NCBI): domain Eukaryota; kingdom Metazoa; phylum Chordata; class Mammalia; order Perissodactyla; family Equidae; genus Equus; species Equus przewalskii. The sequence continues at coordinate 109,286,954 of NC_091833.1, read as the reverse complement.
ATTAAAAGCAAGCAAATAAAAAGTTAATTTAACAAATCCTTTAAATCAAAGAAGCACTTCTATAGTTATGAGAGTCTTCATTTTATGGTATTTGTTCCTCAGAAGAATCAATATTGTTAGGAGAACAGGTAACATTACTATTATTATTGTTATTGTTATTGTTATTTTATTTCCATGGACTGATAATATTTTGAAGTTTTAATTGGTGTGATTTCCTTGCTCCCAGATCATACAAGACACAAATAATCTAGAAACAAAGACTGCAAACACTTGCCACAGAAAGATTTCGATGCATATTTTGCAGAACAGATTTTCCTATTGGCAGAAATCTGAAAAAAGAAGTGGTTACAGGCTGGGGAGGGGAACACGCAGACTGTAAAGTATGATAGAAAGGCATAAAGAGCCTCAATCTGGGAACCTTGGGGCAGCATGGAAGCAGAATGGGAATGGTCTTTGTGCTCTTCTTGCTATCTAGAAGGGACCACCAAGTGATAGCTCTCCACCCATCATCCATTAGTCTTCTAGTCTGCAGTGATACTCATCTGAGTCTTGAGATTCTGTGTAACTCTCATGCATCTGTGTGGACACTGCCCACCACTTAGTTTGAGCAACCCGCTGTTGCATTCTCATTTTATTGACTGAGGAGTAGAGGTTTGAGAAGGCTGAGCAATTTGTCTAGAAGTTACCAGCAGGGTTGAAGATAGAACTTGAGCCTCACGAGTCCCTGTTGAGCACACTTTCTAGTACCCCATAATACAGCCTAAAAGTTGATTTGTGGATCACAGTTATTCAAAGCCAATGGTTCTGTCCCTCATTGCTTCTGGGGCAATTACTTCTTCTTGTGATGAGAAATAAACAATATGGTGACAGGTTCCCGAAGCTGTTGTGTCATTTCTAACCTGGTGCTCCACTCATGAAGCTAGAGACACGGTTATTTCTGGTGAAATCTTTGCTGTAAAATACACGAATCAATTTTCCTTACAAATGATTTCTAATATGTAATTATGTAATCAAGAAGTCCCATAAACAAGCTGGGCCTTGACATAGAGTGATGGGGTGCAGTAACATTTTAAATAAAAGATGATCGCACAGCCATTTATGTTGAAGGCCAATTTACAGGGTTGGGAACTATACATTAATGGCAGTTTAGAGATTAACAGCAAGCTAAATGTGAAACTCTATGAGCCAATGGCATCGACATAAACAAATGTACAAAAATAGCATCCTGCAACTGTTTGCAAAGTCTGACAGAGTTACAGAGCTTTCGGCAAAACAGGGTGCAAAGAGTACCAGATTCATCAAATTCTGGCAGTGTTCTGTTAAAAAATAATGGTTTTGTCTACAAATGGAAATTGTTAGCAGCTCTCCCCATCCACTGAAATCGTCTTTCCATCTGCTTGGGTTTTATAATTGCGTCGCCTTTAGAAAATTACAACGTAGAGCATATTCTCCTGGAGGTCTGTTGTTGAGCTGAATATTCTGGGCCACAAAATGGTGACAACAGTTGAAGAGTTTCCCTGCAAGAGTGTTACCACCATTGCATCCTAACAAGCTGTCCTGATGTTGCAAGGCTCTGGCAGGAGTAGAGCATCGCACCGCATTCAGTAGAGTACAACTTAAAAAACTTCCACATACATTTGAATAGGCACACTCTAACGCTCGCAGTGCCTTGGAATAGTGGCTGCTTCTTTTTTGCCTCCTTCCTTCATCTTTCCTTCTTCCTCTATCTTTTTATTCCTCCATTTCCCTATGAAAAATGTATTATTATCTAAGAGTAAGGTCATGAGGGATCTGGAGAGCTCCTCTAGTCTGTGATCTGCTCAAGAAAGAACGTTGTTCCTCTGTATCTCCAGATCCTTTGTCGAGAGCCCAGCTCACGGTGGGTGTTCAGTATCTACATACTGAATAAATGAATGACTGATGTTGTATCTTTCATATGATGCTTTATACCTTATAAACCCTTATATACTTTGTAAAACATTTTCACTGACACTATCCTCACGACAACATATGAAGAGGGAAAATCAGGTATCCTTGTCTCAATGCATTAGTTCAGGTCTTTTAAGAGGCAGATGCTAAAATGGGATTAAACATGCAAGAGATTGATTAAGGAAATCCCCCATGAGGGAATATGGAGAAGGAGCGGTGGAGAATGGGGAAGACATCAGACCATGATGCAGGTCTTACTCCCGTGGAAGAGAGAGGAAGTTTGAGTTGCAAAAGTCTTCGACCGAAGTGCAGTTTGAAGAAAGTTTCTGCAAAGCTTTGGAGAGTCTTTGGGCCAAGTTACTGGTCAGATGGGTCTCACATCTCCTAGAAATGTGCCTGCCTCTCCCAGAAGTGGCCCTGCTGAACTCAGACTTTGGCTAGTGGTGCCAATGTGGTGATGGATTTCTGACAGCTTGACTGGGGCCCTTAGTCAGTTATACTCCCTGCAGTGGGAGATCTGACAGGTGCATTCTCATTGCCACCACATCCTATTTTATACATAAAAGGGAAATGAGATCCCAAGAGTTTAAGAGACATCCTCAAACTCTCATGTCAAGTGAGTGACAGAGTGGGGATTAATGCCAGGCTCCTGAACTCTGGCCCGTGTTTTTTCTTCACAGGCATAACTGTGGTTTCACTTTTACTGCTGACCCTCTGCCCTATCTGATTGGGAGTGTTTGGTGGTAAGGAAAGAGCACAGGGAAGTCGAAACACTGGGTGGGCAAAATACCCGGCAGGGACATGAGAAGAGACTGGGGTGGCTTTCTTTCACTCATGGTACAAAGCAGAGTATAATGCTGGAACGTAAAGACTAGAAATCTCATGCTAGGGTGGAAGTATGTGAGACATTCACTGTGCTGTAATTAAAATATGCCCTACATAAAATCAAATCTTTTGATAATTAAATAGATTATGCTCTAGGGAATCACATAAGCTTCTGGAAGGCAGAAATATTCTCATCTAGTTTTTTTCAAGGCTGTATTCTTAGCACCTTGACAGTGCTCGGCACAGGGACATAACATAAATACTTGTCTTTGTTGAATAAATGCATGTAACTGTAGCCTTGGAAGGGACCTCAGAGAACATCAAATATAGTTTAGAAGATAATGAGACATTGAGTAATTGTTAAATCACTCCTCAGAAGGAGTCAGATCCTGAGATTCCTGACTCCCCACACAGGGATCTGCTCTCTTCCTGTCTGGGGAAGGCTAGGATGAAGGCTATACTCTGTCAACCCAATAGAAAACAGACACATTAATATTGGAATGTCTAGCATTTTCTTTTTTACCAAAAGTAAGACTTCCTCTGTCCATTTTTTGAATTTAAACCTCATTGTGGTAAGTATATTCAAACCAAATTCTCAGGTAAGAATCAATGGGTAGAATGATGACTCATTTGGAGAAAAGCAAAGCATGGAACCTATATGATGAGAGCAATATTTGGGAGCTATCATGGGAAACCCCGATTGACAAACAATAAATAGCATAAGACTGGAGGGGAATTGACATACTTATCAATTGCCATTTTGTAGCTTTTTGAAAACACTGGCCTTGAGGGATGGTCCTTCAGAATTAGATATTGATTCACTTATCCGCTTAGTAAATGTTTGTTGAAAACCGACTCCATGTCAGGAACTATGCTAGGCTCTGAAGATTATTGGAAACAAGACCGTATTCCTTCTCTTATAGAGTAGAGCATCTAGTTAAAGAGACAGGCAATACATGCACAAACACAATAATTCCAGATAGTTGTAAATGTTATCAGGGAAATACCCAGGGTATGAGAAGGGAGTAATTCTGTGGTGATGGGAGGACTCCAAGGCAGTGAAATTGGCTTGAGACCTGAATGATAAGAAGGAGTTACCTCTATGAAGATCTGAGGGCAAGAGTCCAGGGAAGAGGAGAAGCAGGTGCAGAAGCCCCAGGGCCTCCAGCAAGACCCTAAGTGTTTGAGGAGCAGAAGAAAGGCCAGTGTGGATGGAGCCCAGTGTAGTGGGGATGGCAGGAAGTGAGATGAGAAGTAGGCAGAACCAGATTCCTTGGGACCTGGCAGGAAGAGCAAGGAGTTTGTGTTCTATCTTAAGTGTGTCAAGAGGTTATTGGAGGCTTTTATGCTGGAGAGTGTCACGATTTGATTTATATTAAAAAAATGAAGTTGATCTGCTGGAAGGCAAGAGTGGAAGCAGGGAGACCAGTTGAATCTGTCACCAGAGTCCAGAGGAAAGATAATGGGGGCTTGAGCTGGGTTGGATGGACAAGCTGGAAAGAGCCAGGTGGACAATACAGAAAGAGGAGTTCCTGGCTGAAGGATAGCGTGTGCAAGGCAGAGGAGCTTGGGGGCGAGGATGTGGTATATTTGGGTTCACATGTCGTTTGCAATGGCTGACTATTGGGTGCGCATTTAGTAGCAGGAAGATATGTAAAATAGGGAGAGAGCCATTGAGGGGATAGCTCTAGAAAACAAGCCATGTTCCCTCTCTGTGCTTCAGTTTCCTTCTCAGTAAAATGTAGAGAGGTGTCACAATACAATCACTAAGATCCCTTCCATTCCATGACTCCTCCACAACCCAAAATGTGAAACCTGATTGAAATGTCTTATTTTCGTGGCATTGGCAATGCTGGGGCTTTACCACGTGGGTTTTCACGGCTCCAGGTGCTGGGAACATGCTTTTAGAAGTTAGAATAATAGATGAATAATGGAAATAGGCATTGGATATGATCAAGTGTTGAAAGCCCTTTTCCTGGGCAATAAAAAACAGATTGTTACAGGAGACACCTGGCACAGGCTGTTTACTTCTTGTTTCTCCATCCTTGTCAGAGCTGAATCTCCCATGAGTGTATGAGCCATCTCCTCACTGTCCTGAACACACAGAAATCCCTTCTATAGCAAACAGAGGCCAAGCCATAATGATTACCAATTTGTGTTTCTAAGAGGCGGCTTGTTAATAATAGTGCTTATTATATGCCACATGCGGGTCCAAGTGATTCATTTGTAGCAACTCATGTGATCTGTACAAGTCTATGATATTGCTGATATTATCCTCCCCATTTTATAGATGGGAAAAGTGAGGAACAAAATGATAAGTAATTGCTGGAGGCCACACAGCATTTCTATAGCTGCTATCAGCTGGGATGTAGCAGAAAGCACACTAACTCAGACTTCGTGGACAGGGCTCTGCCATTTGGCAGAGTATGACCTTGGCTTTCAAGGCACTTAACGCTCATTCTTGCTTATTTCCTTATTTGTGAAACAGAGGTAATAGCTATCTCAGGGAGCTGTTCTGAGCATTGAGACAAATTCTGTGAAGTACCTAGTGCAATATATTTTAGACTTCTCTGCACATAAAGATGCTTTGTAAAACACTGCTATCCAAAAATTTAATACAACCCCCATGAGTATTTCTAGGCAATTGACTTGGTTTTCTACAAAAATCACATTTAATGTGAAGATATTTGTAGCATTGGTGAATTCTTCACGTTCTTGTGTTTCTGTATGTATGTGGAGGGAGATGTTGAGGTAAATATTTCCTCTGGAGATTAGAAAATAGTGAGTCAGAAAATTGAACAAGTTGATATTAATTTCAGGCAATATTCCCTTCTGCTTTCTGAAGTCAACATGGAAGAAGTAAGTCAAGTATTTATTAAGTGGTCAGCCCTGTTTTAGGCATTTTGGGGAAAAGGGTGGGGTATGGATATGTGTGAGACTACTGACTCCCTCAAGGAGATTGCCTTCTACTGTCTAGTGCAGTGACTAGAAGGGGTGGGCTTCTGCTGGGGGCAAAGGAGGTTCTTACAGCAAAACATAGTGTGTGTGTGTGTGTGTGTGTGTGTGTGTGTTTGTGTGACAGAGAGACAGAGAGAGAGAGAAAGATTGTTTTCAAGTTAGTCAGAAAAATTCTTGGAATAAAGAATGTTGAGAAAACCTGGCCTAGACAAAGAGATCCATGAGAGAAGAAATGAATCAGTGAGTTTGTGAGAAATTATAACTAGTTTTTATATAGATAATATGTGAGTAAGCAAACACTAGTTAGGGGGCTCTTAGGTCTAGGTTAAACCACCCAAAGGCAATGATATACTATCTTAAACCTCCTTTTTATGACAAATATTTTGTAACATGTTCTTCATTTTACTGAAAAGATAATACAACTCATCTACAATGTAATTTCAAAAACAAATGAATATAATGCCCCAATATAAAAAAAAGAGAAATTAAAGGAAAGTAATTTAAGATAAAGTAATATGCATAATATTTTAGCAGGTAATTACTCAGATGTGACTACACTGGAGAGATAGTAAACTAATCAAATGCTTGCACCCAAGATGGCCTCATGGACACATCTGGCACCTTGGTGTTGGATGTTGGCTGGGGCACCTCAGTTTTCCTCCACGTGGCTTTTCTCTGCATGTGGTATCTCGCCATTCAGTGGTTTAGCCCAACCTTCTTCACATGGCAGCTGGCTTCCAAGAGACTGAGTCAGAAACTCCAAGGCTTCAAATTCTAGGCCTTGAAGTCACACAGCATCACTTCTGCATTCTATCCATCACAGTAAGTCACAGGGCTAGCCTAGAAGATTCAAGGGACAGAGTTTGTGGGAAATAGGTTCTACTTCATTATGGAAGGAGCAACAAAGTTGTACTGCAAATGGGCGTGTGGGATGAAAGATCATTGTTGCCATTTGTGGAAACACCTACCATGGGAGGAGAAGAGCCCTGATAAGTAAAAATAAAAAGAATTAATCTATTTATTGAATTCTTCCTATATGCCTGGCATTGTGCTAAGGCTTTACATGTATTATATTAGGCAGACCTTTTAGCAACCCTATAAGGTAAGTGCAATTATTATCTCTACTTTACAGATAAAAGAAGTGACACTCAGAAAGGTAAAGTAACTAACCTTGGTCATGCAGTCAATAGGGGCGGAGATGGGAGTCAGATCCATTTTGATCTGATTCCCAAACCTGCAGACTTATCCAGGGCCCATGGAGCAACTACCTAGAAACACTTCTTCTGAATAGAATAAAAGAATTGGCTTGAGTATTTGGATGGATCCAGGGATTAAACACAAAAGATATTGTTCAATCTCCTGATAGCAGAGAACAACGGCCATCCTCTTGATGCTTTCTAGTGTAGGGAGATGAGGGATAAGCCCAAGTGTTGGCCTGTGAACTTGCTCCCAGATAGTAGGTCAGTCAAAAAAGCATTGGTAATGTTGTAAATCTGTGTATTTCATTGCCTGTAAGACATTCAGGTCTTCACCCTTACAGAAAACGTGTGTTTCTGGAGTGCCAGCTGTTTGAGGAATGGCCATATCAGTTATGTGCAAAACATAATCACTGAATGACCTGGGGACAGGAAGAGGACAGCATCAGAGTGATGGATCAGACACATGTTCACTGGTTTAACCAGTGTGGGAGAGACCTTGCTAGGAACAGGTAGTGGCTGAGCATAGTCGGAATGCAAGGAGGGAACAAGCAAAACTCATTCTTTTGATCTATGTCCATCATCAAGCAAGGTTTGCTAATCTTATACGGGAGTGTAAGACTCAAGTCACAGTCGATATTTGTTATTTGACTTGATTTAAAAACCGTAACACCTCTTTGTGAAACATCTCAGCCTGGGATGAACCTCAGCTCAGCATTTCTCACAAGTTCTATTTAAGGGCATGAAGAATCCCACTAGTATTACAGTGTAGAAGTTTATTCTGATTTTTATTCCCACCTTTATTGTGGCCTTAGTGTATAAAAAGTCTTTCTGGTAAAGCTTCTATAGCCCTATAACTGAAGAGTTCATTCATCCAGTCATCCACTCATTCATTCATTCACGCAGCTAATATTTTTGGAAACTTCTAGGATCATTGTTCTAGGCACTGGGGATATAGTACTCAACAAAAAGACATGAAGTTTCTAGGTTTATGGAACTATATTCTAGTTGATTCAGGGGAGCCAGATATTATACAGTGTGTCAAGTGGGGATAGGTGCCAAGAAGAAAAATAAAGGCAAAGACGAGGACAGAGAGTGACAGTGCAAAGCTATTCTGGACAGGTTACTTAGGTGCAGCCCCTCTACTATAGTAACATTTGAGAATAACTCTTTATAAACTGGAGCAGGAAGCTAAGAGAATATCAGGAGGAAGAGATTTCCAGGCATGAGGAGCAGTCAGGACAGAGTCCTGGAGGAAGACATTGCTTGGATGGATTAGGAACAGTGAGGAAGCCAGTGTGGCAGGAGCAGAGTAACAGAGTGGGGCATAGGTAGGAGATGAGCTCAGAGAGGGAGGGAGCCAGGCTGGGACACCAAGGACCTTTTAGAACTGGGTAAGGACTCCTAATTTTATTCTGAGTGATATGAGAATCTACTGGAGAGTTTTGCCAGAGGAGAGGAATAATTTGACTTGTGATTTTAAACAGTCATTCTGACCATTTCTGAATCAGAGTGTAAGGGGACAAGGATAGAAATAGGGAGACTGGTCGTCTAGTTCAAAGGCTGTTGCAATAATAATCCAAAAAGGGGATGATGGTGGCTTGGGCTAGGGTGATAGCAAGGGGGATTGTGAGAAGTTGTCTGATCCTAGATATTTTTCAAAATTAAGGTCAACAGGATTTGTTGGAAATAAGGTGTGGGATGGGAGTGAAGGATGACTCTAAATTTGCAACCTGAGAAATTGGAAGAATGGAGTTGCCATTTACTCAGGTGGGAAAGACTATGAGAAGAGCAGGTTGGGAGAAAAAGATAAGAGGCTGAGTTTTGGAAATGCGAAGTTTGAGACATCTAGGAGAATCTTTTAAGTAGGAAGTTGAATGTAGGAATTAGAGTTCAGGGGATATGTACAGGTTAGTGATGAATATTTGGATATCATCAGCATATAAATGATATTTAAAGCCATGGGATTGGATGAGTTGAACCATCCAAAGGAATAAGTTTAGATAAATAAGAACAGAGATCCAAGGACTAGGTCTTTAAACACTCCAAAATTTAGAAGCCAGGGAAAAGGAGGTGCTAGTAAAAGAGTGGCTAGTATGCTGGGAAGAGAAGTAAGTGATGTCCTGAAGCTAAATGAAGGAAGTATTTCAAGGAGGAGAGCGAGGTCAATCACGTCAAATGAGGCTGATGGGTTGAGTCAGGTAAGAACTAAAAAGTGATTGAGAATGGCAATGTAAAGGCCACCGGTGACTGATTGATAGAACCAATTTTGGTGAGGACATGGGTTGAAAGCCTGACTGGAGTATGGTCAAGAGAGGATGGAAAGAGAGAAAGAGGAGACAGAATATGGACCACTCTTAGGAAGAGATTTCTGTAAAAGAAATGGACTATAGCTGAAAGAGGTTGATGAGGGACATTACTTCATATTTGTATGCTTTTGGTGATGATCCAGAAGAGAGGAAATGATTGATGCCAGAGGAGATGGGGACATTTGCTTGAACAGTTTCCTTGAGTTGATGAAATGGGATAGAATCTAGTGGATGCATGGAGGACTTTGCCATAAACAGGAACATGCTACTTAATCACTGTATTGGAGGAAATGCAATATGCATAGTCCAGATGCATTCAGTGTGGTAGATTTGGTGCCCAACATTTGGAAATTATCTTCTGATTGTCTACTATCTCAGTTAAATAAGACACAAGGTCATCAGCTAAGAGTAAGGAAGTAGAAACAAATGACAGAACTTTGAAGAGAGATGATAAGGTGAGAAACAGACTGCCAGGAAGGTAGGAGAGATGTTTGACTATGGAAATGTGGTATATTTCATGAACAGCAGTGAGGACTCTCTGGAGGTTAGTGTTCATGAGTTAACTGTGGGACCACCCATGTGCTTGTGTTTTCCTTCAGCCATATTTGCAGTTACAGAATGGGTGGAGAATTGGCTATAAACAAGGTTTAGGGCTTTTTTCAGGTGAGAGTGAGGGAGAGAAAAGTTTAGAGTATGGGTGGGGGACTGATGATAATGATGGGCTATGGATTTTACGTTGAAAAAGAACAAAGGCGTGAGGGTGAGGGACAGCATAAAGTTGGAATAAGTTTTAATCTGGGTGAGGTTGAAGAATTTTTGGAATGTGAACATAGCAGGAGAGAGGTGGATATGGAATTGAGAGTAAGTGTGGGATTCTTAAAGATGATATTTTAGAGGGATAACAGTAGAGTATGGTAGTTTGGGTACGACGATGGAGTGAGTGACTGAGGCGCAATGGAAGACACAATTGTTGCAGGAGACGAAGTCAAAGAATTGACAAGCTAGGGTGTTGGATGGATCATCTATATTGATATTGAAATTACCAACCTGAAACTCTCTGTATTGCCACTTACTAGGGTAGTTCCTGCAACACTAAATTTTCAGAGAATATTTATTGAACAAAGAGTTGTTCCACAATGACAATCAAATTGTAATCTGAGACTAGTTTCTCATATGTGCAGATGAGGCAGAAATAAATGTATCCTATTCTGCAGTGAGCCAAAGTGAGGCTACTTCTCTCTAAAAATAGAGTGGAGCAAATTAGCTCTTTGGGGGAATTACTTGGTAAATTCTCTCTCCCTGGACCCTGCGAGCACTTAGCTTCCCAGAGCCCTAACAGAATAATTCACATCACATCGACAAGCGTTTTTCTCTAAAAGTATTTCTGTTTCCTATATAATTAGGTCTTTGGAAAGAAGACAAACATAAGCAGAGTGTATGATGTATAGAGAAGGTGAGGACGGGGAAAAAATTCAATGGAATTTGAATTTTTCCTCATCATTATGTTGATCCCTAGAGTTTAACGTTTGTTTTTTTTTTTGTTCCAATTAAAAGTGAGAGCTTTGGAGCTGACCCTCTCTTAAGAAATAGTGAGTACTGTGAGAATATTTTGCTATATTTATACTGAGAACTGGATTGAGTTCCCGACCTTTGGAGTTGGCATGCTTGGGAAGTGGAATGTATTTTCCCATAGAAACACTCATGCATATAAAAGCTTCCTAGACAACTCTATTTAATCACTATGTCCCCAAAATAAGAGTATTAATTTGTTTTGTCTTAATGAATAGGCTGTGACATTTTATAATACTAAGCTAATATAATTGGAAAGAGGATAGTCTACCCTCTCCTTTGGAGCTATCTTGGTCCATAAAATAGACAATTACACCAATATTTCTTCTTTTTTAAGGAAGCATTGAGGTCCAGTGACTCTTGTACAACCAACATTTTAGTTTCCTCTAGAAATAGAACGTCTTGGGGAATCTCGGAGAAGCAAAAGAGTATGTCATTCCAGAAGCACATTTTGGCCTTGTTGGAGATCAGAATCGGTCACCTCAAAATGTGTCTCTTTGGCTCAATTATTTTATTTTGTTTTAGTTTTTTGAGGAGGATTAGCCTTGAGCTAATATCTGCTGCCAATCCTCCTCTTTTTGTTGAGGAAGACTGGCCCAGAGCTAGCATCTGTGCCCATCTGCCTCTATTTTATATGTGGGATGCCTGCCACAGCATGCTTGACAAGCTGTGCATAGGTCCACACCTGGTATCCAAACCAGTGAACCTCAGGCCACCGAAAAGGAATGGAACGTACGAACTTAACAGCTGCACCACTGGGCCAGCCCCATGGCTTGATTATTTTTAAGAACAAAAGACTCTGGAAGAAACTTTGAGCTTCCACAAAACTATCTAAAATAATTTATGATAGAAGGTTTGTCTAAGAAAGGAGGTATCATCACAGATAATTCTAGGTATGGTAGACAGGAAGGCACAAGCAAGCTCATTTTTATCAAAGTTCTGTTTCTCAGGTTACTTTGTCTACAGATGGCCCAGCAAACACTTGTTTATCAAACATTTGCATTTCAGTCTCCATATAAATTGCTTTCCTCCCCTTTGAAGTACCAAACCTCCACCCTCAACCCCCAACACACTCCTTTGTCTTTAGCTGAAAATGGTATTTAAGGTGGTGGCTTCAGCCATTCTGGTCAGTTACTCAGTTTTCCTAGGTTTCTTCCATGTATACATGTTTTTAAACTTTGTTTGAGTTTTCCTGTTACTCTATCTCATGTCAATTCAGTTCTCAGACCAACCAGAAGGACCTAGAGGGTAGAGGAATTGTCTTCCTCTCCTACAGCCTTGAGCCCAAGCATGATTCTACAATTGAGCTTTACCACTAACAAAGCAGAAACTGTGTTTTAATTCCTGCCTAGCTCCTGGGTCTACTTCCCAACTGTACCAGAATCCTTAGGGAAGAAGAAAGTGATATCTTGGCATTCTTAAATCTCAACAGTATTATGTAGCACTAGACCAAGATGCACATGGGTGACGCCCTTCATAGATGCAAGTGAAGGCAGGCTTTTCCACAAAATTCCTCTGATGCCTCTACCTCCCCTCACCGTTTGAGAGTTTCTCTCTGCTGTTGACACTGAGCCCTCTTCTGCTCCTCTTCCACATCCTTCTCCTGTCATGACTGTCATGTCCTTGAAGGGGATAAATGGTGTAGTTTAAAGAGCTCCAGAAAAGGGCTTCCCAACTTATTACCATTCAGCCTGCCTGCTATGCACCCATCCATTCTTTGTTGGGAGGCAGTGTGGTTTGTGGGGAATATATAACTTTGAGGTAGGCAATTTGATTAAGTTTGGGTTGACTACTAGTTTTGGAACCTTGGGAAACTTAATTAGCTACTTGAGACTCAGTTTCCTCATAGGTAAAATAAAAGTTGTCAACTAATACCCAATTTGAGGAATTGCTGTATGGGTTAAATGTGCTCATCATGTGTATTTAATGCTGTGTCTGCCACAACTAGGTATATTTGCATGGATATTGCCTCCCTCTTATTAACTTTAGGGGGTAGGCATTATCTACATTTTATAAAATGAGACAGCTGAGGCTCTGAGAGGTTAAGTAAATTTGCAGAGCTGGAATTCACACCCAGGCTGGCCTTATCCCAATTATATTACACTCTCTGCCCCTTCACGGAGTGCCTTTCTTGTTGTCTACAATGATGGGGATGTTAATTGAGGTTGCTGCTGGTACCCTCCCAGAATGGCCCTGTCAGACAGGAAGGGGTGCCTGTTAAGCTATGGCAGAATGGCTCACCTATTCCAGGTTCTTCCTAAGAATAATTTCACCTTCTGGTGATAAAATTTTTAAAAAGAAATTATGCCGTTTCTTTCCTTCTTGAGATATCAATGGGCCCCATTTAAAATGGCTATTTTTTAGACCACGATGAGAAAAAGCAGTACTGAGTGAAATGCCAAATTCAAGAATCTCAGCTTGATTAGAAATGACCGTCAAACCTGAAAAGCAGTATAATATAAGAAAATGGAGAGAGACATGTAAGACACGTCATTTTGGTTAATAGTTGGAAATGAGATAAAACTTAGTTAAAGATAAAAATGTGGCCAATCATGGTTGCTTGTGTAGAGGAAAAACACAATAAATCCCCTGACGTCCATTGATCTGAGTAAGAGTAACTTTGTCACCACACACCCAACACACATCTTTCAGTCACCAAAAAACAAACAGGAAGAATTACTAGAGCTTCAGAAGGTTTTGGGTTACAGGTGACTTTAGATGAGAAAGTCACTATTGGAAATATATTCCGTGTAAAGTCCAAAAGCTTGACCAAATCTCTCCCTCAAAGTATTAAACTGTCTTCCAAGAATTTGTTTTACTTAAAGAAGGGAGAGATGGGGAGACAAAATAATAAAAAGAGAGAATGAAAGGTGCTGAGGGAGACAGTGAGAGAGATAGAGAGATGCACAAAAGAAGAAAAGAGATTGGCAGCAATAGAGAGAATAGGCACTCTCTATTATGAGGGAAAAGAAAACATTATGGTCTAGCGTGGCTTCTAGCCAACTCTTTGGACTTTATTTGCTTTTTTCATCAGAAACTCTGGGAAAAGACATAATCGTTTCTCGATTGGAATTTGATTTCTTTTTAGCTGTGTAGGTGGGAAATAACTTTGGACTGCTGTGTTGGTTTTAAGGGTCCAGGTACACTAGCATCTTGCTCCTATATTGCAGCCATCTGTTGGTAATAAATCTCTGTGTGATTGTCATCTGTGGGCGGAGAGGGAGAATGAGGCACTTCTTTATTCAGGAACTTTGCATATATTTTTGGTTCTAAGAAGGACCGTGGCACTAAGGACATGAATTCACTCTAGGAGCCATAAGTTTTGTGGAAATAGATATTTCTGGACAGGACTGCATTGGAGTTAGAAGTTTTTAGCACCACAATTCAAATTTGTGTGAGTTTGGGCAAGAACTTAATATCTCTTTGTCTCAGTTTACACAACCTAAAGAGGAGGATAATGCTCCTATAGGGTTCTTGTAAAGGGAAAATGAAATTATATTTGTAAAAGACTTGGAATAATGTCTGGTACATAGTAAATTGAATCAGTCAGGGTTCATTTGGGAAAGCAGAAATTCTAACTATTTTAAAACAGAGAATGTAATATAAAGAATAGGTTCAATAGGGATTAGGGGACTAGACAGGAGGAACCCCTCCCCCAAAACCCACTGAGGCAGCATAGAGATAGCAACTGGAGAAATGAAGGGAAGAAATGGGTTATCAGAACTTAGAAGCTGGGAGGAGAGGCTTGGGACTCAGGCCTCTGGGGTGGGGACACAGGCCAGCCAGTGCCAGTGTTCCTGATGGAGCACAATGAGGTTAATCCTGACATGTGAGGGTAGCCATCCATCTGCCAATCCATCCATCCATCTATCCATCCACCCATCCATCCAGCCAGCCATTTTGTCCACCCTCCGTTTACTCCTTCCCTTTTTTCCATCTATCCAGTCCACAAATCTCTAGCGAGTGATATGCTTACCTACAATATGTAGGTAACTCAGTGCTGGAACTATTACAGATGGCTGTAACATAGTTCCTGACCTCAAGGAGCTCCTCATCTAATGGGGGAGATGGGTAACTAAAAACCAAGTTATCCAAAATGGTAGTTGCTTTTATAGAAACATGGTACCAACTTCTTGGTCTGATGAACGTTATTAAAAATAAATCTAAGGTAACAGAGAAATGATTCCTAGGATGTTCAGTGTAACACCTTAACCAAGTGGTGAAGAACCTACTCTCAGATCCTGGATCTTGCCGTTACTGGCTCTGTCATCTTAGCAATTTCCTTAAACATTTTTGTGCCTTTATTTTTCTTATTTAAAGTGCCACTAATAGGGGCTGACCCCGTGGCCTAGTGGTTAAGTTCACGCACTCCTCTTTGGCAGCCCAGGGTTTTGCCAGTTTGGATCCTGGGCACAGACCTAGCACTGCTCATCAAGCCATGCTGAGTTGGTGTCACACATAGCAGAACTAGAAGGACCTACAACTAGAATATACAACTGTGTACTAGGGGGCTTCGGTGAGAAGAAGAAGAAAAAAAGATTGGCAAAAGATCTTAGCTCAGGGCCAATCTTAAAAAAAATAACAAAATGTAACTAATAGGAGAGATTGCTCATGAAATTGCTGGTAGGATTAAATGATTCAACAAATACAAAGCACTTTGAATCATGTCTAGTACATAGACAGTACTAAAAAATGTCTACTAATATTCATATTTGTATATGTCTTAGAGTTTAAATTCATCCTTGCACTTCGTCCTTAAAACCTCTCCCTGCCCTGGGTAAATAGAAAGGGTAATTATGGCTTTCCAAACAGGGACAGTAAGGTCCAGGGAGGTTATTTTCTTGGGCAAAGTCACAGAACTGCAAAGCAGTGGGGCTGGAAATCTATCTCAGTGTTTATTCTACAACGTTCTTTCTGTTATGTCATGAAGCATCATATATTGACTTGGAAAAACAACTGTTGTTTCCCAAGTGTCATAGCTACTGACTGGCTGCAGCTGGGCTGACTGTAAACACAGCCAAATGACACAGGCTGCAGCATAAGCAAGTCACTGTTGGGTTGCCTGCATCTGCCACTCAGTTCAAGGTCCCTGGTGATCAAGGGACAGAAGGTGTGGGTCAAGGAGCTGCCAAACACCAAGTATACATCTCAATCGGTTGCAGGCAATCACCTCCATCCAAGTCCTTGATGGGAAAATGGATCCCACAGGAGTTCATAGAATTAGGAATTCAATGCCCCTTTAAAACCAAAACTAGCATTAGAGCCTGAAGTCACTCAAGAGTGAGCTATTTTTGGTTGATATTCCACTCAAAATGTGGTTAGGTTTCCTTGACTGTTTCATTTGGCTTTGGGGTCGGGTCCTGTGAAAATGAATCAGAACTCTGATATGTGAAGCTGAGCAGGAAGCAAGAAATGGCACAGGAGCCTAATGCCTCTCAGGAATGGGGAAGCAGAGATCACACCTGAAGCTGTCATGGAAGTAAGGGGTGGGGTGGTGATTATAAGAAGAGACGTGGAAGACATGGGCTCCTGTTTAATTAAGCTCATTTCTTGAATGCTATGTGCTGAGCCCTGGGGCAGCTGCATGAAATGGCTTTTGCTTCCTAGGGGTTCCTAAGCTTGTTGGGAAAAAGTATAAACGTATATTTATATTACAAGGTGATATAGGATGACCTGACTTTTACAGGTAGTACAGAGGAAGAAGTGATTCATTCTGCATCTGGGAATCTAAGGTTTCTGTAAGTAAATGCTGACTAGGCAGGGTTTTAAAGCATGCCTAGGAGTTTTCTAGACAGATAATTTTAGGAGGTGCATTCTAAGTAAAAGCTAAAGCATATCTAAAGACCTGGAATCATGTACATATTCGGCTTAACCCAAACTGGTTTCTTAAGCAGTTGTGTCAATTACCAACACTTGGTATTATCTTCTTAATTTTTGCCAAACTAGTGGGTGTAAAACAGTCTCTCATTGAGGTTTAATTTGCATTTCCTTAATTATTAATAAAGTTCAGTATCTTTTCATATGTTTATTGACAATTTTTGTTTTCTGTGCAATACCTGTTCATGACTCATGCCTATTTTTCCATTTGGGTTGTTTGTATTTTTCTTATTGACTTGTAGGAATTTTCATATATTCTGAATACTAATCCTTTGTTGATTTTGTTTTGCAAATATATTCTATGTATTTATTATCATATACATATATTAAATATATATTTACTGTATGTTATGTATATAATTATATATGCAAATTATATATTATTACATATAAAATTTATACATAATGATATATTATATATTAAATTAGTCCCATTTTAAATGAATATATATAAAATCTCGCATATATTCTCATATATATCTATGTAATATATAATAGGTATTATATATATTTCCTATGGTTCATATTGTCACTTTATATTATTTATTGATATATCTTGTTTAAGAAATATTGTCCACCCTGAGTCATAAGGGTATGCTCTTTTATATATTTACAAAGTTTAAAAGGTTAACAGTTTTGCCTTTCATATTTAAATATGTAAACTATTTAGAATGAGTTTTTTTGTGTGGTATGATGTAATCATCCATTATATTTTGTTTATCTAAACAGAAAACTGATTCTCCCAGCACCATTTATTGAATGGCCCATATTGTCTCACAGGATCTGAAATACTAACTCCAACACATGTCACATTTCTGGGAGTACATTATTATTCTAATTAACAAAATATTAATTTAAAAAATCTTTATGAAACCCCTGTGAAGTACACATTAGCATCCTTACTTTACATGTAACTTCACCAAAGTTACACGGTAAATGACACAGATCCTTTTGACAACGAATGTCCATGCTCCTATCACTTTGAGAGATGAGAAAGAGTCAATTCATGCAGGAATTTTGGAGAATTAGGATTTTATTCCACAAACAATTAGAATCCATCAAAAGGCCTTCAGCAGGGGAGTAACATACTTCGGTTTACATTTTGACTTGATTCTTTAGCTGTTGGATAAAAAGTAGGTTGTGAGAAGGCAGATGTGGATAAGGGATACCAGTTAGTGGCTCTTACGGTGGTCTGGGTGTGAGGTGGTGTCACCTGGACCTGGGAGAGTTCAGTGGGGATGGACATAAGTGAATGGATTTGAAATACATTTTAGAGATAAATACATCAGAACTTGCTGTTCAGATGGATTTAATTGGAGGCTGAGAGAAAGGGACGAATCAAGGAAAACATTTAGATTGAGCAGCTGAATGATGGTGGGGTGAGTTGAGATAGGGAAGGATAGAGTGCAATGAGGGGAGTCAAGGGGACAGATCAAGTTGATGATTCCTATGAGATATAAAAACAAAGAGGTCAATAGAAACTTGGATGTACAAGTTTGGAGCTGAGATGGAGAGGTAGCCTGGTGTATAGATATATACTTGGATTGATTCATGACTTTGGATGGAAGATCTATACAGAAGTGGTATTAATTATAAGGAATCCTGGTTTTAGTGAGTTGAAAAGCAAATGGGAAGTGACATTGGAGACAGTAAATGCAAACAAATCTTTCAAGAAGCTCAGTTGTGAAGGAAAGAAGGACAAAGGCAGAAGATAAGGAGCTAGAGGTAGATAGAGGGTTGAGCAACTTATCTTTTTAAGATAGAGAGATACATACTGAGTGGAAGGAATTAACAGAGAAGCAGTGGTCCAAAATACAGGAAGGAAGGTGGAAAACAATAAAAAGCATAACTGATGAGGCAGGGGGGATGAGGAGACAGAGTGCAAGGGATGCTCTTTGCTGGGAGGGTGGAGTAGCTGCCATTTCCTGAGAGTGGTGGAAGAAGGTGGCATTATGATGTGATGTCTAAGTGCCAGACTTCAGAGCCAAGTCGTCAGGTTTGCATTAGGTTCTGCTGTTTAAAAGTGATGGAACTCTTTACATCTTAGTTTCTTCACTGGTAACATAGGACTGATGATACTATTACCCTGGTGTAGGACTGTTAGGAGGACTAGATTATATGTGTTGAGCACTTAGCACAGAGCTCAATAAACGTGAGGTCGTATTGTATCAATAAATATAGGTTTGCGTGTATAGGTGGGAAGCCAAAGATATTCACATTGAGTTCCCTATTTTCTCAGTGAGATGATTCTGGGATGGGCCATGAAGACCCTTAGTTTTCAAGAGCTATTCTGGCTAATGGGAGAGGGAATTGATCACCAGCACCCTCCTTCTTTTGCTGGCATTTGTACAACAGGTGAAACTGGTTTAAAGTGAGAATGAAGGGTAATAGTTCAGACTGTTCTTTACCTGGTTAATACAAACATGTGCGACTGGACTGAACCTCTCAGATTCTTGGAAGTAGGGGGGTCTATAAAACTGGAAACAAAACCACGCTCTCCCTGCTGCCAGATCTGCGGACAGAACTGCCTGTTTGGCAGATTGCCTCTTTGAAATGTGGGACAATCTGTCTTGTCTTACATAGAACTTGTTTGGAGTTCAAATGGTTTTTTCTTTCAGGATATCTGCAGTTACAGGAAGGCAGCTTTCAACTCCTCAAGATTACGTAGACATTTAGTCAATATAATTCTAAAGACATATCACAAAAAGTGTTCTGATGGGGATCCAAATATTTGAGGCTGATCCTGCTTCCTTTACCATCTCACTGAGTAGTTTTGGTCAGCATCTGGAGAAGGAAGGGTTTGGACTGAACACTTGATGATCCCCATTTAGTTTTCCAACCACTTGAAACACAAGAACCTCGTGAAGCAATTTTTGCCTGAGAGTTGCTTCTTATTCTTTCTTGCGTCTTGAAGGTGTATGGAAGAAGATTCCATTGGCAGGAGGATGTCTCCCATTGAATTAGAAGTAGCCACTCCTGTACAGTGTCAATTACTCACTGTTCTTCACTGTTTACTAATAGATTTGCTCAAGAAAACATTTACCGAAGGTCGTCTTTGCTAGGTGCTGGAATTGTGATAGTCATCCAGACAGACCCAGCTCTGTCCTCATGGACATCATAACCTTGTTTTCACTAAAACAGCCCCATAAAGACCTTCATTTCCCAACAGATTAGGTTTTGATACTTCATTTCATATTTTGGGTACAGCTTAATTCCATTCATCAAATATCATGTACTGGGGCAGCCCCATGGCTGAGTGGTTAAGTTTGCACACTCTGCTTCAGCAGCCTGGGGTTTGCCGCTTTGGATCCTGGGCGAGGACCTACACACCGCTCATCAGGCCATGCTGTGGTGGCATCCCACATAGAAGAACTAGAATGACCTATAACTAGGATATACAACTATGTACTGGGGCTTTTGGGAGAAAAGAAAAAAAGAGGAAGATTAGCAACAGATGCTAGCTCAGGGCCAATCTTCCTCACCAAAACAGCATGATTAAAAAAAAAATCATGTACTTTGAAGATTATTTTTATTTAAATTTGTGTATTTGGTGTCCAGCATAATTCCTGGCACATAACAAGTTGTGCAATAATATCTGAAAGAAACAATCCCTGGTAATTTGAGAAGATGCAGACTGGATAATATGATTTCTATTTTGGTGCATTATGGAGGAAAAAGCATAAGTGGTAGGGAATTAACAGTCATTTAGCATTTGTTATGCAACATTTTGTGGGTACTTTAAATACATTTGTTACTATGATTCTTTTTAAATGTCTGCTTTTTAAGATGAGGAAAGTGAGATCCAGAAAGAATATGTAACTGGCTCATGTTACTTAGCTGTTATGTAGCAGAGACATTAATTAAATCATGGTCTGTCTGACTTTAAAGATTATGCTTGTTCTATTTCCGTGTGTTTTCTAAAGCTGCAGGAATTACTGTTGTGATCAGATGCAAAAACTCTGACCAGTGCTATTAGATAAGTAAAAGCTTCATGATAATTTGGGGGCCTCCAGGTCCTGCCTGCCTGGTATCAGACTTTCTCTAGCTTCACTGCCGCTGACCATAGAGGCCCCAAAGGCTGCAGACCAGAACAGACCCCAGACAGATGATGGCATGAAATTACAAACTGGAGATAAAGTAAGTGCTGTTGTTGTTTTTAACCACGGTGATAATAATGGCTTACACTGATATGATGCTTTATGGATTGCTAAACGCTTGTCACACTCCTGCGAAGGAGGCAGGGCAGAGATCAGCAAGCTCATATCCCTCACTCGAGCCCACTCTGCTGGTTAGTGGCCTGACTGAATCCAGTCTTTTTGCTCGCAGAGAATAATGAATAATGGAAATAATGGAAGATGCTCTCAGTTTAGATGGACCATGTGTGTGCCAATTGTAAGCTAACCCAGCAGATACACAGATTTATAGCGAGGCTTAAAATAGTAACAACATAATTACATAATGGCTCACAATTTATTTTCTCTGTTGGAAAAGAAAGATGGCTTTTCTGTTTTCCTTTGTGCTCTGTAAGAAAACTCAGTTGTGGGGTGCAACCAGGAGTGGAGAATGGGGTCCGCTCAGTTTGTTCAATTTTCAGACTATCACAAAGGAAGGAAAAGCTTTTCAGTCAGTTGGAAATGGTAATAAACAAGACTCTGAGTCTTGCAGTTTGCAAGAGATCTGAGCAATCAAGAGACTTTAACCTGTTCTGGAAGGAGCTCCCCACCCAAGATCTTCTTTGTTGACGTTCTACTGTGTCCCATCTAAAACTGCAGCCAACTTCTTACCCAAAGGAGCTAAGACACAGCTCACTTCTGAGCTGGTCATTCACCAAGAATTACATGCTATTGTGTCTGTGGGTTTCAGTGGTGGTGTTTGTTTTTCTGCCTGCTTTCCTTCTCTTAGTTGTGTTCTGTGCTCAGAGCATCTCAGTTCCTCTGGAGAGAGGCAATTTGGTTTTGAAGAAGTACACAGTAGATTTAGGAACACAGCACCCAGGGTCCGCCGCCAACTCTACCATTTAGAGGCTTTGTGATCCTGGGAGAGTCATTTCATAAGCCTCACTTTCTTCATCTGTGAATGAGGCCCGCCTCACAGGGCTGCTGAGTGAGAGAAATGTAACACTGTGTGTGAAAAATACTTTGCACACAAAATTGATTGTTATTGTCTTAATTATCATGTCTTTTCACACCTACGGCTCTCTATCTCCTTTTGAAACTTGCCCTCCATTTCCAACAAAATATTCCTTCCCCAAACTCATTTCGATTTGTCCTCTGTCATTCTCTTGAAAAACCTGAGGCTGTGTGATGGTTAATTTTATGTGCCAACTTGGCTGGGCCACGGTGCCCAGATAGTTGATCAAAGATTATTCTGGATTTTTCTATAAGGGTGTTTTTGGAGGAGATGAACAGTTAAACCTGTGAACTGTAAGTAAAGCACGTTGCCCTTCATAATGTGGGTGGGCCTCAGCTAATCAGTTGAAGTCCTGAATAGAACAAAAGACTGACTTCCCCACAGTAAGAGGGAATTCTGCAGCAGACGGCCTTCAGATTCAAACTGTAGCATTGGCTCTTTCCTGAGTCTCTAGCCTTCTGGACCACACAGCAGATTTTGGACTTACCAGCCTCCATAATCATGTGAGCCAATTCCTTAAAATCAATTTCTTTCTACATTTGTACACGTGCTATTGGTTCTGTTTCCCTGGACAATGTTGACTGTTTCAGGCTGGTTTGCAATAGCACTCTTCTGAGGCTGCCATAGAGCCGAGAAGCAGTGGCCCCTCATCAGACCCTTTTAGCTGCCTGGTCCATCAGGATGGTGGGCTGGGAGGTGGAGCTTGATGACCCTCAGACTGGTCTCCCCCTGTCAACATAGCTCCAGCATGATGGGAATGGACCTACCAGTTCTAATGCCTCATGCAGGAAGCTCTGGGGCTCTCACTCCCTTTCCATGAACTTCATTCTCCAACAATCCCAGACAAAGCCCAGATCTTTTCCAGAAATAGTCCTCTGGACATTGGGAGATCTTTGGACTTTGTGTCTATTGACCTTCTTTTAGCATCAGTAATACTTTGTCACTCCCCTCCTTGGCACCCCCGGTAGTCCTCTATTCCCATAACATCAAGTGCAAGTGCCCTCGCCTGGCTCTGAGCACATCACCTCTGTCTTCCTGTCCTTTGAATGTGACATGCTCATTTCTGCCTCCATTCTTTTGCCCTTTTTCACCCTTTCTGATGTGCTTCTCTCATCCCACTCAGGGTTGCCCAATTTCAAGACTCCTCTCAAGTTCCATCTCCCGCCCCAAACTCTCCCTGATGACTCCTGTCTCATCATCTCCTTCTCCCTGAACGTCAACACCCCTGACAAATTTGTACCACAGGGTTTAGCAACATGTTATACATTGGCTTGCGGTAATTTTTTTAAAGTGTCTATTTTAGACCCTTAACTGAATTGAGAGCTTTTAAACTCAATCATGTGGGAAATGGTTAATTGAGGAACTACTATCCACTCTATTAGTACCAGAGATAATTGTACAAGACATGGCTTGTATTCGTAAATGGTTCACATCTAATCGGAGAGAGAGACTGGAAAAGAGAAAATTAAAATGCAGTGTTGTGAGTGTTATAATAGAGATGCGCACAAAGTCCTGTGGGGGGGTGAACGTGAGTGTGGGAGGGTGATTACGGAGGAGGGGTCTGTTGTTGTACATCTGTCATGTCCCAAGCCCTGCACTAGGGTGTTTGTGTGTACCATCTTGTTTAATACCTACAACAATCCTGCAAGGAGGACATGGAGCAGTGTCCTTGCCTTCCTGGTGAGACCAAGACCAAAGTAACTTCCCCCAATCAGAGAATTTGGTGGAGGCCATGGGTCTGCTGCCTCCGAAGCCCATGCTCTTTTCCGTTATCTGCCTTCTAGAAGGGTTGATTGGTAACCGTTAGCAAGTCCTTGCTCTACCAGTGACCCCTCCAACGCTTGCCTCCATTCAGTAATTTTTGAGCTATTTGCGCATTATCTTTTGTCTCACAAGAACTTTGATTTTGTTGGAGATTACTAAAGTAAGACAATAAACAAATAATAATGGTAAACAAAAACAAAAACGCTTCCTTTTTGTAGTGTGAAGAAGGCTTTAGTGATTAATTTGCTGTTAAAACCTGAATTTGAAGGAATGAGTTTAATTAATAATTAATAAATGTTTTAATTAATTAATAGTTAGTATTTGTTTGGTATCCAGACACAATCATTAAAAATCCACATGTTAAGAGATTCCATCAGATCTACTTCTGAAGCAATATGTTTTTTTGGTGAGTTTGTTATAAAACATCTTTGTTATTCAACTGGGTTTGTTTGTCCCAAAAAAGACTCAAATATGCTTTTGATAAGGAGAAAGGGAAGAATGAATGAAGGAAGGAAAGGAGAAAAGAAGGAAGGGTGGGCTAAGATGGTGGATCACTGCAAGGCATTCTGGGAATGACAGTCTAGCGGTAGCTCTGGATCCACTTAGAGTGGAACACCTGCACACTTTCCTTTGACAAGTTTAAGAGTCTGTGTCCACCTCCCTTGGGTCAGAGGAGTGCCTCCCAATGGAGGGCTGTCTTGAGCACGGGCTATCATAAAAAATTGCCACTGACTGGGTGGCTTAAAGAACAGACATTTATTGCACCCAGTTCTGGAGGTCGGAAAGCCCAAGATCAAGGTGCTGGCTGATTTGGTTCCTGAGGAAGGCCTGATCCCTGGCAGAGATGGATGCCTTCTTGCTCGGTCCTCACATGGCAGAGACAGAGAGAGAATGCTGGTTTCTTCATCTCCTTATAATGGCACCAATCTCATAATGGGAGCTCTACCCCCATGACATTATCCAAACTCAATTACTTTCCAAAGGCCTCACCTCCAAATACCATCATGTTGAGGGTTATGGCTTCCACATATGCATTTTGGGAGGATGCAGACATTCAGTCCATAGCAAGGGCTCCCCTGTCCTTATGTTGCAGTCCCCAGCACTTTGTCTTCTCCTTTTGTCTGGCCCTTAAAATGTGCAATGCCATATGGACTTAATGATCTCCCTGGTGGGAAGCAGGTATCTTTCACTTGACTGATGGATCTTTCCATCTATAATCTTTCTTTCCAACTTTACCTTCCAAAATACCTCTTCCCAGCTCCTACATCACCCTGCATTCCAGCCAATCTGTGATTCTCTGCCATTAACATCCTCTTTGCTTCAGGTGTTCCCTTCCCTTGGGTCTGCCTCCTCTCATTTCCACCCTGTTCTTCAAAATATACTTTACCAAAGCCCTCTCTGATCTCCTCAATTGGAATCTCTCTCTCTTCCTCTATTACTATCTTTTATTGGTGGAAGGAACTCAGATCCAGATCCAAATTCTACTTCTGTCACTCACCAGCTGTGTGATTTGCAGCAAGTTCTGTAATTTTCCTCGGCTTCATCTCAGCTGCTTCTCTTATTAAATGAGAAACTTAAACCTCCATCATGCCTGTGAGACTTTGCACATGTTATCTTCTCTGCCAAGAACAATCTCTCCCTCTGATTTGCTTGGCTGACTCATCCTTCGGGACTCTGCTTGGAAGTCACTTCTACCTGGAAGCCTTCTTTGATTCTCCAAATTGGTGTTAGGTGGCCTCTACTTCCCTGTCACTACTTCCTGTTACATTGTAATTATGTGCTTGCTTGAATCTCTCTCAAGACCGTATCACCAGTCCTAGAGCAGACAGTAGATATCAGTAAATATTGCCAAAAGACAGTTTACTAATTATTTCTGTAAAGCACAAGGCATGTAGTAAGTACCTGCTCAATAAATTATAGCCCTCTCCTCCCTCCCCATATCTCAGTGTACCCTGAACTGAAGTTAGTGTTATTTCTTTGTCTCTCCACTTAATTGTATATATTTTAAGACCTGAATCCACTTGGTTCCACCCATCTTAAGACCTCGATCCATGACTTAATTATCCTTGTGTCCCTCCCAGGATCTAACACACAGCCCCAGCCTTGATACATGTGGGATGGAACAGCGATACACATTAGTCTGAAATTTTTTTTAATACAAATCTTCATCTTAGGAAAACATTTTGCCTGTCTTCACTGGTGTCATAATAGAGAGTCCATTTTACTTAAAAAAATGGTTTCTCTTTTTAATGTCATGCTCAATAAGTGTTTGTGGAACAAATGGATGATGAACACATTAGATTCTTCTTGTCTGTGCATGTGCTCCAGTTCAGTTGATCTGCTGAGGCCAGGGAGCTCCTGGTTCTTCATCTTGCCTCTCACTGTGCCTTGCATGTGGATTGTTGCTTGAAAAAGTCTTGCTGAATTGAATTGGAGAAGGAGCCTTGTGATTCTGCTTTTACCTTGTTATTTGGAATCCTCTTAGAGAACTGCCCAAAAGGTTGCTTCAGCACTCATAGTGGCAGGCAGCGTGTGGAAAAATAAAGGGAAAGAAATGATGAGGAGAGGATGAATTTTAAAATGGAAGAAAATCTTGTTGGACATCAGGCATGGAAACCCACTCTCTCTCATCTCTCTTCCTTGTTGCCCACTTCAGAGACATCCAGGAAAGAACAAGTAAGAAGCTGCATTTCCTGCAGTGAGAGATGAGGGGCCAAAAGGTCAGCTGGACAGACCAGGATGGAAGACCAGGGCAGCACAGAGGGGTGGGCTTTTCCCACTATGCCTGATAGGCTCTGCTTGTCCTAGACTTCCCTGGGCAAGAGCTTTCTCCCCATCCTCCCAGCCCAGCAGAGCTGCCAGGGCTGCTGAGAGAAAGTGTGAGCAGGGCAGGCAGGCGAGGGCAGCTGCTGAGGGCTGGCATGCAGCAGTGGTGGCAGGAACACTTGCTTATTTCATACTTGGATTTACAAGTGTAATGAGGCTTCATCTGTTGACTGCCAGCCTACCATCTATCAACCTGTTCCGCTGGAGGCAGAGCCCCAGTCCTGTTGGGCCTCCGAAACATTGGTTTGCTCTCTTCTCCTGCCTTGGAGGCCTGGTAAACAACAGGAATGGAGCTACAGATGGAAGTTATTTGCCGCATGTGTGTATCTGGGGGCAGGCTAGGCTGCAGCTGGTGTCCCTGCCAGGAAACACACCAGCTGGTGATGTTTTTATGTCTGCTCTCCCCAGCTCCAACTCCAATGGGGAGCAAGTCAGAGAAGTGATGCGCTAAGCCTGCCTTCCATCTCCCTCCAGCTTCCATTTTGGGTTTACACACTCTTGGCATGAGAGCTGCCCAGCTGTAGGCCCTGTTTCTCGGTCCTCCTGGCAGTGAGGCTGTGATGATTGGCTCTCTGGGATGCAGGAGGAGGTGAATGGCTTCCTGCACCTGCTCTGACTTGCATTAGGGATTTCCCCCTCTCACCCATTAGGTTGAGACAACTTGCTACAAATGGACTGTTTCTAGCTCCTTGTCAGGGAGAGTTGGATTGAATTCTCTGTTCAGAAGGGAAGCCTCCTGGATACTGCTAGTGCTGCATCTTGAGAGGAGACAGTCTAGGTCCTGTGTTTGAGAACATCCACCCATCACCGCTGTCATACTGGGTTCCTCAAAGCTAGAGGTATCACAAAATCTTTGGAATACGTGATTTGAATTCATAGATTTCCTAGATGAATGACTTTGGGAAGATATTTATTTAACCTCTCTAACTCTCTATGTCCTCATTTACAGAATGAAGAATGAATGAATGGTTGGATAAGTAAATCTATCTATCTATCTATCTATCTATCTATCCATCTAGAAAGAGAGAGTTTTAATTCTAATCCCCATATGGTCTCCTTCCTACCTCTATGAGTGGAGTGGACTTGTATAGAAATCTCGCAGGCTTCCAAATGCCACTTTACAATGAGATGTTTATTACTTGGGTTTGCTAGCATCCCTCTTTCTCAAATCATGTGTGTGTGTATGTGTGTGTGAACATTTGCATGTGTTTGTTTGTTGGTCCTTACTACCCTGTCTTGAGAGGCATATGGCATCATGATGGTACTCTAAGATCAAAATGCTCAGGTTGGATCTTGGCTTTGCTACTCCCTACTAATTTCACTGTGGACAAGCAATTTAGCTTCTCTATACTTCAATTTTCTCTTTTATAAAATGAGGATAATAACAATAAAAATACCCATCTCTTGGCGGTATTGTGAAATTGAATGAATTTATACAGTAATTACTTAGAACAATGCTTGGCATTGGTATGCTATATAAGGATGTGTTGTTATTGTGGAAGATGGCCAAGGAATGTGATATTAGAGTGTCTTACTCTCAGGGAGTTGTCTGCTGGTATATAAACATCTTTACCTTATGCACAAGACTTTACAATTTTGCCTTCAGGGAGTATTCCAAATGAAGGTTCCCTCACTCCTTAATGCTCTGTCTGTCCCTCCGCATTCTTTGAGCTTTTCCAGCAGCTCCTCTGTAAGTACCCTTCCTACTAGTATCCAACTGCCTTCTTTCTTGAGAATGGAGACCCAGCTCACATCTTTTCTTGTCCTATAAAGATATAGGATGTATGTATATACACATGCCCCCCCCCACACACAAATGCATACATATATGTATAATATAAGTAATGATTCCATTGTCATTAGGAACTGAGGTTCTCTTCAGTAGAGAGAAAAGATATAACAAAAATGAACTCCTGATATGTTTTCTCTTAAAAAGAAAAAAATTTTTCTAGATCTGTTCACTCGTAAAGCTTAGAAAGAATGATCAACCCACTAGCCATGAGAACACTTCATAACCAGATGTGGTCTCCAAATGCTGATTCTCACTAAAGAACTGGGGTTTCCTGGGGAAATGGATGATGATGGATCTGAGACAGGAAATGCATAAGAGGAATCTGGGAACACCTCGTCTCGCCAGAAAGCAAAGAAGCTAACAGAGGCCCTTGGGGCCATGTTAAGATGACTTAGGAGCAATGTAAAGTTGCTTCCAAGGCCAAAGATGGAAAATTTAAACATCAAGAGGAATAATAGCTGCAGTATATTGAAATACATCAAATATGTAAAAAATCCATGAGCTCATAATGTTCTAAATAAACAAAAAAAGTCACTGGTTGCTTTGGGAGGATTCTAGGGACTCCATTAATTACCGAGAAAGCTAGTAGGTAAAGGGAAATAAAGGGAAGCTTGAAGCATTTATCCTGTCCTTTCTTTACCTAAATGTAACTAAATAGTTCATTTATTATTTCATTAAGGGTGGCAAAATAATGATATTCTATTATATTAGTGATTTCTGATACTAAGTTTCCTTCTTAATTTATTAGCAGGAATACTTTAGGATAATGATTATCAATGGCTACTGAAACCATTAGGTGAAATGCTAATGGGGAACGTTATAAAAGATGGATCAGGATGATAACACTGCAACCCATTGCCCAATCTTAACGTCACGTGAACAGAGGTAATCAGACATTAAATGCCTCCTGATGGAACCTCATCATACCATATAAACTGAGAAAAATTGAACTTGAATGTGATCAAAACTTTAAACCCAACTAACAGTTTTCAGGACATACAGGAGATAGAGGAACATACTAAACTCCACTACAGGGATGTACTTGGCAAAATCTAGAATGTGGGAGACTCTACCAGCAAAATTACATATTACTTCAACAAATAATTGTAAGGGGAAACAAAAGAGGTAGAGGAAGCGTACAGATAAAGAGAAATTAATAGATATATTCATCAGTGTAATAAGGAAATAGAGGAACTCTGAACAGACTGGATATTTGATAACACAAGGGTGTTAGTGTAAATTTTACAGACATGAGAATGGGACTGTGAATATGCTTTGATAAAGAAGTCTTTTATTTGAGAGATATACTAAAATATTTATAAGCAAAATAGTACAATGTCTGGAAAATGCTTTGGAATTACCTGGGGTTAGGGAGCAGAGGGAATATAAACAAAATAAGATTCACCAGGAATTGATAGTTGTTAAAAGCTGGAAATAGATACATGGGATTTTATTGTGTTACTCTCTATATTCTTGTATACGTTTGCAATTTTCCCTAATAAATGTTTGAAAACCAAGCAAAAAAGCGATGGTGGACATACTTTTTAAATAGAATTTCTCCAGAGTCTGCTTCCCAAGCTCCTCCTTAAACCCTCTTACTCCTTTCTGCCAATCTTGGCTCCATTTGCTGGTCATGTCCTCTTCATCCAGGCCCTACAGGTGGATGACTTAGTTGGATGAGCTGTGTGTTCCTTTTTGCCACTGACAGCTGTCTCTCCAGCTTTTTTGGGAAGCCAACCTCCAACTTCATTCCAGGTCTTGCCACACCTCACCATACACTCATGTGCATATAGATCCCAAGCTTTCAGGATTTGATGACCCCACCTATCTCCTTTACCTTAGATATCCACTTAACTGGGTTGAGAATTGTCCATTTTCTTTTTTTTCCTTCCGTATAGGCAGTAAAATGGTGCCTTGGAGGTATGACGTGTTTGAGAAGGCAAGTAGGACTTTTAAGAGCAGTGAAGAACAAAGGGTGATTGGGAAGAAACATATGGTGGGACAAACTGAAAGACCTCATCCTCACCCATCCCCAACTCTCTGCTTCCTCTTCTATCAAGAGAGAAATATACAAGTTGGAAAAGAGGAATTTTGGCATGATGTCATCTCTTTAGAGGGCTCAGCCAGAAGCATTCTCAGCTGATACAGAAGGATTTCAAAGAAAGTCAGCCCAGGGAAAGGGTGAATGAATATTTGTATAATAGGGTGACTAACTGTCCCAGTTTTCCCAGGACTGAGGGACCTCCCAGGACACCATATTTCTAGCTAAAACCTGGAAAATACCAGTCAAACCAAGACAAACTGGTCACCTGATTGTAAAATTAAGGTTACATTTCTTCTTCTTTTTTTTTAAAGATTTCATTTTTTCTTTTTCTCCCAAAGCTCCCTGGTACATAGTTGTGTATTTTTAGTTGTGGGTCCTTCTAGTTGTGGCATGTGGGATGCTGATTCAGCACGACTTGATGAGCGGTGCCATGTCCTCGCCCAGGATTTGAACTGGCGAAACCCTGGGCTGCCGAAGCAGAGTGCGTGAACTTAACCACTATGCCACAGGGCTGGCCCCAAGGTTACATTTCTTAAAAGGAATACAGGCCGAGTCATGTGGGTGGAGAAATTCCTTTAACATTGGAGATAAGTCTATTTTCTTCAGGAGAAAATTAATAATTGCTGTGATAATGTATGTTTGCTTTTGTGTAATCAACTAGCTGCAGCCAAAGCTGGTGGGGAGATTGGCCTAGATTCAGAATACCTGCTGTCTTTCTCCAACTCATGAGACCACCTTCATGGTTTTCAACTTTAAAGCTAACAGAAACTCAGGCAAAGAAAGTCTCTGATAACACTTGACCGAGGTCTTATAGTTCAAAATAACAATATCAATATTACTAATAACAATATAATTACTGGAAAGAATTTAAAATTTCTTTGTAGTTGTTGTTTTTGTCGTTAGAAGGATTTGCAGTCAAATTACTCTACTCGAAAAGTCAGTTGAAATAATTCTTTTCTCTGAGTGGTTAAGCCTCTAACTCCAAACACAATTAGCTTCACTTGCTTCATTGTACTTTTGATTGTTGGGATTTCTCATTTTTAAAACTTAAGAACTTTTACCAATGACAATGGTGGTTGGGAAACTGCTAGCTTGGCCAGAATAGAACTTCTTTTCCTTTGCCCTTCTATCCAAAAGCCTCATCCTTTAGTGGGAATGGAAAATGGGGCAGCCACTATGAAAAACAATATAGAGATTCCTCAAAAAGTTAAAAATAAAACTACCATATGACCTAGCAATCTCACTTCTGGATATATGTAGCCAAAAGAATTGAAATTGATCTTGAAGAGGTGCCTGCACTCCAGTGTTTATTGTAGCATTATTATTCCCAATAGCTAAGATACAGAAATAACCCAAGTATCCATCAACAGATAAATGGATAAAGAAAATGAGATATATGCATACAATAGAATATTATTCAGCCATAAAAAAGGAAACCCTGCCATTTGTGACAACATGGATGAATCTTGAGGGCATTATGCTAAGTGAAATGAGCCAGTCACAGAAGTACAAATACTGCATTAGTCCACTTATATGAGATACCTAAAATAGCCAAACTAATAGAAATGAAGAATAAAATAGTGTTCCCTGGAGCTAGGGGGAGAGGGAAATGGGGCATTGCTAATTAACGAGTATAACGATTCAGTTATACATGATGAATAAGTGCTAGAGATATGCTGTATAAAATTATGTTTATAGATAGTAATATTGTAACATACACTTAGAAATCTAAGAGGGTGGATCTCATGTTATACCACAAAAACAAAAACACAAAGGGAAACAATTAAACTTTTGGAGATGATGGAGATGTCTTTTACCTTACTTATGGTGATGGTTTCACGGGTTTTTGCACGTTTCCAAAATTGTATACATTAACTATGTGCAGTTTGGTATATCAGTTATACCTCAGTAAAGCTGTTTTCAAAAGCTTCGTCCTTTGGCACAGAGGCTAATTCTGTGTTAGTAAGGATAGATAGCAGATTCCTTCATCATTTCCATAGGGACAGAGTAAGCGAGAAAGATTTGAGCTCCAGAAATGGGAATTACTATTAATCCAGAATACATAAAATGTCTGGATTCCATGGAATGACTTTAGATAGCCATAAAACTGTATCCAAAACTGTGCCAGAGCATATGCACAATTTTCTAGCTAGCATTTCTGTAACTTTCACCAGATTCCAAAGGAGACTTTAATCTAAAAAAAAATTAGAAATAGTGTCTTAGAATATAGAGTGCTGAAGGCCAAAAGGAAAAACCAACAGAAGTGTCTTCCACCAGAATAAACATTCTCTTGACACATAAACCACATTTCATTGAGTCTAAGGTCCAGAATTTTTAACATCTCAAATTTGGATGCCTTTTGTAATGGAAGGCATCACATTGGATGAGATGTAGTAAGTAATCCTTTGGGACTATTTTGCTTTATTTTATATTTCTATACTTCTCAGTAAGAAACTCCAGTTGTCATAAATGAAATATCAAAATACATTCAAAAAGAAATTGAAGGAGCTTTGAATTCAGGGCCAGGAGATCTGGAATTCCTGATCCTGCCACTTTGGAGCAGGGTGAGATTTAGCAAATAATTTCTTCTTCCTGAGTCTCTATTTCCACATCTGCAAAATATAAAGGTGGGACCAGCTGGTTCCTCAGAACTCTTTTAAGGGCACTTGGCGTGGGGAGGGGATGACAGGTGGGTGCGGCTCCAGAGGTCCCCCCACCTCCCTCAAACTAGAACAGTTCTATGTTACGTGTTCTACAAAACAGATTTGTTTTTAAGTTTTCTTTTAAAGAATGGTTTCTTCTATTAGGGAAGCCAAAAGATTAAAAAACTGTCCAACTGGCAGTTACAACTGCCATTGTGGGTCTAAAGAGTTTTGTGAATTTTTCACCAGACTTTTGTACTCTCCTTTGAATGGTGCCAATTGACTTACCGAGAGACAGTAAATCAGAGTGATTAGAAGCATGGACTTTGGGTCATCTAGACTTACCTGGGCAATCATCCTTGCTGTGTGACGTTGGTCAAGTAGTTATAACAATAGGGATCGTTTGCTACTTCCCTCTTGGGAACTATTAAGAAGATAGTTCCTGGAAAAGGCTCATACAACGCCTAACCAATAGAGATCCTTAGTGTGCACAGCAATGATCACTATTTCTATCCCCTGGATACGAATTTTTTGGGGGAGGGTCTTCATTCCTCCTCACCAGAGAATCTACAATGGAACTCTACCCTCTCTACTCTCAATCCCATCTCATAGAAAGTCTTGAAAATCCTCAGACCCATGGTCAGATCCCAAGAGACATTCACTCCTGGAGATGACCTTAACTTGTTGTAGGGTTGATTACTCATGAAGCAAACCAAATGAGCAAGGAAGTGCTCTCAGGCTGCTAAGGGGTAGAAGAAAGGCCAACAACTGTGATAAAGGTGGAGGGAGGTTTAACTTAAAGAATCTTCATTGTGGCATGAGCCAGGGCACACAGGGTGGTAGGATGTGTTCCCTGCCACTTAGGAGCTGGAAGACTGGTAGGTAATCAAGGTGGACACAGGACTAAATGATATGCCAGTTTGCTCAGAGCAGGGACTGACTGATCCAGGTCTGGGAATGTTTCCCAGAGGAAATGATGTTTGAACTTAACTTTGAGGGAGGGTAAGAATGATTACAGGTGGGAGGTAGGAAGGGAGTAGGGCTTCTCAGCTGGTGTCATGGCAAAAACAGAGTGTCCTCAAAAATAACAATAAATAAAGTAAAGCAGTGGTTGAAAAAAATCATAGTTAACATTGCTTCTTAAGTGCTGGATCCCTAATGAAGCACTTTACGTGAACTATTTCATGTAGTTCATTTAGTCCTTAAATAAGTCTGTGAGGCAAACAACGCTGTGATATTTATTAATATCCCCATTTTATAGATGAGGAAATAGAAGCATCGAGAGTGAAGTATCTTCCCCAAGCTGGTAAGTGGAGTAGCTTAAATTTGAACTCAGACATTTATGCTCTTAACCAATGGTAATGATCGATAACGAGGCTGGTCAACCAGAGTGGGGACAGATTAAGGGAAGTCAGGAGCACGATGCTCTATAAAAGCCATGGAAATAAGCCTGGTCCTTCCTTAAAGGACAGGGCTTCTCAACTGAGGCACTATTGACATTTTAGACTGGATAATTCTTTGTTGTACAGGGCTCTTCTAGGTATTGTGGGACGTTCAGCAGCATCCCTGGCCTCTACCCGCTAGATGCCAGTAGTACTCCCTTCCCCTGTTGTGACAACCAAAAATGTCTCCAGACATGTCTACATGTCCCCTGGGAGGCGAAGTCTCCTCGGACTGGGAACTGCTGTTGTCGGCAGGCTCATGCAAGGCACTAAGTTTACTGATCCAAACAAGTAGAGCAGAAGGCAGCAGACATTCTCTCTGCCGTGCACAAAAATTGTCTTGAACAAACTCGCAGCTTTGAAATTGTTCATCTCAGCAGCCGGAGCCTTGATTTCCCCAAGGTGACTCACACATCCCCCGTCTGTGGGAGTTGGTTGGTTATCTGTTCTGACAAGGCCCCTCGTGTGCTTGAAGGAGGTGCGGCGTCAGACTCATCAAAGCATGCCGGATGCACAATTACATCTCTGCTTTGTGCTTGCCAAAGCATGACAATTGGAGTACTTTGATCCAAAGCTTGTTTTGTTCTGACCAGCATCAGAAGTTCTGAAGCTTAGATTGAGTAGTGAAGTTGATTCTATATTCCATTTGCTGTAAGCCTGCCAGCTTGTACACCTATTCATCTTTTCATTTTCTGGGCCCACCTCCGCAGACAACACTTATGTAACCTTCTGAAAGGCATTTTCCATGCTAACTAGGGCTTTCCAGAGTAGGTTTAGGTGATATATCTGCATTATGAGTATCTCTCCCTTAGAAGTTTTGAAGAGCACCTTGGGTAGGCCCAGCAGGAGGAGTTTCGAGGTGGGTCCTGGACTACAGGAAAGGTCAAAGCCTCAGAAGGAGCAAGCAGGGAGGCATAGTGTGGAAGGTGAGAAGTCAAAATCAGAAAGGCAGGCCAAAGATTTTTCCAAAACTGAGATATTGAGACACATCCTTCCATAGCGGAAATGAGAGCAAGGGGAAGGAATCTGGGGTGACTGTCGTAACAGTCATAATCTCTGAGGCATTGACTATCAAACATTTAATGGGCACTAGCTATGTACCAAACACTGTGCTTGTGTGCTCCTCAGAACATCCCCTTGAGGCAGGCTCTACCACCCTGGATGGAGGCAGAGAGGGGTTGAGGTACTTGTTCAAAGTCACACAGCTCTGGAAGGGCCAGGGTGGGAGCTCTGTCTGACCCCAGGACTCAGACATGAATGACAGAGAACTGTCCTACTCTCACAGCAGAACATGCTTCTAGGGCTGGGACCTGGGGGGGCTGGCCTAATTTACAGGATCAGGACAAGGTGGATCAGAAAATTATTTTAATTATTCTCCCAGGAGTGGGAGCTACGAAGGAGAGGAAGAAACCCTGGTCACAGCTGCTGAAACCGAGCAAAGAATTGTTGTTTTATATGCCTCCCAAGGAAGACATGGCCCACATCTTGAACCCTGGAATCTTGGTCCCATCGCCCACAGCAGAGGGTGTATTAGTTTGCTAGGGCTGATGTAACAAAGTATCATACTCTGAGTGGCTTGAACAGCGGAAATTTATTCTCTCACATTTCTAGATGCTGGAAGTCCAAGATCAAGGTGTCAGCAGAGTTGGTTCCTTCTGTAGAGGAGGGCTGTGAGAATCTACTCCACGCCTCTCTCCTAGCTACTTGTCATTTGCTGTCAATCTTAGGTGTTCTTTGATTTGTGGGTACATAACCTCCATCTCCGCCTTCATCTTCACATGGTGATCTCCCTTTGTGTATGTCTGTCTCTGTGTTCAAATTTCCCCTTTTTATAAGGACACTAGGTATATTGGATTAGGGCCCAACCTAATGACCTCAGCTTAACCCTATCATCTGCAACATCCTATATCCAAATAAGGTCACAATCACAGATACTGGGGGTTAGGTCATTAATATTTTCAGGGGGACATAATCGAAACCATAACAGGAAGTATCCCAGTAAAAGATACAATCATTACTAGCTGAGGCTTGGGTCCCAAACCCTTCTGTAAGCTGGGCTGGGCCATGTGAGATCATTGGGGTAGCTTTATCCCTTGAATGTACGACTTTGATTGGAAGCCAGCACAAACAGTCCCCTTTGTCCCTTCCTGTCCCTACCCTCTTCTTGTCCCCCATGACCCTTCGAGTATTAGTAAGTGAAGACAACGTCAGAGCAGCTAGGATCCGGCAGCACTGGGAGTAAACAGAGGGGAGAGATCAGGGGCAGTATAATTCTTCTATCTTCTCTTATCAATGCCATCTTCTAGTCTTCTGGCCCCTTTGTATGAGCTTGAAACTCCATTTTCTTTTTGGCCCATGTGATAGAGCTTTCTCTTTAAAAATTAGGATTTCCCTTCCTCCCTTCCCTCCTTCCTTCCTTCCTCCTTTCTTCTTCTGTTTTTTTGTTGTCAGGGAAGAGGGAGTATAGTGTAAGGAAGAAGCTGTATTCTCCTCAGGGAATAGAGTGTAGTGAATGTAATTTAATGGGGAGCAGGTGGGAAGTCTAAATCTTCCTTCTCACTCTAATGTATATCCCTTTCCCTTCACCTCATTCCCCTCTACTGAACTGAAGGTGGTTAATCCTCAGGCGTGATAATTCTGGAAATGGAATGTGGTGAGGACCACATGGAGGCAGCAGCTGGGAAAAGAAGACAGGACTGACAATGTAATATCCACTCCCATCCTGCCTGAGCTCAGCTTAGATTTTAGGAGACAAACTGTTTTAGATTAGCTTATTTTATTCTGATGTATGAATGTAGGAGAATCCAACTGTGCTAGGACGTTTGCGCTGGATAAAAGTATCGTTATTAACCACCCTCTTTAACTGGCAAAATAGTGAGCTAAATGATAAAGGAAAAAAAGGCACTAACGTTTTTGAGTATATATCTGGCACTGCATTAGGGGCTTCTGCATATATTGTCTTGTTGAATCCCACTGAATCAGGGAAGCTGGCAAGATTATTTCCTTTTACTGATGAAGTTGCAAAGGCACCGTGAGATTGGATATCTTGCCTAAGGTTAGACAATATCTCTGTGTATTGCAGGTCTTGTTAATGAAGGACTTTATGTCACTCAACCTTGCTGAATTCATTTATTAGTTCAAATAGTTTTTCAGTGAATTCCTTAGGATTTTTCTGTATATACAATCAAATCATCTGTGAATAGACATAGTTTTATTTCTTCTTTTCCAGTCTGGATGTCTTCTCTTTCTTTTTCTTGCCTAATTACTCTGACTAGAACCTCCACTGCAATATTGAAATGAAAGTGGCAAGAGTGGACATTCTTGTGTTGTTCCCACCTTAGGGGGAAACCTTTGCCTTTAACCATTACATGTCATGTTTGCTGTGGATTTTCTATAGATGCCCTTTATCAGGTTGCGGACATTTTCTTCTATTTCTAGTTTGTTGACTTTTTTTTAATCACAAAGAGATTTTGTCAAAAGTTTTTTCTATTGACATGATCATGTGGTTTTCATCCAGATTCTATTAATATGGTATATTACATTGATTGACTTTCATATATTGAAACAAATTTACGTTTCTGGGATAAGTCGTGATGCGTAACCCTTTTTATATATCGTTGGAGTCAGTTTGCTAGTATTTTGTTGAATATTATTGCACCAATATTGATAACGGATATTGGTCCATAGTTTTATATTCTTGTGATATCTTTGTCTGGTTTTGGTATTAGTATAAAACGTCATCATAGAATAAATTGGTTAGTGGTTTTTCTTCTTCCGTTTTTTGGAAGGATTTGTGAAGGATTGAGCATTGATATGAATTCATCTTTAAACATTTGTAGAATTCATCAGGGCCTAGGATTTTTTTGTAGGAAGTTTTTAAATAACAAATTTAATCCTGTCATTTGTTATAGATCTATTAATATTTTCTATTTCTTCTTGAGTCAGTTTCAATAGTTTGTGTCTTTTTATGATTTTGTCCATTTCATCTCGGTTATCCACTTTTTAGCATAGGTGTTCACAGTATTCCCTTATGATCTTTTTCATTTCTGTAGGATAAGTAGTGATGTCCCATCTTTCAGTCCTGATATTAGTAATTTGAATCTTCTCTCTCTCTCTCTGTCGGTCTAACTAAAAGTTTGTCAGTTTTATTGGTCTTCATAGCAAAGTACTTTTGCTTTTGTTGATTTTCTCTATTGTTTTCCTATTGTCTATTTCATTATTTTCTCTCTGGTTTTTATCAATTTCTTTGCTTGCTTACTTTGGTTTTCAGCTTGCTCTTCTGTTTTTGTTTCTTAAGGTGGGAATTAGTTTACTTATTTGAAATATATCTTTTTAAAAAATATAGATATTTATAGCTATAAAATTTTCTCTAAGCACTGCTTAGCTGAATCCCATACATTTTGTGTTTTGTTTGTATTTGTCTCCAAGTACTTCTTAATATCCACTGTGATTTCTTCTTTGACCCAAAGTTGTTTAGAAGTGTGTTGATTAATTTCTACATATTTGTGAATTTCCCAAGTTTATTTTTGTGATTAATTTCCAGTTTCATTCCATTGTGGTAAAGAAGCATACTTTGTATGATTTCAATCCTTTTAAATTTATTGAGGCCTGTTTTATGTAATGGCTTATGATCTATTATGAAGAATATTTCTTTGTACACTTGAGAAGAATGTGTATTCTGTTGTAGTTATGTGGACCATATGATGGATGTCTGTCAGGTGTAGAGTTGTTCAAGTCTTATATTTCCTTGTTGATCTTTTGCCTATTTCTTCCACCCACTATTGAAAGTGATGTATTAAAATCCATTCCTGTTATTGTTGAACTATTTCTCTCTTTAATTCTGTAAGTTTTGTCTTCATATATTTTGGATTTGTCTTTTTAGGTGCATATGTGATTATAATTGTTATACTTTCCTTATGACTTGACCATTTTTATTATTATAAAATGTCCTTCTTCATCTCTAATAACTTTTTTTCTTATGATCTAGTTTTTCTGATCTCAATATAGCCACTCCAACTCTTTTTTGGTTACTGCTTGTATAGTATATATTTTTTGTGCCACTTTTTTAATATTCAATCTACTTGTGTCTTTTCTGTATCTATTGAGCTGATCATATTGTTTTTCCTTCTTTGTTTTGTTTATATGGTGAATTACATTTATTGATTTTTGAGTGATCTATCAAACTTGCATTCATAAGATAAATCCCCCTTGTTCATGTTGAATTATCTGTTCTGATTATTGCCTAATTCAATATGCTCATATTTTATAAAGTATTGTTGCATCTCTTTTCATGAAACAGTAGTTTTCTAGTGTCAGAGTAATGCTGGCCTCAGGAAATGGATTGAGAACTATTTCCTACTCCTCTATTTTATAAAAATGTTTGTGTAAGATTGGTATGATTTTTTTCCTAAAGGTTTGATAAATTTACTAGTGAAGTATCCATCTGAGTTTGGAGGGTTTTATTTTTCTAGGAAGTTTTTTAATTAAAAATTCAAAGCCTTTAAGAGATACATGGCTATTTTAATTTTCTCCTTTTTGTGTCAGGTTTGGCACTTTGTATTTTTCAATAAATTTGTTCATTTCACCCAAGTTGTCAAATTCGTTGGCATACATGTTTATGACATTTTATTATTTTCTGTTTAATGTCCAGTGATGTCCAATTTTATTTTGGATATAAAAAATTTTTGTCTTTTTTTTTCTTGCTCATTCTAGCTAGAGTTAATTATTTATGTTGATCTTTTTAAACAAGCAGCTTATGATTTCACTGATTTTTCTCTATTGTTTATTATTTCATTGATTTAAACTTTCTGTTACTTCCTTCCTTGTACTTTGAATTTCAGTTCTTGTTTTTCTAGCTTCTTAACGTGGCAGCTAAGAAAAATGACCTTGGATTTGCAAAAAAGATTGCAATATAAGCATTTAATGCTACAAAATTTCCTTTAAGCACTGCTTTATTTGTATCTCACAAATTTTGATATAGTGTGTATTATTCATTCTGAAATATTTGTAACTTGTTTTGCTAATTTTTCTTTGAAAAATGGGTAGTTTGAAGTGATTTTCCCCTCCCAGATATTTGGGACTTTCCTGTTTTTAATTTTAGTTTAATTCTGTTGCAGTCAGAGAAAGTTGATTACATGATTTCTATGCTTTAAAGTGTATTGAGCTTGGTTTATGGCCCAGTATATGGCATATCTTAGTGAATTTTCCATGTGTATTTGAAAATTATCTATAGTCTGTTGTTATTTGGTCTAAACAACAATTTTTGTTGTTTGTCTAAATATCAATTAGATCAAGCTGGAGGTAAATGTGTAATTCCTTTATTAGACCTTATTCTGTCAAATTTACCTATCAACTACTAGAAGACAAGTGTTGAAATCTCCAACTATTATTGGGAGTCTACCCATTTCAATTCTATCAGTTTTTACTTCCTGTTTTTGAAGCTGTGTTACTATGTGCCTATGCATTTAGGATTCTTAAGGCTTCTTCATAAATTGAACGTTTTGTTATTATGAAATGTCTCTCTTTATCACTGTTAATATTCCTTGTTCTAAAGTCTACATTGTGTGATGTTTATGTAGTCACTCAGTTTTCTTATCAGTGTTTACATTTTGTACGATTTTGTATCCTTTTATTTATATAATGTAAGAATCTTACAACAATCTACTTCTGTTCTCCCCCAGGCATTATACTATTGTTACAATACAATGTCCTTCTATATGTTATAAAAGCTTTGATGCATAGTTCTTACTTTTTTATTTAAACAATTTTCTTTAGAAAAATGAAAGCCTGAGGAAAAACTTTTTTCTGTTACATGGATGGTTATTTAAACTGTTCTGATTTTCTTTGAGGAGATTCAAGTTTCCATTTGGTATCATTTTCTTCTTGTCCAAAGAAGTTTTTGTAACATTTCTTGTAGTGGAGATATCCTCCCAATAAATTCTTTTAGTTTTCACTTATCTGAAAACATTTTAAATGCTCTTCACTTGTGAAAGATGTTTTTACTTGATATAGAATGACATTTTCTTCCCCCTTTTAGCACTTTAAAGATATTTTATTGTCTTCTGTCTTGCATTGTTTGTGATATGAAATCTGCAGTCATTCTTATCTTCGTTACTCTGAATAGAATGTGTCATTTTTACTTATGGCTTCTTTTAAGATGTTTCTCTTTATCAGTGTGTAGCAATTTGATTATGATAGGCTTTTGTATGGATTTCTTTGTTTTTATTTTTCTTGGTGCCTGTTGAACTTTTTAACTGTGTGTGTTTATAGTTTTCATCAAATTTGAATAAAATTTCAGACATTATTTCTGTAAATGTTGTTTTCTGCTTATCTCCTTTTTCAGACTCTGGCTGCATTTATATTAGACTATTTGGTATTGTTCCTCATGTTATTGGGAGGAATTTTTTCTCTTTATGCTTAAGTTTGAGTAGTTCCTATTGCTATGTTTTCAGATCATACTGATCTTTTTTTTTCTTGTTGATGTCTAATCTGTTATTAATTCTGTGCAGTGAAACTTTCACTTCAGATATTGTATTTTTCAGATCTAGAAGGTCCTTTTGGTTCTTTTTATTTCTCTAATCTCTCTCCTCATCATTTTCATGTTTTCTTGTAAATTCATGCACACACACACACACACACACACACACATATATATATATATATATATAACTTTAAAGTGGTTGTCTGTGAATTCCATTATCTACGTCATTTCTAGATCTGCTTTCATTGGCAAAGAGATTCTTGTGCATGGAAATATCTCCGCAATATGCTGAAACCTCTCTGTATCTCTTAGTTGGTAGTGCATTTGGCTTCAAGTAGCAGAATAATGGACTAGAGTAACTTAGAGGTTTATAAATTTCATAAAATATCTGGTTGGTTCTAAATCAGCAGCTCAATAATATAAGGATTATTGTTATCCTTTTAGTTGTTTTCCTCATGTTGGTAATCTCATTATTTCAAGAGAACTGAACACCTCCAGATATCACAGTTGTATTCTGAGCAGGAAAAATATCATGCCTTATATCTATTTTTTTTTCCCCTGAAAGCAATGGTTTCCTGGAAATTCAACCCAGTGGCTTTCCACATTTTCGGAATGTGGACTGGGCCCAGGACTGGATGACATGACTTCCTCTAGCCCTCCGGTACATAGTTGTATATTCTTCGTTGTGGGTCTGATTCTTCTTTTTGAACTCCAAAACTAATTGGGACTCTGAGAGCAGGGAGAAGGATGGTGGAGAAGAGACAAGAAATGTTTTCTGTACTTTGTAGTGACAAAATGTCAAGCTCACTATGACAAAGGCATGTGATCTTCATCTGGTGAGAAATTCGGTAGGAGAGAGGACAGTCAAGAGCAATGTGTTTAATCTCCAGTGTTAGCTAGATCTCAAACAAGTGACGTTGAGAAGTAAATTATAAGACTTTTGTGAACTGTTTAGGTTCTGTAGTCTTTTATGCACATAGAAGCAGTTGAGTTGCTGAGTTTTATACCCCCTAAACTGTCTGGTGGCACACAAGAGCAGGGAGAGTCCAAATAAGTTGAAAAAAAATTAAATTGTTGAACTCTTGTTTCTTGTAACCTTTTATTGTGAGCTGTGTGAACTTGAACAACTGCTGAACCTCTTTAAGCTTCAATTGCTTCATCAAAAACTAGAAATAACAATACAGCTTTTGTAGGGAATTAAGAGAGTTACTAAGTCTAGCTAAGAGCAGCAGTTCTAAAAGATTTAGGTGTCGGGGCCACTTTACACTCTTAAAAATTATTGAGGACTCCAAAGAGCTTCTATTTACACGTCATAGTTATTTATCTTTACCATATTAAAAATCTAAACTGCAAACTTAAAAAATATACACTTATTTATTCATTAAAAATAACAAAATACATTGTGTGTTAAAATAAATAACATTTTATATGAAAAATACATTTTCTAAAACAAAATAGCAATGAAAAAAGTGACGTTGTTTTACATTTTTGCAAATCTCTCCTGGCTTAAAGAAAGGCAGCAGGATTTTCCTATGTGTTTCTGCATTCAATCAGTTGTAATATCGCATGACATGTAGGTTCTGGAAAACTCCACTGAACACTTGAGAGAGAATGACAGTGATGAAGGCAAATAACACTTAATAGTATTATGAAGATAGTTTTGTTCTTACAGACTCTCCTGGAAATATCTCTGGGGGTCCTTGGACTTATATGGAAAATAGTTTGTTAAGAAAATAGGCTCTTCCTTTCCTGAGTCAATGTGGGCAAGATATTAAATGCATCCATGCCTCAGTTCTCTCATCTGTAAAATGGAGATAATGATGCTACCCGTTTCATAGACCTGTTCTGAGGATTATATAAGTTCTCTTAGAATAGTGTGTGGAATTTGGAAAATGCTCAAAGTCAGTTACTATTACTCCTCAGTGAATGCTCCCTTTGGAGAAGGAGGGACCTTTGAAACATTTTGTTTGAAAGGTGGAAGAGGCAAACTTCTGGAATTATTCACGGGGCCCAAAATTTGGATAAAAATGACCCTTTTGGGAAGTAAGGATGAATGCATACCATCCACATAGTATTATAAATAATTCCTACCAGTTTTTATCTCACTTATTTCTATCAACAAACTGTGATATGGGTAGGGCATATTTATTATCCCCATTTTACATATGCGACAACTGAGACTCTGAGGTTAAATGACTTGCCCCAAATCAGAAATCTCTAATAGGAACCTTTATCTTCTGGCTCCAGATTCTGTGCCTTTGAAGTCTGTTTTTTGCCTCTCAGTTCTGATTTTTGCACATTAATATGCATGTAGTGCACCTGCTCCCCAGGAGGTGGGCTTGCCTGCAACAGCTTTTGAAGTTGGTGCCTGAAACTTGTTTTTATTAAGGATGGAAAATTCACTAAATAG
Source organism: Equus przewalskii (assembly GCF_037783145.1). Lineage (NCBI taxonomy): Eukaryota > Metazoa > Chordata > Mammalia > Perissodactyla > Equidae > Equus > Equus przewalskii. The sequence goes on along the minus strand of NC_091833.1, from coordinate 109,242,761 downwards.
ACAGATGGACCTGAAGCCCTTGACATTGCTTTGGAGATAAAAAGTGTTAGGTAAGTGTTATTAACCATGTGCTAGTAATTTGATCAAAAGAGCAATAACCATGCAGAAATGACCCTAAGAAAATGAGATCTGAAAATGGGGTAGTGGCTATCAACTTTGGGCCAGAAGACCTCAGGTTTATTCAAATTTCAATTCAGGAAGTTGCTAGGGGCTGAGAGGAAAATGTCTGCCTGAGACCTTAATAAATTCCACAGCTGACTTCAGTGTAGTAGGAAGCTGGGAAGGAGGCGTAGATTCAATATCATTAGCAGAGGATTCCTGGGAGAATCTTGCAGGCAAGAAACTGGAGGAGAAAGCTGAAGATGCTAATTAACATTAAAGACTTTGTAGAAAGCCTGGTGCCTTCTATAACTAAGAGTTATAGAGGTAGCAATGCTACCAATGATACTACCTGACAGAGACTGAGTGTTTTCTCTTGGTCAACCTCAGTACCAAGGACTTTACATACTCCATTTCGTTTAGTTCTCTCAAGACTCTATGAAGGAGATATTTTTATTACCTCCGTTTTACAAATAAGAAAATTTAGTCTCGGGAATGTCAAATAATTTTCACATGATCGCAGAGCTAGTGAGTGGCAGAAGAGCGATTCAAACGAGCTCTGACATCAGAGCCCACCACTTGATTTACTGCCTCTCCAACACTTTTTGATCTCAATGAGAGATAAGACAGTGACTTTTAGGACAATATTAATTGCTGGAGATATGAGCATTTGCTAATTAAGCAAATTGAGTGTCCTTATAATAAATTTAATCTTCTGGGTATTTACCCATAAGGGTTCCAAACATGGATGAGTTCCTATTGTTGCTGATATCTGTTGTTGCTCTTTATTGCTTCTGGAATAATATTCAAATGCCTTAAATGAAATCGAAGTTCAATGTTCTCTCTGGGTAGGTTCTGGAAGCCAACAAAGGAGAGACAGCTCTTGGAAACTTAACTTTGCCCAAGTTCATTAAAAAGAACCCACTATGTGCAAAGCATGTGGGTGATACAGGGGAGATCCCACATGGGCCTCATCCTGCTCCTTCAGGGAGCACACAGTCTCGTGTAGGAGATAACATGTATTCATAAATAGTAAGGTAGAAAGTGGTGAGTGTCTTAAGAAAGGGACTTACCTAAGTGTGACAGAAATTCAGAAGCAGAAAACACTGAGAAATGACTTCAGGTCCATCTGTCTATTCAGTATACAATTTAACAAAAACCATCATAATTAACATTTCTTGAACCATCACCATGTGCAAAACACTGTGCTAGTGAGATTATGTTACTTCATATGTTACTTAAGTTCATCCTCAAAACAACTTTATATGGTAAATACCATTATTTTACCTTGCACAGATGAGAAAATTGAGGTTCAGGGAGGTGCTCAGTATCACACATTTAATAAGAGGTGATGTAGAACTCTAGCCCAAATTTGCTTGCCTGAGTACCTAGGTTCCCAAGATTCTAGTCTCCCAATGCTGGCTTTCCATTTCACGGGTGAGAGAGACCACATGCTTTACAGACCTGATGATCTGATTATAAAGTTGATATGTCATAATGAAAATTGTGGAGTTAAAGCAGGAGTTAGCAAACTTTTTCTGTAAAGGGTCAGATAGCAAATATTTTTGGCTTTGCAGGTCATTCAACCTCTGATGCAACTGCTCAGCTCCGCCCTGGTAGAGAAAGCACCCGTAGACAATATAGAAATGGATGAACATGGCTCTGTGTCAGCAGAACTTCATTTACGGAAACAGTAGTTTGCCAATCCTGGATCTAAACAAAGGAATACTCTGAAGGTGTGTTATTTGAGTTTTCTGGAATTTAGGATTCTGGCGAGAGAGAAGCTTGTGGCAAACACTCCACACCTGAGTCCTTTACTTCTCTCTGCATTCACCACTGTGGTCATCCTATCACTGCCTTCTGTCCAGGACATTCTGTGTGAACTCCCCACTCTGTGCCTTTGCTTGAATTCTCCCAGTCACCTTCACCAATCCACATGCCCATCTCTCACAACTCAGTGCATGTCTCACCTTCTCCCTAAAGGGCCATTCTGCCTGGCTTTTAATCCCCTTGAACTCCACCCTCCATACACTGCCACCTAAAAGGTGTTTCAAAAGCAAGTCTGACATGGCTTTCCCTGATTGACACCCTTCAGCAGCTTCCCATTATCTATAGGATAGTCTGATCTCCTTGCTCAACAGAGAAGCCTTGTAAGCTCTCATTGTCCTTGCTGATGCTCCCCAACTTAGACCAATGTTCTAGTAACACCAAAGTGCTTTGAGCACATACCATATTCATGTCGTGGATTCTTCTTCACCTGGATAACTCTGACTGGGGTGTGATTTCAACTTGCACCTCTCAGATGTGCAAGGAGGCAACTATCCTCCTTTTTCTAGATTCTTTATGAGCCCCCATTTCCTTATTTCTAATTTTCTCAGGAACTTCCATTTCTGCTCACAGTGAAAAAATTTATCTTGTCATTTCATAGCAACTCAGTCACTTCTGGATTTAAACATGGTCAACTCAGAATCTCAACATGGTCAGTTTAAGACTCTTCTTCCTATCCTGTCCTCCAGGGTGATCAAAGTTGCCAGAGGGATGATGTATCTCCTTGGCATTGTCGGGGGGGGGGGAGGCATCTGCTGGTTCCCCTGCCTCATTTCTTTCTGGTGGCTGCTTCCTTTTGGAGGCTGCATCTGCTGCTGATGTCTGTGATCCTGCTCTTGATTCTGGTCCCAGGGTCTACACATGACATATATTTCTCCTCTCACTAGCTAGTTGGACTTTTATCTTCTTTAGGACAGGAAGCTATTCTGTTGTTATTCGTTCTTTTCTACTCTCCAGCTTATGGTAGAAAGTCTATGCTCTGCATTATTCAATTTTTCTCTAGAGATGAAAGGATAGGTTATTGAAATTCTCTCAAACACAATCAGCCAAACACAGTCTCAGTTTTCTCCCCAGAAGAGTAGCTTTTCAATTCTAAGAATTTGACTCTGTTCTCAACTCTGTCTTCTCCCCATGAGGCTCATGCATATAGAAGGCTGAGACATGGAAGAGATCTCTCAAAATATTAATGCTTAGCATTTAGTATGTCACTTCTTCCATGAAGCCTTCCCTATCTCTCTAGTCGGTGACAGGTACCCTTCTTCCATGCTCCCACAACACCTTGTGCATAGTCCCATCATTGTAGCACTTTATTCTATTCTAATTGTCTGTTTACTTGCCATCTCCTAAGCACAGTGTGATCATCTTTAAGACAAAGGTGATGCTTTCTAATTAGTTATATTTCCAGGGCTTAATACAATGCCTTGCATACTGTTCTGCTAAACAAATGTATTGTTTGTTGATGAAATAACCCATGCAGCCTCACCTTGAGTTCACTTCAGTAACCATCTATTAAGTATCTACTATATTGTTAACCAACTTTCAAGGCTGTGTTTTATCTTTTCAAATAATCGTAAAGTCCTTGAAGTTGCTGGTAATGTTATATAACTTTATTTTTCTTTTATTGTCCTACAATACCCTGAACGGAACTAGGTATATATAAACACTTGTTTAGTTCGTGATTAAAATGACTTTTCTCTTTTTTGAAGAAAATAAGTGCATGCAATTTACAGTAACATTATAATTTAGTTCTTCATGTAGGTCAGGTTGACTTTGCTGCATCACATATCCTCATTGGTATTTTAGTGGTTAGATATTTGTCAGATCTCCCAGACTTATGGCTATGTTTATTTAAGCCCCTCTGCTCAGCAACTCCAGCAGTGCTTTGTGCTAGTGGGAAATTTAATAGGCATTAAATGGTGATCAGATATTGTCTGTTTTCCACCAAATGAGCTCGCTAACCATTCCCTGTTTTGTCCCTGTGAACTTGCCTAAATTATAGAGGACGTGCTATGCATTTCACAATATGTCCCGTTTACTGCATATTTGATCATGGAAATATGAGGGTAAGAAATTACGCTAATTAGCTGAGGGACATTGAGCTAGTTACTTCCTTTATTTGGAACCTAGTTTGCTATCTGTATGAAAAAGAGGGAAGACTGTGTGATCTGTGAATTCTCTCCATATTGTACAAGACTTGACTTTAAACCCAGGCACTTGGAGAAGGGAATGGGGCACAAACAAAGGATAGACAATGGGATATGCTGCTTCATCAAGCCAGCTGCTGCACTCTGAAAACCAACGAGTTGCTGAGCAGCAACATAGGGGTGGGTACAGAGAAGCTAAGAGTTCAAGGGAAAATAACGTCTAGTGCTTACTTGATGCCAATCACCTGCTGGCCACTTTCACAGCGCTAACACTTACACAAGACTAAGAGAGAGAATTTTTAAATTATTTTTATTGCTCTTATTTAGAAAACAGGGAAACAGGGATTCATTGAGCTTAAATAATGTGCACAAAGTCACGTAGCTAGAATATGGCAGATCCAGGATTGGAACTCACGTCTAACTCTGTATTCGTGCTTGCTCTTTCTCCTCTGCTGTGCAATTCCCAGTGCTGGTATTAGCCCTCTATCTTTATTTAAACAACAGTGTGATTTTAGTGCATGTCATTAGAAGCGGCTGGGAGCATCATTAACACTTTGGGCCACAAGAGTACCGTTTAGTGCAATGAAGCGGATATCTGTTCATACAAATAATTTATTTGTACCAAAGTTTTCCACTTGAGCACCCGAAGTGAATTGGACTAATGTATTATTTTATACTAATGAGGTGGTTGGAACTTGGTGTGCTTTGGGTTTATGAAATTTCAGACTAGCTTTCAAACATTTTATTTTTTTTCTGGTGGGTTTCACGTAAGATGTAACCTATATGATTCTTATTCATTTACACGTTTACTCTTGTGAAAGCTATTTGGATGAATTATTTAATGTCTGCTGCTTTTGTTCTTTTTGTAAAAGGCCATTTGAAGTGCCTTTTTTTAGAAAGAAAATGTGTTGATTTTGATGCCAACTGTGAATGAATTTGAACCATAAACAAGTTTGGAATTTAGGGTGAACCATTGAACTCAGGAGGCTCCAGTCTGCTTCCAACCTTGGCAAATGCATTCTTTAACCTCTAAAGCAGTTATGTTGGAGCAATCCAGAGGGATAATAGGGCTCTAATGAAAATTGTCAACAAAATTGAAAAGAAGGAAAAAAGCATATTTCAAAATCCAGAACTGGAGAGGTCCCTAACTCCAAACAAGTGAGGCATAAAACTCGAGAAGGCTTCAAACAGCTTTAATCTGCTGGCGAATCTGTCCTTTGATAGCACGTAAAATCCAGGCTGAGAAGAGTGTGCCTAAGGGTTTCAGTACACTAATTTCAAGATTGATTTTGCTAAAGGACCTGACTGGCATTCAAAAAAGAAACAGCAGGCAAGGAGCAGGAAGAAAGTAAGGGAAGACAGAGGATGAGAGAGAAGGAAGGAGGGAGAGACACTCAGAGAGATAGAGACAGAGATACAGAGACCAAGAGAAAGACGGGGGGGGGGGGGGGGGGAGGGAGAAAGGAGAGATAAGAGAGGAGAGAAGGGAAAGGGAATGGGGGAGTGAGGAGGAGAGAGGGAAGACAGGAGAGGAGGGAGGAGAAAGGGAACTGTGTTTTGAGACCAAAGACTTAGATTTGAATGCTGGTTCTATTATTAACATCTTATAAGATTTCAAGCAGATCAGGTGAACAAGTCTGAATCTCAGTTTCCTTATCTGTAGAATGGAATAAGGATTCCAGACTTCCCAGTGTAAGAGTAATTGAGGTGGTTTACATAAACAATTCTGCACATGTAAAGGGTGATGAAAATGTAGAGATTGTTAAACCCTACTCCCATAAAAGTGGCCAACACACAATCCTTACTGCCATTTGTACTCATCCTAACTGTCCTATTTAGCTCCTCTGACCACAGGCAAATCTTTACAAGTCTGCTCTAGATCTCATGCCTAGATTTCATCTCCTTCTGTTGGTTTTCACCGTATTGTTTATTTCTGCCCTTCTCTAATTCTTCAACCTATTGTTCATTTTGGATCTTTCTTGGGAACCTTCAAATATCTTTTGACCTTCTAGTTGTCCTCTGGGTACCATCCACCTTTCCTCTCCATTTCATAGTCAGGATTCTTGAAAGACATGTATACACAGCTGCCTTCACTTATTCACTTCTAAATCTCTTATCCACCCATTCTGACATGGTTTCTACCACTACCTGCACTCTACCACTCCCTTGAAGATTGCCTTTCCCAAGTCCACCAAATGGTCTCCATGGTGCAGAATCTAATGGACAGTTTTGTTGGAGCTTCTGAGACTTCAGACTTTCCAGGTGCTCTTGCTGGCTCTCTAGAAGATCCTTCTGAATCTTTTGATGGTTCATTCTCTTTCTCCCGATCTCTGTATGTTGGAATGTCTTTGGTAATAACCCCCAGCCCTTTCTCTTCTCAGTCTACACTCCTCTCCAGGCATCAGAAACCTCCTATATGCCAAAGATTCTCCAGTTAGCCCCTCTTCCAGCCTCTCTTCCTTCCAGGCTCACATTTCAATGTCATCTCAGCAGTTCTACTGAATATCTCCCAGGCATCTTAAATTGAACATGTTCAAACTGTGGTTTCTGCCCCAGATATGCTTCTCTCCCAGGATTCTTCAGCTCAGTAAATGACCAGTTGCCCATGTCTGAAACATAGGAGTTATTCTTGATATCTCCTCTCCCACATTGCTCACATTAAACTCAATACCAAGTCCTGTTAATTCATCTTCCAAAACGCTTTTGTCAGCCCACTTCTGTTACGTCCACTGCTGTCTCTTTAGTCCATATCACCATCATTTCTCACTTAGACTCTGGTGCTGATTTCCAAACCGGTTTTTCCATTTCTCCTTCTCTTGTCCTTGATTTTCTATTCTCCATATAGCAATGAGTGATACTCCAAAAATGCAAAGTGGTTGTGCTATTCCCCAGCTTAAAATCCTTCAATTGGGCTTCCAATGGTGCTTCCTATAAAAGTCAATATTTTTGTCACAGTCTGAAAGACCCTACATGATCTGACCTTTGCTTTTCTCACTCTCTTCAATCTTATTTCACTCATCAATGACCCTCTTATTCATTGCCAATCATTTTTGCCTAGAAAGTCTGGAATTTAACATTTTCTTGTGTTACAAAGGCCAAATCACTATAAATAATTTAGAGTTGTGAAGCCAGAAAGACAAAGGGCCTTTTGCTTATACCTATTGTAGAAAGTATTATTATATATGGATCCCACGGGAACATTGGGAGAATGGAGAACATTTAGCATATATTGACACGTAAGATTTTCAAGAGCTGACTTTCATTTGTGATGAAATAATAGGGCCGAGAGGGAGCCTAGAGGTCATTTAATTCCACTTCTGCTTTGGAAGATGAAGAGACAGAGGTTCAGAGAAGTGACACAACCTCCTGGGATCACTGAGCTTGCTATTTTTCAAGTAATGTAAATAGCTTTTGTATTAGGTATAACTGTGGGTGGGCCAAATTCACCTTTCTTATGCTAAAGTCATCTTTTGGTTTTCAAATGATTCACTGCTCTTATCATGGAAAAAATCCCTGTCATTTGTTTAAGGAAGGGTATTGTAAAAATGTCACTTATAGTTTAAACCTCATACTTCAGTGCGAATAAAAGAATGTTTCTCTTTAAAAATTTTGGGCATAGTGAAGGCAGAAATTTTCAAGTTGGAGGCAGCCGGAGCCTTTAACTCTTGTACGTAAAATCCTATCATTCAGAGGGTATCCAAGTGTCAAGCTGGTTGTGAATGAAAAGAACCAGGATGGCTTTTCTCAAAGCCTCAGTTTCCCCATATGTGAGACAGAGACAATGTCCACCTTATAAGTGTGTTTATGTCACAAAATTGTGGTGAAAAATTTGTTTGACGGCATCAAGCATCTTGCATTTTTGCCTGTTTTGCTATCATGATTCCTCGGTCAAATTATACAGCTGGTTTCATCTCTTCCCTGTAACTGAGGGGCCTGAGGGACGTGTACATATGCATGTATTCACACACACACACACACACACACACACATACAAGCAAGTAAACACATATTATCTGCGTCCATTCGGTTGCTATAACAAAACACCAGAGACTGGGCGCCTTATAAACAACAGAAATTTGTTGCTCACAGTTTTGGAGACGGGGAATTCCAAGATCAAGGCACTGGCAGATTCAGTGTTTGGTGAGGACTCGCTTCCTCACGGATGGCCATCTTCTCAATGTAGTGTGTATAGTGGAGGGGGCAAGGGATCTCTCTGGGGTGTCTTTTATAAGGGCACTAATCCCATTTATGAAGGCTTCACCCTTATGACCTAATTACCTTCTAAAGGCCCCACCTCTTAATACCATCATCTTGAGGGTTAGGTTTCAACATATGAATTTGGGGGGGAAACAAATATTCAGCATATAGCATACATACTCTTAGAAGTTCTCCTTTGCAGTATGCATCACAATTGTAATTATGTAGTAATTTATTTAAATATATATCGAATGCCTAACGTTATCTGAACTCTAAGCTTCATGTAAGCAAGAGCCATTCTTGCTCTGTTCTCTGTTGTATGTGAGAACATACAAATATCTGTCAATTCACGTTAAACGTTTTGTTTTTGGGTATTGATTTAAGTGCCAAGCATTTTTCTAGGCTCTGGGTATCTACCTGTTTAAAAAAGTCTCTGGCTTATGGTACTTCATTCTAGCGGAGGAAGACAGATGATCATACACCCCTGCTCCTCCATTTACTAGCTGTGTGATTTCAGGCAAGTTACTCAACCTATCTGTACCTCAATTTCCTCATCTGCAAAATGAGAAATAATTCTCTATGGTTCTCCCCTGTTTTTGTACCTCTTGCTAACAGCTTTTGCTCTAGATCAACTTTTCAAGTATATTTGTATAACAAATAATCTTGAAGGAATAGCATCACCCTCCAGTTGTCAGGGCAGAGTTATTTCCTGACCAGTAAAGCAAAGATAATGTCTCCCTCTGAGGCAAAATCTGGGCGGGTTTGACAGTGGCCTCATTATAAGATCGGGGATTTCTTAAGCTCAGGTTCCCCAGATGTGACACAGGTCCACAGTATACACAGCATCCACGTGGACCCATCTGTGTAGTCCCTGTGGGACTTGCAGAGAGCAAGGGTAACTGACACACACAAGAAGCTCCTCCCACCTGCAATGCTGTGTGTAATAATGTCCTTTGCTTCTGACCCAGCAGTCTCACGTCTTCTGACAGCATCAGTGTGTGGCAGGTTGACTTGTTAGTTGATGAGCAGGCAAAAAATCAGATTCTTCACAGTTCTTGACAATAATACTGATTTCTACTTTATAATATTGTTATGAGGATTAAATGGAAAAATGCTCTTGTATTTGTTATTATTTTACCTGGAATGTTCCCTCCCCCCACCATGCAGATATTTGCTCATCTCATTCACTCACCTCCTTCAGGTTTTTCCTTACATATGGCCTCCCTGATGAGGTCTCCTATTTAAAATGACAGCTTCCCCCATGTCAGTCAGAGTTCAACTAGAGAAACAGAAGCAGTTGGAGATATATATCAAAAGATTGACCGCAAGGAATTGGCTTATGCAGTTGTGAGTGGTGGCTAGGTAAGTCTGAAATCCCTACGGCAGGCCATCAGAAAGTTCAGGCTGGAACTCTCGGTGGGAGTGATGCTGCAGTCCACAGGTAGAATTTCTTCTTCCTTAGGAGAGCCTCCACTTTGCTCTTAAGATCTTTCAACTGATTGAATCAGGCCCATCCAGATTATAATCTGATTATGGACAGATTATCTCTGATTGTGGATAATTTGATTACAGACTCTATTCACTCTTGCAAAATATCTTCCCAGCAACACCTAGATAAGTATTTGATAGAATAATGAGGACTATCGCCTAGACAAGTTAACACATCAAACTTGGATAGTCCCATCTCCAATACTCTCTATTCTCTTTCTTTGTTTTATTTTTTGCCATAGTACATATCAGCATCTAATTCACTATTTTACTTATTTTGCCAATCGTCTTTCTCCCCATTCAAATGTAAACCCCACAAGGAGAGAGATTTTTGGCTATTCAATCTTGTGTTCTCCGCATCTACAGTAGTGTTTGGCCTATAACAGCAGATGGCCAATAAGTATTTATTGAATGACTGAATGAATGAAGGTGAAGTGTTTACAGCAGAGCCTGACACATGGTAAATGTGCAATAAATGCTTGCCATTGGTATAATAAATGTGCACATATTACCAATATAAATACTTTGCATTTATGTGTTTCTTAACATTTTTTTCCCATTTTTTGATCCCAGACACTTTCTCAAAGGTACTGTCCACCCTTCAGCAAAAATCCAATACTCTTTGCATTGCACACCAGGCCCAGTGGGATCTACCCTTCCTGCCATGGTCTCTAGCCTCACTAGAGGGCCTTTCAAAGGCATCTAGTGCTTCCTCTGGCCTGGATTTCTTTAAAGCCCTCAGTGCTCTATGCTTTACTTCCCATCTCTCTTCTTTTGCACAAGCTGTTCTCTTGGCCTTAAATGCTTTCCCCAAACTTGTACTCACCTGGCTTATTTTTATTCCTCTTATAACACTCAATTTGTGTGTTGGCTCCTATTCAAGGTCCTTTCTGATCCCCAAGACTGGTTCTCCTTTTGTACCTCCACCTTGTTCCATACTCAGCTCTGTTCTAACACTTAGCTGACTCCAGCACTCTATTATAATTTTCTATTCACTCACTCCATGGTAAAATCCTTGAGGAAAAGATCATGACGTTCATCTCTGCCTCTCCAGAACATAGGGCAGCTTCTGGCACAGAGAGATGCCAGATAAATAAATTTGGCTCAAATGGGTTCTTTGAATGAGGTTCCCAAATGGTACATGAAGGGCTACTTTGCTCAGCATCAGCCAAGAGCAGCGCCTCTCAACCCCCATCCTGCACGAGAATCACTAGAGAAAATTTCAAAAGTACAATGCCTGGGCCTCAACCTCAGAAATTCTGTTTAAGCTAATCTGCCTTGAGGCTTGGGTGTCAGTATTTTTCTTCAGATAGTTTTTCTGTGCAGCCACGGCTGAGAAACACAACCTTAGGGATAATTCTTGACAACGTTTCTAGTTTATTTGCTCCATATACAGCCAGAGGAACAGGGCTGCCCTTTTCCCTTTAGTGTGAGAGCAGCGTGTTCCCTCGGGCAGCTCTGTGGCTGGAATCCTTGCTCCTCTCCAGGGCACTACTCAAAGTTAATGGTGCACCTGTGCTTATGGCCTTGTGCAGCCAGGCCAGGAATTTCCATTTTTACTGCATTGTCACTTTTTATCAAAAAGGACATGTTATATGATCATGGACAGGTGCTTCGAAGATAAAAAACAGGGATCCAGAATTTGTCATTCAAGCTTACATTGTTCTTTGGGAGTGGGAAGGAGGGCATTTGTGGGTGGTGGGTTGTGAAAGGTTTAAGTGAGATCAGCCTGTCAGGGTACCTGAATCCCTTCCTTTCAACCACTATCTCCACGTGGTGGAGTCCAGGACTCTGGACTCAAATGCCTGAGTTTAAGTCCCAGCTCAGGCATTTACTAACTTAGTAGCCTTGGGACTTCTTTGTGCCTCAATTTCCTCAACTGTCACATAGGACCACAGCCAAACTGCATATGATTTTGAGAATTAAATTATACGATGTATATAAATGAGTTGGCACAAAGTAGGTGCCCAAAACAAAGCTGTTGTTACTGTCATCTCCCCTGTTGTCCTCTTCACCCCTGGATCCCTGCCTCAGGGGAAGCCTGCATCATCCCTTACTCTACTGTTGCAATAGCCTCCTAGTGGGATTCCTGGCCTCCACCTGCCTCAAAGCCATCCGGCACACGGCCTGCCCTGTCGTCTTCTGTGCACACTATTTTTATCAAGTCATGCACTTACTCACCTTCAGTGGCTCTCTCTGTTGCTGTTGCCTTAGCCCTGACATTTCTGGCCTCTTTCCCAGTCTCCCAAGACTTAGAGCTGCCCAAGCCTTAGCTGGCTAAGGATGGTTACTTATCGCTATCCCTCCCACCCACTCCACCTTCACTATCTGCCCATGTGATTGAAACATTTCCCCATTTTTCCTCCTGTTATGCGCTTTAAACTTTCCAGCATCACCACCTCTAGTGATATTGATGAACAGTGAAGGAATTCCTTAGGGGCAGGGATTTCTCTTTTTCGCTCTCATATCTCCTTTGCGAAGCCTGGGGGAATACTTGGTTCAGACAACTGGCTTAGTCTGGAGAAGTTTCCATTGATCACTGATTGAAGTGAACAGGAAATTGGGAGTGAAGAGTTCCATAATACCTAGTGGTGCTAAATGGTTAGCCTTCTCCCTCAAGGGGCCCACAGGTCTGAGACAAGCCCTTCCATGATGCCTGAGAGGCTGTGGGGGTGTATTAATCATATCACTTGTTCTGTAATTTTTCCGACTTTATTGAGGAATAATTGACAAATGTGATGGTATATATTTATGCTGTATTTTTGATGGTTTGACATCTTGGGTCTTTGCTGACCCTGGAGAGACTGCTCCTCTCAGGGCTAGCTAATTCCTATAGATAGCTGGCCTGGGAGCAAGCCTTTCGTATGCAAACCTGCCCATAACCCTACCACCTCCTTTATCAGTCTTTTATCCTCCAGGTCACTATTCCCCTGAATGTTGTACCAGACTATAGGGACAGCTCCTATGCCCCAGATCCAGTATTCAAGCTAGCCAAATCAGAGCCTGCTTACTCTGCCTCACTGTCCTTCTTGTGGAAACCACAATTAAGGCACTTGCCGACAGTCCCCCCTCTTCCCTCTGCCTCCTGACTAACCCTGGTGCTTCCCCATGTGGCCCTGCATGACATGATGTGAGAACTGTGAGTAAACTTCCTCCTTCGTGTCAGTCATTTCTATGTCTGTGTGTTTTATCATATCTGATTGAAACAAACCCCAGGTACCTGCTAAAAATAGAGGTTTGGGGAACTGCTTGGAATTCAGAAAGGTTGGGGCCTGAGGGGAGAAAAGGATGGGGTTAGAAGGGAAGCTGCAAAGATAATCAGGGATCAGACCCCAGAGGACATGGCAGGGATGAGAGAAGAGAGTCAGAGGCCACCAGGGCACTGGGCAGTTGCACAGACAGAGCCTAGGTGATGAACCAGAGTGATTAACCTGGGTGATAAACCTAGGTGTAAATCAGCCCTGTGTACAGCCGTGAGTGCTGTGAGCACCTGTGCTTCTCACAGGAGGCAGAAAAGGCCCTTGTGCATATCTTTTGTGGCAGTAATAAAGGGTGTGTGGGTTGGGCTTGAGAAGCCAGGGTCCCTCTCCACAAGCAGGTTTTCGGGGAGGTAATTCAGAGAGAATGTGGAGGCTGACAGTGTGATTTTGGAGAGGAAAACAGGCCAAGTCCCTAGAGAATAACAGGAAGCCAGTTTGGGCCTCAAAAGCACTTCTGTCAGCCTTATCAGTCAAAAGAAAACATTCCCAGGGGACTCTGCACTGTGAGAATGGCAGCCTGCCTTCCCACAGGCTCCCAGCCCTCCCTCCCGTGGGCTCTGATGAAAGGACTGGCCTGACACCGTCAATCAATTCCCCTTTATCTCTTGTCTTCCTGAGGGAGGATAATCCTCTGTTTTGCAGTCTCTCCCCATCCAGCATGTAGCATCCATTGATTTTTTTTTTTTTTTTTTAAAGATTTTATTTTTTCCTTTTTCTCCCCAAAGCCCCCCGGTTGTGTATTCTTCGTTGTGGGTTCTTCTAGTTGTGGCATGTGGGACGCTGCCTCAGCGTGGTCTGATGAGCAGTGCCATGTCCGCGCCCAGGATTTGAACTAACGAAACACTGGGCCGCCTGCAGCGGAGCGCGCGAACTTAACCACTCGGCCACGGGGCCAGCCCCAGCATCCATTGATTTTTGTAGTTGTTTTTGCCAGTCGGTATAGGTGCTGAAGGAGAATGACCTGCAAGTCTGAAGTCCTGAACTTGAGTGAGGAGTTCAGACTCCTGAGAGTGACTATTTTCTTGTTGTTGTTTTTTAAAGAGCCAGGTCCTACAGGTGCTCCTTGAGGGTTGCATAGTTATTCTGATTTAATTTGGCTATCCTGTTTGTATCATCCCCCAAACAAAACCCTCCTCCTGATTATTTATTCATCAGACCTCATGGTGACACAGTGTTCCATGAGACACCACAGCTTACTTACAGGTTATTAGGAGAGGAAGGGCACAGACATAACAGCAATGAAAGGTCAAATCATAGCATCTCAGGTTTGAAATAACCATTATTTAGGACTTTGTGGCTCATAAAGCACTTGTTCTTTTATTGTCTAGTTTAATCTTTACATAGAATCAGAGTTTCATGCATTAGGAATTTGAGCCTCAGAGAGGACATCATTTATTCATTCAGCCAATATCCACTGAGCATACACTCTGGGTCCAGCACTAATCTAGGTGCTGGAGATCCAGTGTAACCAAAAGAGATGAGTTCCCTGCCTTCCTGGCACTTATTCACTGCTGATCACAGGCTTGAACCCAGGTCTGCTGCAGTCAGTGCAACAGGAGACGTTTCCAAGGCTGTGTGGAGTGAAGCTTTGCCACTCACTGGCTGTGAGATTCTAGGCAAATTCCTGAACTTCTTGAGGCTCCATATATGCATTTGTAAAATACAAGTAACTAATGATCGTACCTGTCTTAGGGGTTGTTGCAATGTCTTGAGATTATGGAGGTTAAATGCCTGGTCCACAGTAAGGGCTCCACACAGGACAGCTGTCACGACTGTGCCACGACAGCTATGAAGGTTTGGAACTGGGAGTGACCTCTTCCCACCTGGAGAGGAGAGCAGAGAAAGCTCCCTGCACAGCATGGATTGCCTTGACCTGGACATTGAAAAATGAGTTTCTATTATTGGGAAACTATCTTTCCCATTTGCTGGAAAGTACTTGATTGAAGTCTGCCCAACAAGTCTTTTATGTAACAACCTAACTTTCTCACTAGAATTTATTCCAGAACTTGTGAGTTTAAGTCAACATATTGAAAGCTTCCACGAGAGTGATAAAAAAGATAGGAAGCTGAGTAACATGATGCAGAAATGCAAGTAAATGTAAAATTGGGTTCAGTCCTTTTACAAACCCTCCTCTACAGTGACAAATAAAAAGGGGCTCTGAGGTCAGGTGAGGAGCCTGGGTTTGAATTCCGCTTCCGTCATGTATAGTTGTGTGCCTCGAATAAATGCAGTAAACCCTGCATCTTAGTTCTTGCCTATGAGTTGGAAACAACAACTCCTACATTATGGGGTCTCTGGGTCCTGGGAGAGATATTGTTTGTAAAGCACTTAACATGGTGCCTGGCTAACAAAGGTGAGCTGAAAAATAAAATTACCAAGACAGGTTTCTTCTTGCTTACTCACTTTGGTTATTCCCACGGAGTGGGGGAGAGCACTGTTCTGGCTCCCAGGAGTCCTGTGTCCAGCCCTGGGCCTGCTCCAAACTCAGGGGCTGGACACAGGCTAGTCCATTGCCCATCTGGGTGTCCATTTTCTCTTCTGTAACTCAAATGTTGGCACTAAACCTGCGTTCTTGGACCTTTCGTGAAGCCAAGAGTTGACCCTGGAAGCTGCTTTGGGTATTTTCAAGATCCCAGAGAGCCCACTGGATATTTTATGGCTAGGCTAAATGAAAGTTCACAAGCCAGGGAAAATGATGCTTTTATCATGCTATTCCTCTGTTGAAAATCCTCCAAGTCTCCCCGTTTCTCTTGGAATAAAGGCAGTGTCTTTCCAATATCCCACATGGCTCTCCACCATTTCTTCCTCAGCCGTCTCTCTGTATCATCTGCAACTCTCTCCTTGGATTCCGTCTAGCTGCCACAGGCCTGGCTGTTCCCCTGACACTCCAAGCATGCTTTGGTGTTCCAGCTTTGCTTAGAATGCTCACCCTCATATCACATGATTCACTCTGACAGCCTTTAACTGGCACTTTCTCCATGAATCTTATGCTGACCACTCTATTATTTTAAATTACAGCTTACCCTTCCCACATTCACCACTACCCCTCACACATACCTCCATGGATCTCACTCTTACTCACTTTCCTTTTTCTGATAATACTCATCACCTTATAATACACACTATCACTTACTTATTTGTTGTTTTCTTGTCAATTTGTTTTGACTTTACTTTCCCACTAGAACTGATGTTACTTGGGGAATTGGAATTCTTTTTATTTTTAACATTTTGTTCACTGACATTCCAAGTACCCCAAACAATGCCTGGCACCTAGCAGGTGCTCCCTATATACACAATTGTTGAATGAGTACATAAATTTTTACCGGCATTCTGTTGACTCAGTATGAGCACGCAGTTTATCTCTTGAAAGAAACTTGTATTGGAAATTTTAAATACAAATGGGGAAACTAATTATTATTTAATAAATATAGTTTGCTGGGTAGAAACAATTTTTCAAGTAGAAGATAGATGAGTATTAGTGAAATCATAGACTCTTAGTGGTGAATATTGTAAACAAAGGCATCTTCTAAAAACCGATTTGAGATCTAAAATTTCTTAAAAATGTGTGAATGTGTATTGTGAGGAGTGTCCAGGGGAGGTCAGAGGTAGTGCTTTCTGAGGATAGCTGGTCATATTGAGCTCTGAAGCCCCAGTATTGAACACGGCGTTATAGTAGTTGCTCAGTAAATCTCCATGGATTTATTTTGAATCAAGAGTAAGACAAAAATAGTCTCAATTTTTTTTTTTTTTTTACCAGAGCTGGATACTTAAGGAAAATATTTTTATTATTTCATTAAGTAAGAGAAGGCAAGGAGACACAGTATTTACCCCCGATTATCTTTCTCCACCAACTTGCTGTTTATCTCCATGGGGAAACCAGAGGCAATAATTAGAGAATTAGACCTGCCTGACTCACTCATGCAGTGCACGTGATCACTTGTCATTTGGTATTTATTTTCCAGATGAAGGAGTTTAATTTATTTTTCTTTTTTCCCTTGGGACCCCAGCTGCCTGACCTACAGCAGCCTCTAGGTTTGACTGAAAAGGGCCGCCATTTTCATCTCCCATGGGCCTCGCTCACCTTGGGCAGGTAAAGAAATGAGCCAGAGCCTTTAATGATATATAATCCTCATCTGCCTTAAATAGCAATGGATCAGGGAGCTCCCCATGGGTAGAGGAGTGTTCTTTCTCATCCCTGAGACACAGCCATTCCTTTGGCCCCTCATTAGTGCTGCTGCCAACAAAGCTGTCTTCAGAGATTCTGGGTCTTACTTTCACATGTGTCCAAGGTGGACCAGAATCCACTCCTTCAGCCTCCATGGTTCAACTGAGACAGGCAAGAACGATTAGCAGGGCTGCCAGATCACAGAAAGGAATTAACGCCAGACAGCAGTTGATATTTTGGTTTATAAGCCTGCTACCTACAGCAGCCTTAGACTCCCCATAAGGTGTCTCCCTGCTTGGCCCTCATCCACATACTTCTTTGAGGCAACAGCCAATTTCTCCCATCTTCTTTCAAGTATGTTTAGATACATCAAAACTTTAGCTAAAGAGAGTAGGCTCAGAAGAACATACCCATTCCCTTTCCCTGCCCATCTAAGCTTTGCTTTGTAAGTCTTGGTTTTCTATACCAGAACCTGTCTCTTTCTCGACGTCCAAAAGTGAGAAAGACTGGAGCTTTCAAGGGTGATGATGTTTTTATTTTCTCATGGATGTGAATTTATTATCCAGCCCCAACTAGAAAGCTCTCCTGAACACAGCGCGACAAGCCCAACCTTCATACACTGGATACTTTTCTATGCTTCAGTTTCTCATACGTAAAATGGCACTCTACTGGTACCTCCCAGGTTGTTTGGAGGACCAAATGTAAAACACTTAGGAAAGTACCAAGCATACAGTAAATGCTATTTAAATGCTAACTGTTATTGTGTCTTTAAAATCAAGTAGAAATAATCCAAATGTAAGTTGGGGCTTTGTATGGTTCAGCCTTTGTGGGGAGCTGTATTCAAAGTAGCACAGATTGATAACTTAAAAATAATTTAAGATAATTCAATCTTTAATCCTGATCTTTAGAAGTTTCCAGAGGTAAGAAATAGGTTATCATCACAAGGATGGAGCTTGTGGTTGGCGAACACATTCTGGGATTGCCCACTGGCTATTGGGTATCCAGACAGCAAGTCTCAGGGCCAAGCTGAAGATAGGTAGTGCTGGTAGAAGAAGCAGAAGGCATGTCCAGAGACAGGATAAACCACACATCTTGGAGTAAAGTGAAAACAATAGTCATAGCCAGCTTTTGTTCAGTGCTTACTAAGTGCCAGGTACTGTTCTAACATCTTTACAATCACTATCTCATTTAATATTCACACCATCACAAAGAGGTAGTTACTATTAATATCCTGATACTACTACTATGCCTGTTTCACAAATAAGGAAGCTGAAATGCAGAGGTGATCTTACTAAACTGAGGTCACACAGCTTTTAAGTGACAGGCTGTAAACTCACACTGAAAATATGTCTATCTGATTCAAGAATCCAAGCACCGTAGTAAGATCCAGATCATTAAAGCACCAACTAGACGCTAAACTCAACGGGTTGAAGCTGAAAGGTGGTCAGAATAGCAAGTATTGGTTCATGTGGAGCAAGATGCAGCACAAATCTTGAAGGTGCTGTGTAACTCGTGTGTTTGCTCTTTTAATACGCATTTTGATATCTTCTGATATTAATGTTGATCCTTAAAGCAGCAATACTCTATGAATGGCTGGGGAAAAGGTCTTGTAAGTCATTTGTCCCATTTGTTTCTTTTATTCACTCTCTATATATTGATCGATGTGCTAGGATTGAATTGTGTACTGTGATCACAGATTTAGCGTCCCTGTCACCAAGGAGCTCATAGCACAGTATGGGATACCAACATTTAAAAGGTAAAATGTAGTTCTTTATAAGGGAAACTTAGACTGCTGTTTGAGGGAGTGAAGGAAGACTTGAAAAAGGAGCAGGAATTCTTCAAGTGCATAAGGGGTCGAGAGGAAAGAATTGCAGGCACAGACAAATAATTGGGAAAATTATTTTTTTTCCAAACCCACATTATTATCTCCCATCTATCCCAAAATGCCTGGATATTTGCTAAGTGTGCTTCTTGTCAGAAGCAATGCTGATTTGTGATTGATTGATTGGGTCTCAGGTTCTCAGCAATCAGAAAGAATGTGGCACCGATAATATTTCACTCAGACTTCCAAAACACATGCTAACTAGGTGCTCACCCTCCCCGGCTCTACCCCTGGACAGAGGCAGCCTGACCCTCATATTTCCCTGCCTTATTTTGACTTGGGCATCTGGGATTCAGTAGGTGCCTTTGCTTCTCAGACACACTCTTACATGGAGCTGCTTTTTCTCTCCATTCCAGCTGATGCCCTTCTTGACTTTGGCAGATGTCCAAGTCTTGTTTTTCTCCCTACATGGGGAGGCTGAGCATTGCTTTGTAAATTATGCACCAGCCCCACAATGTTTGGGAAGCCTGTGGACCCATTTTGTCTACGTGGAGGTAAATTATTTAGCAAAGGCTGTGTAAATGATTCAGAGGTGATGGTGTGAAGCTTAGCTTTGCAACAGCCTATCTTGGGAAATGTGATCGACCCTGGTATACAGTGGACCCAGCTCCAAGGCAGAGCTGGGCACATTTTCTCTGTTCCCTGGATCCTGTGGGTTCCACACCCTGCCCATCTTCAGACAGTGTCCCACATTAATAAGGATTATAGTTTAAAATCTATAATCTCATTTATGTTCACCTCATCTCTGTCGGTTGGGAGGTTTAAAATAATGTGGTCTAGCAAACGAAGCTGGATCTAGACAGACTTGAGTGTGAGTCCTGCTTTTTAAGCTTTTCTGGACCTCAGTTTTCTCTCCTGTAAATTAATAATAAAAGTAACTTTGAGTGGTTAATGTCTCCATTTGAATATTTAATGAAAGTTATTTGGCCAAGATAGACTTCTTATCTCCCACCTGACTCCTCACACTGGAGTAGTGCTCCCCATCTTGGAAAATGAGCATGTCTTGTCTCAGTTATTCAGGGCTAAGTCCTAGAAGTCATATTTTATTCCCTTGTCTCCTGCAGCCCTCACAGTTAATCTATTTACTAGCCCTGTCTGTTCTACCTTCAAAATGCTTACCCAGTTGGATCATTCTCGTCAACTCTTCTGCTCTTCCCCAAAGGTTCCATCAGTTGAGCTGAGTTACTGAAAAGCCTCCACGTTCTTCTCCCTGCCGCTGCCTTCACTCCTCCAGCTCTACATCACCTCCATCCAGCAGTCATGAAGGTCTTTTAAAACTAAGAGAGGGAAATTCTGCCGTCTGTGACAACATAGATGAGCTTGAAAGACATTTTGTTAAGTGAAATAAGCCAGTCGCAGAAGGACGAATACTGCATGATTCCACTTAGAGGAGATATCTAAAATAGTCAAACTCACAGAAGTGAAGAATAGAAAGGTATTTGCCAGGGGCTGGGGGTGGGGGGAAATGGGGAGTTGCTAATTAACAAGTGTAAAGTTTGAATTGTGAGAGATGAATCTGTGCTGGAGATCTGCTGTACAACACTGTGCCTAACAATACTGTACTGTGCACTTACAATTCCATTAAGAAGGTAGATCTCATGTCAACTGTTCTTACCACAATAAAAAATAACTAAATAAAAATAAGTAAACTGGATCTTGTCATCCCCTGCTGATAACCCTCTGATGCCTTCCCATTACTCTTAAGATGAAATCCTTTGCCTTTCTCTCACCTACAGGCTCTGCATGACCCAGCTTGGATCCCCCCTCTCCCTCCTCAACACTGACACTCTGGCCTCAGGATTCCAGAACATCCCAGACATGTTCCCATCTGGTCTTTGCTCTTGCTGGCTCCTCTGCCCTGACTTGGCTTCCCCTGGCTTGGCTAGCTCCATTTCAACGTGCAGATATCTGGTGAAACATTTGCTCCTCAGGGGACTTCCCTGACAACCTCAAAGAACCCCTTTCCCATCATACTGTAGCTACTTTGTTTTCTCCATGTGCTCATCCCTACTGTCTATGAGGATACTGAGCTGCTCACTGGTTTGCTCACTGTCCCCTACATGGGAAGGGAGCTCTTTGGAGGACCGAGCTTTCAGTCTCACTCACAATGGTAGACCCAGTGAGGGTCGTCAGATAAAATACAGGTCACCAAGTTAAATTTGAATTTCAGATAAGCAATGAATACCTATTTGGCATAAAAATAGTTGCCTGGGGCATACTTATACTGAAACAATGATTTGTTGTCTTTGCATTTTTATTTTCTAAATATGGTAGCCCTAGTCCCAAGGCTTGTTCCAGTACTGGCATCTCTGTTGGCACTTAATAAATTTTTGTTGAAAGAAGGAGGGGAGGAAAGAAATGGTGGGTGAAATGAAAAATGGCCATAAAACAAAACCTGTAGATTGAATTCCTTGTATCTTTTTGCCTTCATATTCTTGGCACCTTGTCAAAGCTTGACCTATGACAGTCGCTGAATAGAAGTGTGTTGAGTAAATGGGGAGGGGGCTATCCAGTGTAGTCTTGTCCCTCTGGATCATGTTGTTAGTCTCATTTTTCAGTTGGAGAAACAAGGTTAGAAAGCAAGAGCCTTGTCCAAAGTCAAGCAGCTGGGGTAACTTCAGCTGAATACAGCAGAAAGCAGCTCCCGGGTGGTGGCTTAAATTTTGTTGTTAGTACAATTGAGTTGATTCTGACTCCTAGTGACCCTGTGGACAGCAGAGTGGAACCCTGCCTGGTCTTTCTGAGCCATCCTCTCATCTTACGGAGCTATACCAGACAATGCTCTACTGCTATCAGCTGTTCATAGGGTTTTTATGGCCAATTTTTTCAGAAGTGGGTGGCCACGTCTTTCTTCGTAGTCTGTCCAGTCTGGAAGCTCTGCTGAAACCTGTCCATCATAGGTGGTGACCCTGCTGGTATTTGAAATACTGGTGGTGTAGCTTTCAGCATCACAGTAACACACAGCCACCACCGTATGACAACCGATGGATGGATGGTGTGGTTCTCCAAAAGGGAAACAAACTCCAGCTGGGGATCCAAATATTCATTAGATTAGGTTAGTGAGAGCACCGAATCTTAATCACTGGACCATTAGGACTGGCTGGCTTAAATTAATGGAAGCTTATTTGGTTTTCCCATAAAAAAAGCTGGTGTAAAGGCAGTCTAGGCCTGGTCTGGTGACTCTGAGACCAGGCTTCAATCTTTCTCCTTCACAATCATCTAGAGCCAACTTCTAACTTAAAATTTACTGCATGGTGCTAAGATGGCTGTTGGAAAAGCCAGTGGATGGAAAGCCTATCATCACATTCATATTCCAGGAAGGTAGCAGGCGTAAGCCCGTGAGGACAAAAGATCACTCACCCGCATCCCTTTAAGAAACCTTCCTGAAAGTCCCTCATAACACAACCTCTTGCATCTCATTGGTCAAAAATTTGTCTCACTACCATTTCCAGTTGTAAAGGAGCTGGAAATACTGTCTTGATTCCAGGTGGTCATATATATGTGCTTTGCTAAAAATGGGGGTCTGTTCTTAAGAGAAAAGGAGAATGGATGTTGGGGAGAAATGAACAAACTCTGCTACAGCTAGAGAGAGGTAGAAAGATTCTTGGTGTATGCTTAGTCTGCTGTACCACATGCTGCTCACACCTCCCTGTGATAGCCTTGTAAGTGTGGAGACAGAATTAGACCCTGGCCGCCTGGCCATGTGACTGAGAGACCTCCTCTATCCTTTTGCTACTGAGCCTTCTGTTGCATGGACCAGTGAATGAGTGGCATGGGTCAGAGCCTGGGGTGTGGACCTTTCTGTTAATCTGAGACTTTTTCTGTGTTGAAGAGGTTGCAGTATATTCACAGTCTAGAGGACATGCAGAGACCCAGAAGCAGTTTACACTGTTGAAACTAAAATATAGAGACAAAAGTGGGGACAGGGTGATACTTGGGAGTCAGACAAAAGTTGAGGAATGAGAGGTTCTGTGTGTCAGATCCATTGTTCCAGGATCCTAACAGATCTCAACAGGCTGAAGCAACAGTTTGAGAACAATAAGGCAGAACTGAATAGAAGTCAAATAGCCTACACTTGAGTCCAAAAGTAAGCCAACAAGATAGACCAATGTGACAATATCGGCAGAATAAAAGACGACTGAGTTGCTTTCGTTAGTAATAATATGAGCCATAATGGAGTAGGGGGATATTTTGTTCTTAGCTTATGTCAGTAAGAGCACAGAGTTGAAGTGGAGGGAGGTGAGAGTCGTGCTCTGTTATGCACAGATGAGACCACTCCTATAATGTTGCTTTCAGTTCTGGGCTCTAAACTTTAAAGGGAAAAATATAAACCAGAGTTTTAAAAGGAGAGTAACCAGGATGAGATGGAAGAACTCCTCTGCCTGTCTATTTAACATTTTTATCAGTCACTTGGGTCATGCCTGCTTGTGGATTACTCTAATCTGACAGAGGCAGCAAATACAGTGACTGACAGAATCAGTCAAGAAGAACAATGGGCCAAAGTCAGCCTGTGAAATTGAAAATGGATATGGTAAAATCCTGAATTTTAGTCAAGCAGTCACCTGGGCAAGAAGGGGATGAGAGAGGCATGGCCCACGCAGGTAGCATGGTATGTGGTTGTGCCTAGGGGCCACTGGGTGGCAAGCTGTCAAGGGGCCTCTGGGAAGCACAGGGGTTTGACCTCAGCTTTGGGGGTTCATATACTTGAAGTGTCAGAGAGCTTACTGGACTTGGGGAGGCTGACTCATGCTAACAATGCCTACAGAAGACTGAGGAATAATAATAGCTGATGCCAAATGTATTGATTTTTAAGATGAAATATTCTTGTTAGGTTCTCTATACCTGACCAGCATATATATATTTTCCCTTTCAGGAAAATATGGAAACCAAATAACACTCCTAAGTTTTTTTGAGGGCGATGGAAGCGAGGGATGTGAGTGGTGTGATTTGAATGCTTAATGACATCGCATTCACAGAGCCTGAGGCATGTGTCTTTCTAACGTGGATGTTCCCATACTGGAACCATCTTCTAGATAACCTCTGGATATGTCAAGTGGTAGGAAAGTTTTACAGGCCTTGGAAATCATTTCATCCCTTTAAGATGACTTGACAGAGCTCTATTTTGTCCTTTTATTTGTTGATATAGACTAAACTCTCAGGAAACAACCATATTTCTCTTTTCCTCTGGAAAACTTAAGGTGCATCAACTTACCCTTTCCTTTGTTCTGAGGTCCCAGGGTGGCATGGGAAGGAAGATTGACCTTGAAAGTTTAAGCTGATTAATCCTTCATTGCTGTCTACCCACAGAAAACTCAGATTCCCGGTCCTCTAGACATTTCTCTGGAAGAAAAGAACATTTCCCTGCCCTCCAAATCTGCTATCCTTTAGAGGCAGACTCCCAGATACCCTCAATCAGTGCCCTGCACTATTCCAGCCTCCTAGGCAGAAATGAAAACAATCCCAAGGCATTGGCTTTGACTCTTCCCCATGCCCTCTTTTCCCAGTGAGCAGCCATATGTATTCCTTCACATGTCCAAAGGGATTCCTCCTTGCATCCTCTGTTTATGGATGTTCTTGTCACATCTCCCCTCGGAGCTCACTATATCAGTTGAGGTCCCAGTGAGAAACAGATGGCATACTCACATTAGGATAATTTGAGAAGAATTTAATAAAGGGCTATTTACAAAGCTGGGAGCAGGGTTTAGAGAAACCACAAAGAATGGTCCAACACTATAAGGCTGTGAAATCTCATTGCCATTGTAGGTCTGAAGGAGTGGAGAGAGGTGAAAGAGAATCAGGAGACAGAGTGGGCTGTATGGAATGGATCTTTCTTCAGGATCCTTGACTTGGACAAAACCAGCCCAGGGCAACTTCAAAGCATGGTCATAATTGCCATACTCTTGCTCGCTTCCCTCCTTTCAGTCTCCTACTGGTGCGCAACATTCGTCAAACCCAGTTGGAAGTCAGTGAGCAAGGGAGCCCAAAGGTGTGATCTGAGAAGTTCAGTTTCCCAGGGGACAGTGGAGTAGATGAAGGTATAGAGTGGATTTGGAGGGGCAAAGGAAGAATCCAGCAAAAGCACTGAAGGCTGAACTTTGTTTTCAACACCCTTATTTCCTTGGTATCCCACACCATACATAGTAAGATTGCAGCAGTTTACTTGACTCTGAATTTCTCTAGGGTGGGAAACTGATCTCTGATTCCTGTATTCCAGGGCCCAGGCTAGTATCCATAAGATGCTCCATAAATGCTTTGTGATGACTGATGAGTGAGTGAATGAATGGATAAATGAGGTGAGCTCAGTGCGGATTTGCCCTTGTTGTTTGCTCACGGCCGCCTTCCCTGGAGGCAGCCACTTTCCTGCCTCACTTGTAGGCCCCTAAGACCAGTTAGTATTCTTCAAATTTCTGTACCACCTGGGGCTGACTCTCTAATGAGGCCTTGGGAGTCTTTGCTTCTATCAAAGGAGCACTTGCCTCAGGCACTGCCTTTGCTCTCTGGATTGTCTCTCTGGAATGTTTCAGTAGCTATGCATTCTGTGACACGTGTGCTTAGTTCATGTCCTCCTACCGGAAAGCCTCCTTAAGGAAAACTTCTCTGCTCACTCTAGGCAGATGAGATTGCTTTCTTCCTGCCATACTCCCATTTAGAGGAACTATTAAATATCTATTTCCTCATCTGTCATGTTCTAGCCATCGTGCTAGGACCTGGGAATGTCCAGGTGGATAAGACATAGTTGGACACAAGGGACAAAGAGCTGCAGTCCAGAGGGAGGGAAGACAAGTAATATATCATTATTACCCAGTCTGATAAGTGCTATGTTGCAGGAAATGACAGCACTGTGTGAGCACAGACAGGGAACAGCTACCCCAAACTGGAGGTGCAAAAGGCATTTTGGAGGGGTTGGCAACTTATCTTGTGGGAGGGGAAAGATTTAGGTAATGGAAAGTGAGAAATGTGTTCCAAGCAAAGTGAAGAGTATGATCGAAATGCCAGATGCCTGACACAGCATGGTGTGCAGGGAAACATGAACAAATCTGTATTATTAGTGATACAAGCTAGGCATGGTGGGTTGAGATGCAGGTGGTTGGAAGAGCAGGTAGGAGTGAGGGTGTGCTTAGTATGCTAACTTAGGAGTTATCAGGACTGTGACTAGGGTGAGGTGAGTGAGGCATCTGCTTCAGAAGCCAAATTTTAAAAGGCTCCAAAAACTAAGTAATCAAGATAAAAATATAAAAATTCTAAATAAAGATGAATGAGTATTACTGATGTTTTTCTTTTGTCTCAGGCTCCAGTATGGCTCAGCATGACACTGTTACTGGTCTTGTCTTTATTACGTTAAAATATTACTTATCTCTTCAACAAATGGTGCTGGGACAATTGTGTATCCATGAGCAAAACAATGAAGTTGGACCTCTACCTCACATCTTACACAAAAGTAGCTGAAAGTACATCATAGTCCTAAATATGAGAACTAAAACTACCAAACTCCAAAAAGGAAACAGCAGAATTAGTCTTCACAATCTTGGGTTAAGCAATGGTTTCTTAGACATGACATCAAAATCACAAGCAATAGAAGAAAAGATTGATAAGTTGGACTTCATCACACTTCAAAACTTCTAGGCATGCCATTAAGAAAGTGAAAGGATAGCTCAAAAGCAGGGAGAAAATATGTGCAAATCATGCATTTGAAAAGGGACTCATAACCAGAATATGTAAGGAACACTTACAACTCAATAGTAAAAGGATAAATAACCCAAATAAAAACTGTGCAAAGAATTTGAGTGGATATTTTTCCAGAGAAGATATACGAACAGCTAATAAGCATGTGAAAAGATGCTCAACATCCTTAGTCATTAGGGAAATGGAAATCCAAGCCACAATGAGAGCATATTTCACACTCACTAGAATGACTATAACAAAAAGACAGAGCATGATAAATATTGGCGGAGATGCAGAAAAATTTGAACTCTCCTACACGGCTGGTGATAATGTAAAATAGTATGGCCACTTTGGATGACAGTTTGGCAAACATAGAGATATCATATGACTTAGTAATTCCACTCCTAGGTATCCTCCCAAGAGAAATGAAAACATATGTCCACAAAAGTTGTACATGAATGTTGATAGCAGCCTTATTCCTAGCAGCCAAAAGATAGAAACCACCTAAATATCCATCAACTGATGAATGGATCATGAAAATGTGGCATATCCATACAATGAAATAATATTTGGCCATTGAAAAGGAATGAAGTACTGATACTTGTTGCAAAATAGATGACCCCTGAAAATACATGGCAAGTGAAAGAAGCCAGTCACAAAAGACCACATATTATATGATTCCATTTCTATGAAATGTCCACAATAGGCAAATATCTAAAGATAAAATGTAGATTACTGATTGATTAGGCCTGCAGGGAGTGACAAGCGTGCTGGAGAGTGACTGCTAATAGATACAAGATTACTTTTTAGGATGATAAAACTGTTCTAGGGTCGCCCCAGTGATGTAGTGGTTAAGTTCATGTGCTCCGCTTCGGTGGCAGGGCGCTCTTTCAGATCCCAGGAGCAGACCTAAGCACTGCTTGTTAAGCCATGCTGTGGCAGGCGTCCCACATATAAAGTAGAGGAAGATGGGCACAGATGTTAGCTCAGGGTCAATTCCTCAGCAAAGAGAGGAGGATTGGCAGCAGATGTTAGCTCAGGGCTAATCTTCCTCAAAAAGAAAAGAAAAGAAAAGAAAACTGTTCTAAAATTAGAATATGGTTGCACAATTTTGCAAATATACCAAACCATTGAACTGTATGCCTCAATTAAGTAAACTTTTTGGTATGTAAATTATATTGCAATAGAGTTGTTAATATATTATTCATTTTGATTACTGGGTGTTTTGGCACCCCCTTATATTTTGTCCATTGGAAAAGTGCCTCATTTGCCTCATCCATTGCAGGCCCTGGGAGTTAGACTTCATCATGTCTCCTATAGAAAACCTTTGAAGGGTTTAAAAGAGGGGATGGTCAGGTTTGCCTTTTGGACATGTGGCTTTGCTGCAGTGTGGAGGATGGTTAGAGATGGGCAATGCCAGAGGCAGGACCCCAACTGGGAGGAGTTATAGAGCTTCTCTCTTAATGCATGAGCGTGGCATTGAGATGTGTACAGAGAGCTGGTTAGGAGGGGAAATTGATGAGCTTGAATTGGGAGGGAGAAGGCTAGGTTGCTTCTCAGGCTTCTGGTCTTGTGCTTGGTCAATCTCAGAATCACTGACGAGGAACACATGAGATGATGACTTCAGTTTCAAACATGGTTGAGTCTGGGCTGCTATTGAAGTACCCAGGAGATTACGAGCCACCAGCTCATTATTATGCTGTATTATAGCCCTGCTTAAACCTTTATGGCAGTCTACTGCTCTTAGAATAAACCCCAGTACCGCGGGCCTTGCATGGGACCTCTGCCCACCTCTCCAGGTCCATCTTACTCACTCTCCCTCACTTCTTTGCTCGGCCACTCAGGCCTCCTTTCTGCTCCTAGAACAAGCCAAGGCGTCTCCTCACTCTGGGATGCAATACTCAATCCTTCTGTCTGGAATCTTCTTCCCTCAACTCTTTTTATGGCTGGCTCCTATTTTTCAGTGTTTCTCTGGACTGTCATATTTTAGTGAGGCATCTAAAGGGGCCTTCCCTACTTACCTTTTACATTGTCACTCAGTGTATTAATTTCCTACTGCTGCTGTAACAGATTACAAATTTAGCCCTTACTGGGCTAAAACCAAAGTGTAGGCAGGCTGTGTTCCTTTTTCTAAGGAAGAATTATTTCCTTGCCCTTTCCAGCTTCTAGAGGTTGCTTATGACTTCCTTCTTCCACCTTCAAAGGCAGCAACATTGTATCTGCAACCATTCTTCTGTTTCTTCTGTAGTCACATCTTCCTCAGTTCTGCCTTCTTCCACTTTTAAGGACCCTGTGTATACCCTGGGCACACTCAGACAACCCAGGATAATCTTTCTACCTTAAGGTCAGCTGATTAGCAACCTTAATTACATCTTCAACCTTATTTCTCCTTTGCCATGTAACCCAATGCATTCACAGGTTTGGGGGATTAAAATGTAGGGTATTGAGATTGACCTAATCACCCAACCCACATGCCTGAGAGGCATCCTAGACTTCTCCCTCCCAGTCCAAGCTCATCAATTTCCCCTCCTAACCAGCTCTCCATACACATTCCCTGTTCCATGTTCAAGCATTAGAAGAGAAGCTCTCATAATTACATTTTTGGTGAGGGAGGCGTTACTTTGCTTACCACACCCTGCTTCCATCCTTCACTAGCACTTTCACAATCTTAATCAACCTCTTTATTTTTTACTTACTTACCTACTAGGATGTAAGTTTATGGGAATCTTCAGCTTGTTGATACAGGCACAATCTTGAGAGTGGATGGGAACATGGAAAAGAATGGTTTTCAAGCATGTCTGTCCATCAGAAGTTGTTCATTGGTTCACGTACTCAACAGTGTTTATTAAGCAACTCCTTAGTACCAAACACAGCTCCTTGGGGATGTATCAGTGAACAAGACAGACTAAAGATGCTACCTTCCTTTTGGAAAGGCAATGTTGCTGGCTTTGAAGGTGGAAGAAAGGAGTCATGAGGTATAAGGTAGACTAAAGATGCTACCTTATACCTTTTGTAGAGCTTTAAGTAATATAGTGCCTGAGGCCCATCAACCACCCTGGAAGCCGGGCCACTTTGATGAAGAATGACTAACCATTAAATGGCAAGTTAGAATCATTTGGATCTATTTTTTTCTACCAACTTGATCATCACTCCAGAGGAAGACTTTTTTGGAATAGTGCTTCTAAAACCATCTGTGGTGAAAGACAAACTGTTTTCTAATATCCAATCCATTGTGGACTGATACTCTTGTAAAATACAAAAAGTAAAAATAAATTACTAGAGAAATGAAATGTTGCTTGATTGTCATGGCAGTGTCGAATGACTGTAAGAGTTTCTCAGTTTCTATACTAATCTTATCATGACAAAATTTTCTCAGAGCAGCCCCGGTCCTGGGTCTCTGACGTAGTTTCAATCTTTTCATCTGTAAAATGGGAGATAATTTATTTATGGAGAATTATTATGAGGAGACAATTGGGTAATGCAAATCCCCAAGGTCATTGTCTGGCTTCATAAGAGGTAGTTATTAATGTCCATAACTATTATGTTTTAATATTTCTTAATAATATGATAATATTTCAGTTTTTGGTGTCATAAAAATCAAATTGGAAGTCTTCAAATTCTTCAGCAGAAAGTGGCATCTTGTTAGCTGATCATAAAAACAATGTAGATTTTGAATATCTGTGCTTGGCTTTTGTTTTTGCCTATAAACAATAATGCAGGGAAAACATGCCTTTGAATACCGTTGACGAATAATAATCATTGAGAAACCCCATTTGCTTTTTAAACAGCAGCCAGATGTTACTCTTCCCCATTGCAAACCATGCCTACCCTCCAGCCCATTAGACAAAATGCTGGTTGTCATCAAATGACAAGGTCTGGGGATTGGCTCTTTTTAAATAGCCACAAGGTCATGAGGATTAAATGTTCTCCAGGGAGACACAGGAAAAGTAGAATGTCAGCATCGCCTTTTTTCCTGGAAGATGGCTCAGTGACATTTTCAGAAAGGAGGGACTGCCGCTACCTGTCAGCACTGAATGGGGAACACAAGGTTAGGTGCAAAGTGAGAAAGTTACTCACCACCTGGAGACTGGCGATGCAGCTGTAATTTCATTCTGAAAAGCGGTGATAACGTGAGAGAGCCGGAAAATTCTTTTGAGGGCTGGAAAGCAGAGACAAAGCCTGAAAATGAGAGGCACTTTGTCAAAAGGGAGAGAACAAGAGCTTTGGCAGTAGACAGTCCTGAGTTTGAATCTCAGCCGGGTGTTTACTGCTCCTATGACCTCAGAGACATTACGTAGCCTCTTGGGCAATGGAATCCCCCTTATAGGATCATCATGGGTGTTAGTGAGATTGTGCATGAGTGCCTGGCACATAGTGAATGATCCATGGACTCTAGCTATTGCTGATCTTGTCACAGTCACCCAATCAACAAGGTCCAGTGAAAATTCCTGTAGCCTCCTTTTTCTGTTTGTCACATCTTTTGAAACCTCTGTACGTGAATGACTCGAGTTAATGTTCTCGTATTACAGATGCCAGCAGTTCCCTTAACCATACACACTGATTGTTTTTGCTCTGTGTCTATCTAGATACAAAAGTTATGCTTCTCAACAAGAAATTCAGACATCCAAGCACTTGGGTCTGTGTGTGTGTATGTGTTTGGGAGTTTTTACTAAAAATCTGCAGCATCATTGAGGTGGGGTCTCATTGTGCTGTGCTCATCATTCCACTAAAGACCTTGCATTGGACTTTTTGTCTCCAGAGTTTGTACTAGGCTCAGATGGAACTGGAAACTCAAGTCTCTTCTGTGAGTAGAAAACTGTGGAATAAAAATTATGTAAGTTTCCTTAACAAATGGGAATAATGGACAATGAGTCTTGTAGAGAAAGGAAATAATCAAATTGGACTTACATTTCTTTATGAAAGTGCAGTGCTCTGAATTACCTTTCTTTGTGGTGGTAAGAAAAAGTTCAAAGAGTGAAAATATTTATGACCCAGTGAGTTAATCAAAGCACATTATTAGCTGGCTAATCGCCTCATGGCAAAGGTATCAGGTAAAATTAAATTTGCCTCTACTCTGTGCTCTGTCACTTGTTAGAGATTGGATAAGAGCTCTCTGAATTCTGAGCGATGTCAATTTAAACAAAACGTTAGCAGAGCTTGTCTTAGCTGGCCTAGAATCTAACACCTAACCCTAAGGACTGTGATAACGCCAGTATTTGTGAAAAATGGTTTGAAGAGTTGAAATCTGGTACATCTATTGAAGCAGCCATCACATTTCAAAAAATCTGAGATGCCACTGGTTGTGAGACAACACCATTCTTTTCCTTACTTCCAATAAAGAAAGAAAAAGCAAAATATTGCCAATTAATAATAATTCACGTCAATTATTAGATAAATCCTGACTACAGAGATATTAAAGTGTAAAAAACATGTGCATCTTAGAATGGAGAAACTACTATAGTGTTAGTTTATAAAATGTTGTTGATTACGTAAGCTGTGAAAAGATCTCACTAAACTTATTTTAATTTGGCGCCACTGCATGTTTTGTAGATTCCACCTGCGTCCCTTAGATCTACTTTTTTCACCCTGCTTCAAGCTGCAGGCAGATAGAAGCAATGACTCTCCTGCTTTATATGTAAATACTAGAGGAAGTCTCATTCACTGAATTCTCATTGTTTCTAGGATTCCCTCCTCTGTCTTCTCCCTCCAAGATGAAGCCTCAATCCCTACTAGGGATTTTCCTTCTGGGATTTCTTTGGGGGAACTACAACTTCTTCATCTGTCTATCAAGCAGAGCAAGCTCTTCCTTCCCAGGTCGTGGCCCTAGATTCATAGAGTCAAGACAACTGAGAGTTCAACAAAACAAAGTTCCCTCAGTCAGAAAAATCTGTCTTCCTCAGAAGGCAGCAGAGCAAGCATCTATTTTCAGTTGTGCGTGCTCCTTGGGGCCTCATCCCTTAGCTGAAGTATCTTGTATATTTCTCCTAAAACAAAAATGCAGAGTCTTTCACAAGGGAGATTCTTTTAATAGCTGCTAAGATAACCTTTCTCTAACGTCATTGTCTATGTGTATATGCTGTGTATATGTGTATTAGACTATGATGAATGAGAGACAGTTTGTGTCTACGCGGGCCTGGTGGCACAGGTCTATTTTCCTATATGTAGTGGGGAGGGCTCTGTCTGAGGAGTGAAATATGTTTCTTGTTTCAGTCTCCTCTCCTAATAGATGAGGATTGTCTAGGAGACAGAAACTATGCTATAGAGGGAGGTTCCTTCGTCAAGTAGAAGATTTGGATTTGGGTAATTTTTGGCTTGACATACTGCTATGACTAGGAGCAGCCAATATGTATAAGTACTTGCTGTGTGTGAGACCCTGTGTTTGGGAGGTACAAGTTATTGTAACTCACTCGTCACATACCAGAAAATGGAGGCTCAAGGTTATAAGTAATTTGCTCAAAGTCACACAACATGCTGGAGAAAAATAATGCTGCTACTGCTGATGATGGTGGTAATTGTGGTGTTTGAAGACTGTTCTCTCACAGTAGAGTTTGGGTAGCTAAGAAGACCTGAGACTCCTGGCAGGTGTTGTGAAACAAATTTTGAAGCAATCCTCGAATCACAAACTGCTCCAGGAGACCCAAACCGCAAATTGAAGCTGGGTAGCAATGACAGCAGAACGAAATGGAGGCTTGGTTTTCTCCTTTGTCCAGGATTTATTATTTGGGGAACTGGGGACTGTGAGTAGGGGAGACTAACATTGGCTTTCCCATGAACTCTTCTAACACTTTAAATTTCACTTTCAATTGCACAGCCTAGCATAGAACACGCATAAATCCTTTCTTCTCTTTCACAACTATAGCATATCTTATAATTTAGCAACTGTAAAAATGAATAAGTACAATTAACAATGCAGAGTGAAAGACAGAGAGCTTATAACTGGTTATAAGTCAATTGAATCTCATTATTAAGGAATATAACGATCCTAATTAATATCCTGGTTTTCTGGTCTCTCCATAAATCAGTAGGCCATTGCCTAGTTCCTTTGTATTCCCAGTTTTAGTATCGGGTCTGATTCAGTGCTAGTCGGAGCCCACCTTATTCCTTCTTGATCCTTGTCTTCACACTGAGGTTAGTCAAGAGATTCTTTGATGTGGCAGAAAAAGAGTAACGGTGTGTGAATCAGACCCCCTCTGTCCTGGCTGTCTCTACTACTGACGTCCATGTGGGCTTGGGGTCATTTTGGGTACTGACAGACCCTGACAACCGGGTGGATTTTGGCAGTAAGAATGAGGAAGGGTAGAAGTTGACTCTGAGCTGGAAGAGTGGGTTTTGATGGGCTTTTTGGAGAGGCAACAAAGGAGGAGTAGCAGGTTTGGGGGCCCCAAATCATGGTGTTGGACATTCAGAACCTGGGATTTCTTCGTGATATTTATGTGCAAATGTATAATCAGCGCTGGACCTTGGTATAGAGGTTTGACTGGGGTCTTGGGGACAGATGAAGGAGAAAAGATGAATGGAAGGCAAGTGGAGAACTTCACAGAGATCCCTGCTTAAGCTTCCTTAAGGTCTCACACTAAAGCCAAATATATCATTTAAAAGGCTGAATAGTGTCACATCCTACAGCCACCTTGGTCTGCCAGGAAGAATGAAATACATATTCAGCATAACAGCCCAAGTCCCCAAGGATCTACATTTTGTATTACCTCCTTTCCTCCTGTCAGGGAAGATAGCCTGTTTGCTTAATAAGGAAATCTGTACCATTCTCTCATTTGCCTACAGACATTAAGCTTCAGGTGAGATGTGGATTTTTCCTTTATTTTCTAAATATGCCCAGCTGTTGAAATGTACGCCTATTGGGAAAATATGTGAGCTGAGATGCACCAGTGTTATAAAGGGCTAGCTTAAAGTCCAAAATGAATAAGACAAAGCTGGGGCGGTTGATTTAGGATTTGTCTGAATTGCGTGTCAGGGGCCTTAATAAGAGCTTCAAATGGCTTAAAGGTGAAAGGGCTTTAGAAAAAAGCAAGATCTGCCTGCTCTCCTCCAGTGCTGCAGGTCTCACCATTGTCTCCAACTGCCTTCCCTGATGTTGGTAGGGACTTTATCATCATCATTAATGTTAATAACTCTTTATACTCATAAAGTACTTTATGTGATTTCTTTGATTACACATCCCATAATAATCCTGGGAAGGAGATCTGGCAGGTAATTACTAATCTCCTTTTACAGAAGGGGAAACTGAGACTCAGAAAGATGAATTGCTTTGTCCAAGGACATACATTGAATAAGTGGCAAAGCTGAGGTTAGAGTTGTCACACCTCCTTCTTTCTACATGCAGTGCTATTGTCCTAGTTTTAGCCTCATTTTTCCTCATTTGGATCATTATAATCGGCAGCTAAATGATGTCCCCACCTCTAGTCTTTTCCCTCTTTAATTTTTGGTTTACACTGCAGTAGAGTCGTCTTCCCATAACAAGGCTTAAATCATGCCTGTTTTCATCCTTAAAAATCTTTAATTCTTTAATGTCTCCCCACAGCCTACCAACAAAGGTCCAACATCCTTGCAAGATGCTCACGGCCTTTGATGATCTGGTCCCAGATGGTGTACGCTAGATCTTCTAACAATACTAGACTACTCTTCATTAGCCAAACATGTCTTCCACCTTCTCACTTCTTCATGCATTAGCTTGTGTTATTTCTGCAGCACGGGGCACTTTTCTTTCTTTTACCTAGAATTTAAATCTCGTTCATCCTTTAAGGCTCGGTTTAAATGCTACCTCTTTTATGGAGTCTTCCCTGATCACTGCAGTCAAGATCAATAGTTCCTTTCTTCCCTGTTGCTGCACTTCCTTATAGCCCTTGTTTTACTCTACTTTGTGTTATGGTTTGTAGCGCCCAGGTCTGACCCCCTCTACACTTTGAATTCTTAGTGGGAGGTTAGGAATTGCCTCATTTTTTACTTATGCCCATGGTAGATACTCGGTAAACTCTTATTTAATAAACACATTTGTTAATAGGACACGCCAATATTCCAAGGAAGTCAACAAGCAAGGAAAAATATTTAGTGTTGGACTTGTAGAAAAATGGACCATTTGGGGCTTTGCAGAACAATGGTTCCACAAATGGCTTGCATCCTACAGTTATCTTTCTATCTGGCTGCATAAAGATGATCTGGACTACTTGTTTAAAGTACTGATTTTTGTGAGCTCTTATTCCAGATCTTTTCATCCTGGAATATATGCTTTAACAGGTCCCCAGGTGATTGTATGCTAAAACATGTTTGGGAGCCACTGGTGTAGAGTGTCTTGAATCTTTAAGAATGTTTTGATCCATAAAATGAGTCAAGTTGGCTGAAGATAGGCTAAATTCATTCATGAGACAGGGACTACTATTTTTGGATACTTCCCTTAGTCATGAACCCTGAGGCTTACACATGGATTCCGGAGTGTTTTGTGTTCCAGCAGGAAGAATATAAGTGACTTCCTGACAGGGACAGGGGGATGCTTTGATTTCAGTCTTCTTGCTGTTTTGACATTTCTCTATTTTCTGATACTCACCTCATTTGATTTCCTGTGTGTTGTTGATTTTTCACTGCCTGTCGTGTGCGTAACCCTTTTTTATCCTCAAAATACTACCAAACTGCTTGTTTGATGAACACATCTCCTTCCTCCTGTACAAAGAATCTTTTTCCACTCTGGTTTCTCATTCCTAACTTCTCTCTTTGATCCATTGTTATCCAGGTCCTGGCATTTTTCCTGACATCCAAATATAGTATAGCTGACTGTATGAAACCTCCTCTGAATGTGTTCATAGTAAGATCTGCTGGGAGTGTTGATTCATAATATTAAATATTTCACCTCAAAGGTAGATTAAGCAATACCTCCATGGGTGTTTTACACACTCATCAAGATATCAGAATTATAAATGAGGTTTACTTGCTATTGAAGAAGGAATGTATCCTTTGCCTTTTTGTACTTATTATGATTAACCATGGAGGATAATTTGCACTATTAAAAGCCGAATCATATTATCAAGAACCATAATTTCTTTTACTATTTGTATTGCTATCAGTGTTTGCACAAGTACTAACACCTCTGTTATTCCTATCATCACCAAAATTTATTGAGTGATTACTATGTTGGGAAGACTCACAAAACACTATAAGGCAGGTATTACTACACAATGTTTATATCTGTGGAAGTGAGATCAGTGAATTTGAGCACCAGAGTCACACAAGTGGTAAGCAGCAGAGCTAAGAGTCAAACCTGGTCTGTCTGACTCCAGAACCTACAGTATATTACCCTTTTTCTTTCCTCTTCTCAATACAAACATAGACTTTTGTTTCTAGAGGTATTTGAATTGTAAAGTTGTATCAGCCAAAGTCTGTGTAAGAAACAGAATTCAACTTAGATGATTCAATTGAAGAGAAGTTAATGAAGGAAGGACTTACAGAAGTGTGAGCATGATCAAGGAAACAATATAGGGCATTGAAGCTCTGGGGGACCTAATTGTTATCTCCGAGACTGCAGGAAACTAAACACATCACATTCAAATCAGCAGAGTTTTAAATGCTATGTTCTTGGGTGTAGATATGCTCATGACTTTTATGGCTTCTTGATTTATTAGTTTTTTTAGTAGCATATAGCATTCCTCTTTGTCCCTTCTGATTTTTTTTTTTGCTTTCTATTCTACTTTGTATCATATTAAAATCACTATTTTCACTTTCCCTTTTTTTTCCTCATTAAACTTTGTTTTAATGGGTCTCAAAATTCTGTGACAGACTTTTGGTCAAGTTGTTTCCATTAAAAAGTATTTGCCTGTATATTTATTTTCAACTTTTTAAGAGTCCTTTAAGTGGGTCTCTTGTATACAACAAATTACTGGATCTTGTTTTTAATCCCATTTATGAGTCTCTGCCTTTTGAGAAGTGAGTTTAATCTCTTAATATTTAATGTAATTATTATACATTTTTAAACATCTCTCAGCCATATTTCTTGTTTCTAAATTGACAATACTTATATCTTGCAAAGTTTTATTTGATTTATTTCTTTTTTTATAGAAATACTTCTCCAAATATGTTTCAAAGAGGATCTTTGTGTGGTAGTCCAAGTGAAGTCTTGTCTGCCGGAAAATACTTTTGCATTCAAATAATACTTTTGGTGGATGTAAAATTTTAGTTTCAAAGTTTTTTTGTGTGTCCTTTTTGCTGCTGAGAGATCAGATATCAATTGGATACTTCTTTCATTATAGGTGAACTTTTTCTTTGGAAGCTTTTAAATTTTTCAAGTGTTTGTTGATATTATTTTTCTCTTTGTTTCTAAAGTTCATATATTTCTCTAAATGAGTTAAAGTATGGGGTTTCTATACATTTGTATTCTATAAACCTTTTCAATTATAGCTCTTATATAGTTTTCTAATTTGAGAATGTTATCAGTCATTCACTTGTGTATTTTTTCCCTCGTATTTTTTCTCTCTTTCTAAGAGTCCTATAATATATATGTTGTTGCTTATAATTCTATCTTCTAGATTTGTTTCTTTCATACTTTTCATCTCTTATCCCTTCCTGAAGGCGTTGGTAGCATCTCTGATTTAATCTTTCAATGCATTGACTTGTTATGCAGCTATATTCAGTCTGTTACTCAATCCATCTATTGAATTCTTTATTTCAACAACAAGTATCATGTTTTTTATATATAATGTCTTTATTTTGTTCTTTTTAATGACTTTATGTTCCTGGTTTATGTTTCTGATATCCTTCTTGTCTCTTTGGTAATATTTAATAAATTGGTCTTTAAGTTTTATCCGCTCTATTAATTTTCTTCATCTGACACAGATAATACAGTTTGTTGTATTTCTATCAGAAAGATGGTAAAGTGTAGTGATAAAAGCATAGGTTTTGGAGCCAGACTGCCTACCTTCAAAGCCCAGCTCTACCAATGCCCAGCTGTGTGATCTTGGGCAAATAACTTAACCTCTCTCTGTTTTCTCTCTTTCATATTTATAGTTGGGAAAACAGAACAGTCATGAGGGCTGTATAGACTGATATTTGTAGCACGTAGAAGCATGCCTTCCACACACTAGTTGGGTAAGTTTTTGCTATTATTACTAGAGTCATTTCTCTCCTCAGATATTTCCCACTCTAAGATGATATTTTCCTGGTTTCTGTTAGCACTGAAGGATAAGTTCTCGGCTATAGCTTCTCTTGATGAATTTAGGGAAGAAGAGAAGCAGCAGAGCATCTCAAGACAGAGACCCTTGCAGTTACAACCTCTACCTCTGCCCTGGCATTGATTCTCTTTAAGATTTTCTTCTCCCTCAGTTGACAATACCTGGCTTCTGTTTATGGAGATGTGGGAGGAGGAAGACTTTAGTTGGCCTGCATTTACTTTAGCTGGCTGATGTGCCATTCTGATGTTACCCTACTACTGTTGGGCTTGCAATACTCTGCCCTGGGCATCTTCTCTGGGTCATTGTCTCTCCTACTCCTTCATCTCACCTCCAGGGAACCCAGTCACCTTCTCTTGCTCCTTGGATTCTCACAGTTCTTATGCTAGTTTGAGAGATCTGTCAACCTCCCTTTCCCTATTTTGGGAGTTTCCAGTGTTGGATTATGTGAAGGGAGCCAGCAATCTTTGCTACTTTTCTATCTTGTCAGGATCTAAAAATCATGATTCACCCTCTGGTTTTATAAAGGAAGAAACAGAGGCTCACTCTGGGAGGGAAACTGACACTTTAATGCATTCGTGATGTGTAGGAGTTGTAGGTTCTAACACTATATGATGATGATGATGATGATGATGATGATGATAACAATGCTCCCTCTCCCCCTACCCAGCATGAAACACGATATATCCTTGATTACAAATCCTCACAACAACTCCTGCAAGGAAGGTAACATTATCCTTTTCTTGCCCAAGAGGATGCTGAAATTCTGAGAGGTTTGGTAACTGGCTCAAGGACACAGAATAGATAAGTGGCAGACCCTACATGTGCTTCATCTGGTGTCTAAAAACCAGATCCTTCTCCTTTCTTGCTCTCTGCTTGGAGTTCTTTGGGTGTGAAATGCCATGCCCAAAGCACAGAGTGAGCTGGTGCCAACTCTGTACCAGGTTCCAGTCTAGTCGCTCCTGAGCCTCTGCTCTCTCTGCCACATGCTCCACCCTAGATCCCATTCTCTTCCTTTTCTATGTCTAAGGATGTGAACTAGTCCTTGGAATATGGTCTGCAAGCTACTGAGTGGAAAAATACCATCAGAGAACTGAGGAAGGAAAAAAAAGTGAAGGAAGAGGACAGGCAAACACCTTAGTTATCACTCTTGACTTCATTACAAAAGATCTGCAAAGCTCACAAAAAATCAACCTGCTAATCATGTTTTTGTTAATAAAACAGTAACTTAAGCCACCCTGGCTCCACAAGCAGTGTCCTGAGGTGCTTACAGTGCCTTTACTGTGTTTTATTTTAGGGGCCAGCACAAAAGGTTTTCACCTTAACGTAATTAACTTTTTATCATTAAGATTCTGAAAAATTGAATTGTGTTGGACACAGGTCATCATAATGAGAATTTAATGGAGATGTATTACAATGCAAGTTAAGCTTTGAATATGTGCTAAAGGCGTCACATTGCTACTGACCTATGCAAATTTCCATCTCAGTGGCCCTTGTTCTTCCCCACTGTGGCATCCGGGCCCTCTCCCCACTTTCCTCTCATCTCCTTAAACAATGATTCCCTCATTTTCATATTAATTGCATCACTTAACTGAGATAATGCTCCCTCTGAAATGAGCAAAGGGATGAATCACTGAAACGGGCCATTATTCTTTTTGCTTAACCAATTTCACAGACCCCGCACAAAGCACTGCCTTCATTTGGCTTCCTATAATTGCTTATCATTAGGCCCAGCCGCCCCACGAAGTACCTTTTTATTTATTTAAGTCTCATCTCTGATGGATGGAAAATGAGTCACTTGCATATCTGAGGAGCCCAGACAGTTCCAGGCAAGGGGGTGGTAGAATACCGCTGAGAACTCTGAAGTCAGAAATCAAGGAGAAGGGCTCAGGTGGATAGCCCTGCCCCTTCCCCCTTTCTCACGGAGATTCTGAGGACAGCACAGCCATCAGGTGACCTAGGGGCATCCACCACCAGCCCCAGTGTTTCCTAGTAAATGAGAGGAGAGAGAGCTCGACCCATGTGATGGTGACAGCTTGGTGCCCACAGTGGGGTATATGAGGCCTCCAGGCACCTGCTTCACCAGGGAACACAGCACGCACCTCCATAACCGGACAGGTGAGAGGCTGTACCCTGGCCTTGACTTTCATATTCTGGACCCATCAGCATGATGGCTAAAGGGACACTGTGAAAGATTGCTATTCATTCTCTCTCTCTTTCTTCTTTAGGAGGCATAGAATGCTGAATGAGAAGGAGAAAAGGAAAGGACGTTTTCCAAGGGAAATTATGCTGTTATCAGCCGCAGACACACTCAGAAAGGCATCAGGAAAGAATGGCTCCCTCACCACAAAAAGGAAAAACTCCTATTAGCCTGTCAGGAGATCTGGGCTAAAGCATTCCCTGGAGGTTTACTGGAGCACACCGTGTACTTTTGTTCCTGTGGATCAGAAGGCCTGTCACTAAGTTAACTATCGATGGCCTTGTGATCTGTTCCATCATAATATTGTCTCTCAAATATCGCTGCCATGACTCACGTCCCCTTTCTGTTCGGTGGCTGCTGTAATTTCATCTGTAAGTCTCCTGCACCTTTGTGTTCAGCCTTCACCAGAGCTCCCCAGCTTGGCAACCCCACCCTCACATGAACCCATCAGGAGCCTGACTGGGAACAAATAACTTCTCTGAGAGAGAAAGGAAGCTTCCTGACTCGTTCCTTTTGTTTCTTTGTTTGTGATGTCCCTGGGATGGCTGATAGGGACTGAAACCCAGCCGCATCACACTGTCACCCTTCTGTCACACAGAAGGCAGATGACTTTGGGAGTATACCTGGGCACTTTGTTTAGGGTAGGGGTTAGCATAGGAGGTAGTTCTCAGCAGTCCTGGAAGCAGCAGCAGCATCTGGGAGCTTGTCAGAAATATTAATTCTTAGACTTCACCCCAAATCACTGAGTTGGGAGATCTGAGGGTGGGTTCCAGCAACATGGCTTTTCCAAGCCCCCTGGGAATTCTGATACCCAGTTGATAGAGGGCTTCCTATTTTACCTTGGCTGTTTTATT
This sequence comes from Equus przewalskii, assembly GCF_037783145.1. NCBI lineage: Eukaryota > Metazoa > Chordata > Mammalia > Perissodactyla > Equidae > Equus > Equus przewalskii. The sequence continues at coordinate 109,200,819 of NC_091833.1, read as the reverse complement.
TTTTCATAATGCTCTCATATACAGCATCTCACTGGATTTTCACCACAATTCTGGAAACTGGCAGGAAAAGGCAAAGCTGGTGGAGTTATCCCTATTTTACAGGTGAAATAGTAAAAATCATAGAATAGAGATTACTTGACTTGCTTAGGGTCTCCCCAACATGTTGGAGCTAGAAATTGTTTTCCCTCTTCCAGGCCACTCCAATTCAGTGCGCATAGGCAAAGAGAGTGTTCCAGGGGGAACAAAACTCCAGAATCAATAGCAGAACACGAAAAGGAAGATTTTCCATAATCCTCCAAATATGATTGAAACCATGTAGAAAGCTACATCATTGCCTTAGGAAAGGGGGAGACCCAAGGGTAGGGCTCAGAGTCGCCATTAACCATCAGAGCATAGGCTTAGGGTCTAAAGTCAGAAAAACGCGGGAATAAACTCTGGCTCTGCTGCCTCTCACTAGCTGGGGGAGCTTGTTCAAGGTCCCAGACTCTCAGGGCCTTGGCTTCCTGATTATAAAATGGGGCTGAGAATAGAAGCGTTTATCTTAGAGGTTGTTTTGAGAGTCAAAGAACATAATGCATGTGAATTCATTAGCATACGCTTCAATAATGGCAGGCAGTTAATAAAAGATTAGTTTATTATTATTAAGAATTAAAATAAGAGGGGAGTAAAGACTGATACCTGTCTCAACTCCTAACTATTCAAAATGACGAGATCCACAGAGGTTCACTGAGCTCCTCCTACATGCCCTGGTTTGCATCATCAGGTCCTCTCACAGGATGGGACAGGGTGATGGGTGAGATTTGTAAAAGCTGGGACTAGGAGAGGCATTTTCTGGAATGGCTGAAGGTGGCAGGGCTGAAGGAGACTCTGAAGTGTATTCAGGAAGCAGTGTTAGGCCTGGAGTTGGGAACATGGAATCCAGCAGGATAAGACCACGTATTAGACGAGTTGTGATAACAGAATCAGGCGGGTGAGGACATAATTTGCAGGCAGGTTTCTGTAAGTCACTCTGGGCCAGGTCTATGAGCAGTAGATGGTAATGGAGTCCATTTATATGTGGGGCTAGCATTCTGGAAGAGGCTGGTCTAAAGGGCTCAAGAGGGCTCTCTGCTGTGCTAGATGCTGCAACAGATTAAATCTTAATATTCTATTCCTGAAAGGTTATAGAGAACTGTTGCAAGCGAGTCTTCCTATCTGCTACAGCCACAGGGGACAACGAACACAGGATCCTTGGCGGTGCCCCCTCCCCTCTTCCCAGTAGAGAAGGCTTGGCTCACTGGATTGGTGGTGCCTCCCATGGGCCATCCTTGGGGAGAGGGAGGAGCCCACTCCATGGAAAGGTCACACAGGTGCCTGCTGACTCCCTGTTTTGCCTCTGACTAGGTGGCTGAGATGAGCTCCTGGCCTTCTGCATGCAGCTGGTTTGGAAAGGCCACTCAGATTCTATTCTCTAGACTCACTTCTCATTCTGCTCTCCACTCCACCAACCTCCCTTAAGATATGTTTTCTGAGTGGGCAGTGGTTGGCCTTAGGATCAGCCACATTCTCCAGTCCATATTTTATCAGAACTCTGACATAGAATATCTGATGTAGGCATGGCTATCAATTTTTGCATTTATATTTAATTACTATTAAGTAATTAATAAATACTTTAATACAAGTGTAATTAACTTGTGTTAATTAATGAATATGTTATAGACTGAATAAATACTTTAATACAAGTGTAATTAACTTGTGTTAATTAATGAATATGTTATAGACTGAATATTCATGTTGCCCAAATTCATATGTTGAAGCCTTAACACCCAGTGTGATAGTATTTGGAGGTGGGGTCTTTGGGAGGTAATTAGGTTTAGATGAGGTCATGAGGGTGGGCTCCCATGACGGAATTAGTGTCCTTATAAGGAGAGGAAGAGAGAGTAGATCTTGCTATCTCTCCGACATGTAAGTACATGGCAAGCAAGAAGGTAGCTATCTGCAAGCCAAGAAGACGGCCCTTACCAGGAACTGAATCTTCTGGCACCTTGATCTTGATCTTGGACTTTTAGTCTCCAGAACTGCGAGAAATAAATGTTTGTTGTTTAAACCACTCAGTCTATGATATTTTATTATAGCAGCATGAGCTGACTAAATCAGTATATGAATCATTAATTTGCCTCCTGTTTGACAACTGATCCCTGTGGCTATATCTTAGTGGCCAGGACTCCAGAGGGCAGGAAGTATTAGCCACCCTCTACCCTCTAACAAGACTGTCTGTGCAAGCCTCTGCTGGATATAGGGGTCCTTGCTATAGCACTTCTAACACTTCCAACAAATACCTCTTTAGCTTCTACTTGCATGCTGTTAATAATCAGGAACTTACTACTTTTCAGAGCAAACTTCTTCTTCTAGACTGTGAGAGCTTTTTGGAAGAAGATAAATTATTGTTGAACTCTCAGCACCTAGAATCATGTGTTGAAGTTAGCAGAGGCTCAATGGTCTTCAATGAATTAGTGATATGTAAATGCAAAGTACATTTACTCAGTACCAGAGCTGGATAGTTCATTAGAACTAATCTTTAACAATGTAGCAACAGAGGGCCAGGGATTTCAAGTAACTTTTCCAAGTTCGGTGGGTAGAAGATCTAGAACTAAAATTCCACTCCCTTGATACCTCGATTCTCCACTGTGGTGTCTCTTATACAGAAATTTTTTCTCCCTGTAGAATTTCAAATCCAAAATAGACAACAAAAGGAAAACATCTGAAACCAAATAGAGAAGAATGAAGTGTCCGTTGTGTAGTACTGATCTGGAGGGCCATGGATTTCAGAAATCAAAACATTGATGTGATCTGGAGCTTTTAGCCTAAGCTTCCTTCATGATACAGGTATATTGGACCGAGCTTGGAAGAATGGGAATGACTTAGGTGGGCAAAGGAGTAGAGGTGAGTGAATCTCAGGCATTAGCAAAGGTGTTAAGAACACAATGAAATTGGTGAGTGTGGAGCACAGTAGGAGATTGACAGGGAATGGTGGGGAATAAAGCTTTAGGCCAGGGTAAAACCAGATTATGGAGATGAGTTTTGAAAACCAGGGTAAATGACAATGGGGAACCATTATAAGTTCTTGAGTTTGGGAACAGCAGAATAAAGTGGGGCTTTATAAGGAATAATTTGAAAGTAATATTTGAGGTGCATTCAGGCAGCAAAGACTAGGAACCCTTATTATACCCATTGGCAGTCCAAATTACCACTTTCCTTTTTCAGTAGCTCTCCTTTCTCCAGCGATGCTCCATAAATGGCAGTTGTGCTAGAAGAGAAGTGTCACTGTAGTGCTCTCGAATCACACCATGTTACTTACCTCTCTGGGTCCCAGCTTACTTGGCTGTAAATGAGAATTAGCCTTTTTGATAAACTGCCTTTCCCCCCAGAGTGTGACTAGTTTGTTTCTCGCATTAGATCTGTCAAAACTTGGAATAATTGGTGTTAGGAATCACTGAATTTTCTTGACTCACAATTGTCATTACAAAAGCTATGGTTTAAGAGAAATTGTAGACTTGTAGCACAGAGATATTTTCATGATTGTGCACAGCATATTATTAAAATCATCAAGTTGACTTCAAAGTTGACATATGTCATAAAATTAAACTGGTAGAAAGCTGAGCTTAGAATGATGATACCGAAGAAAACTAATCCTTTACAGCTGCAGAGTATGTTATCATTTGTATTTGTTTATATGGGCTAAAATGTTGCAAGATAGAAACTAAAAATGAAGGAGTTCAAACCCAATGAAGGCTTGTTTTCTTCTCACTTAAGAGTCAAACAGGGATGGATGTTCCAGGTCAGCAGATGTGTTTGGTGGTGGAGAGACAATTTCTGCTCCACACAGTCTTTCAGGGAATCTGGTTAATGGTGGTTCTGCCATCTCCAACACATGGCTTCCAAGGCTATGCTGATTGTCATTGTTGGTATCCAGCCACAGGAAGGAGAAGAGCATGGAGGAGCCTGAAAGTTTTTATGGCTGAGGCCTTGACAAAATACACATCACTTCCACTCACATCCCATTGGCTCAGACACAGTCACATGACCACACTGAAGGGCAAGGGAGGCTGGGAAATGCAGTTTAGTTCTGTACCCGGGAAGAAAGAAAGAATAGATCTGAGTGGACAGCTGGAATTCTTTTCATAACAAATCTAATAGGTATTCTAATTTCTGTTTTATTGTTGAAGACAGTGAAAATTCTGGTTAAGTGAATTCCTTGGAAAACATCAGCCAGCAATGCATGGATTTGTGCAAAATTTGAGGTCGTTTCATCACCTCTCTATACTCTAGCCAACAACTTAATACGGAAGTTTTGTATTTTGTATGAATGTTTTATACATGTGCAAAGCCAAGGATTTAGAGAACATTTACAATGTGCCTAGCTCTGTATCTGCGTTACATGCTCGGAATTTGGCGGTGGTCATAGTTCTATTGGTTTTCTGACTGAAGAGTGATTTCTGCATGTTGAATGGAGAGTGACCCTCCCTTTGCATTTAATCTCTAAACATTGTTTGAAAATCATAGTCACATACCTTATTTTCAAGATGGGTTAAATTTTCCAGATAACGTACATCACATAGTAAATAGCCCTATGTGTTCATAAGGCTGTAAATTTCTCAAGGGGAGAGGGAATGAAATTTCTTGTTGTTTTTTAAAATCTTTGTAGCATCTAGCATGAGGTCTTAGAATCAGACAGCAAGGAGTTCTACTCTCAGTTCCCCATCTTTAGCCAGTTCATTTAATCTCTGAAGTCATGATTTCCTTCTCCTAAAGAAAAAGAAAATATCCATCCTATCCATCTTGCAAGTTTGGGGTAAATAGGATGTGATAATGAAAGCGAAGGGGATATGGTATTACAAAGTTTGGTGCAAACATATAGAATCATTATCATGATGATCCATCAGTACTCTGAATTTTACTGTTGTACTAAACACATTCGCTATCGTGAAGTGTTCACAATATTGTATGTGAAATAGGGCTTATTACTGTTGCCATTTTGCGGAAGAGAGAATTGAGATTCAGGGAGGTTAGTGGCTACTTCTTTGTCCACAGTTGGCAAGAATGAGATAGGCGTTATGTGACATGAAGGAAAGAACATTGACTCTGGAGGCCAAAGACTTGTATCTGAGGCACACCTCTGGTAAATATTAGCTGTGTGAGTCTGAACAAATCATTTTTCCTCTCTGCGTCAACTTCCTAATAGAAAAGAATAATACCTTTTCTTTCTTATAATCTTACAGGGTTGTTATGATGATCATAGAATCAATATATTGAAATTATCTCAAGGTTTTTTTTTTACAGCTTTGATACGAATCCATAATTCTTGGCTCTGTCTCTCAAGTCACTCTGTAGTAGTAGGAGCCATGTGAGTAGGGTTTTATGTTATTGCTGGTTGCTTATCATTTAACTGAGGTCTGAGGTGGGATTTGAGTGTACGAGACTCAAGCTTTCAAAGATGAGTCTTTATGTTATGGAATATTAATATTGGAGGCCTTTAACGTTTAATCCAGTATAAGCTGTCACCAAACACAGAACCCACTAGATAGTATCTTTGAAAGATTGTCTTCCACCTTTAGTTCCAGCAATGGGAACTAACTCACTCACAAGAGGGGACATTCTATCTGAGTATTTGGTTCAATCAGTATTTACTGCAGCAGGTACTACACTAGTAAGCCAACAGAGGATTGAATTGTCAAATCAGACTTACATGATTCAAAAATCCTACCCAGTACCAAGATTTACTAATAATTTCAGGAACACAAGCAATCAAATGGCACAGATGAAGCAGGGAGAGGTCTGGGACATTCTGTATGGCTCCCCAGATCTTTGCTTCCTGCATCAGACACAGAATCTCTGGCCTGGCATTATAGGTGAAGCACCTAAGTGATGTTTGCAGTTACTGCACTTGGAGGAGAGTGGTTTAAGAAACATCTCCATTTTATACCCCAGATATTTGTTAAGTTACCTGATGTGCTCCGTGAAATCACACCTCATAAAGCCATAGTTCTAGCTTTGTTTACCGCAAGTGATTCTAAACCAGGGACATCCTGCTAAGAACATTCCATAAAAAGTTATGCTTTTCTAGGAAATATCATGTCTTTATTTGCCAGGGGGTCCAGTAGTCAGCATGTTTACAGGAGATTAGATGGGTTATCTTCCTCTTTTTTTTTTTTTTTTGTGAGGAAGATTGTCCCTGAGCTAACATCTGTGCTATCTTCCTTCATTTTGTCTGTGGGACACCACCCCAGCATGGCTTGATGAGCAGTTTGTAGGTCTGTGCCTGGAATCTCAAGCTGTGAACCCCAGACTGCCGAAGCAGAGCAAGTGAACTTAACCACCACATCACTGGGCTGGCCCCATCTTCCTCTTTTTCTTTTCCTAGGGTGTTCTCTAATAACTGAGACAGAAATAAATCACAGGCAGTTACTTTAATTCCTTCCTCTCCAGCTAAGTAGGAGAATTGTAATGGTGAACAAAACATACAAGGTCTCTGACTGACCAATTAACTGACTTAGGAGAGAAGAGAAAATAATCAGACTTATTAAACAGGGCCTGCTAGTCTACTTGAGGGCTGATCAAGAACATTTCTCAACTGTGGTTAAAAGTTACACTTGTGAAAAGTAGCCCAACTTCAAATCACAATTGCAGTTTGGAGTGTCTATCCTTTTGATTTGGGATTCATATTGAAGCTGTCATTGCTTTTCTCTAGTCATGGCTTCACATGCCACATATATGGCATGCTTGCCTCAATTGGCAGCTATATTTGCTATTCCTTGTACGTTAGCTTCAGCTGCTTGGAATGACGACTGTCTCTCTGAGACTGCCACCAATCCCATCTAAGAAAATTTTTTTTCTTTTTTTTGTTGAGGAAGATTGGCCCTGAGCTAATATCTGTTGCCAATCTTCCTCGATTTTGTATATGGGTCCCACCTCAATATGAATGATGAGTGGTGTAGGTCCACGTCCAGGATCTGAACCTGTGAACCTGGGCTGCTGAAGTGGAGTGTGCGGAATCTTAACCACTATGCTACAGGGCCAGCCCCTACAGAAGTTTATTTTATTTCTATGAATGCAGAAAGCCAGTGATGGAGACGTATATAAAATGTTACAGGAGCAGAAAAGAGAGGTGTGCCCAGTCAGAGATGCATGGGCTACGTCTGAAGCCATAAGTAACATACAGCCAAATGAGAAGAGGAAAAGGACATTTCAGCAGAAGCCAGGAACTGAGAGAATAAACAATGTGGCACGTGCCAAAACTACAAGCAGTTTGGTCTTCACTGAACATTAAATACAAAGCAGGAGTGGAAGACGTTGGAGCTAGTGCAGCAAGCAGGAACCAGACAGGTCACGAGAAACTCTCTAGGAACCATGAAAGGACTTGGACTTTATCCTGTTGACGTGTGAAGTAAAGTTGAGATATAGTTGCTCCAATGCCAGTCAGCTGTGACTGCTAGAAGGTTTTTTCTCTTTTAGTTTAAATCTGCCACCCTGTTAATTCTGTCCACTGTTTTTACTCCTGCCCTTAAAGCTAGTGAGGAAGCATCTAATTTCTCTTTAGCCTGATGGCCCTCAGAGATGTAAAGACATATTTCGTGTTCTCCCTGAGCTTTTCCCAGAGCTGCGTCTTTTCCAAGAGCAGCTGGCCTCCAGTCTCCTCACCACCCGATGTTCCCGTGAGGTCAGCATCTCCCAGGTGCCGGGCTCCAGGGGTTGGTGAGGGATACTGCTCTCAGGGCTGGGGAAGGGGAAGCAATTCAGTCTTGGATGCCAGGAAATTGGATGCTTCACCCCAAGGAAGCCTCTGTTAAATTCCCATTTTCCATATGTGAGTCGGTTCCTTACTCCTTTCACATCCAGGTATGATCTGCTTGGAGCTTCACCGATACCAAGGAAATGTTCAAAAGCCTCCATACAATTTCTGTGGAATTTACTTTCCCATGGATCTGCTTTTACATTTCTGCGCTTATGTGTGTTGTCTTTGAATGGCTATGTCAACTTAGTACCCAGAACAGTGCTTTGCACTTGAGAAGTGCTCGGTAAAGATTTCTTGAATGAACAAATAGACCAACATTCAGGTAAAACTCAGCATCTTTGCTTGTTGCTCTCTTTCCTCAACCATTTTGTAAGTTGAGAAGAATTACTGAAGATTGATGGTTATGACAGAGTGAGGCTGCAACTTTCTGCCCTTTGTTCCTTTTCTCTATCCATGTTCCAAAGTAACTTGTCTCTAGGAACTAACAATTCTTTTCTCTCCGTAATGCATAACAATTCACGTCTCCCTGGCTCCTGTCCAAAACTTATTTAGTCACACCCATTAAGAACAATGGTGTACTGATGAATGTTTAACGACTAGCTCTCCAAAAACTCCCATCATGGCTGATCTCAAAGTACCAGTGTGAGATCTCTGAACAGAGAGTAGGGAGGAGATGCCCGTGAACAGCTCCTGAGAGCTGGTGTAAACCGGCTCTTCAGGTCATTGCAGGGGCTCAGGAAACAAAGGATCCACCCTTCTTAGAGGATGATTGAGATTACAAACAATTACTTTTTTCTCTTAATACATACAAAAGCTGTTTAGCATAAATTAGACTTCCAAAACTAGACTTTTAGGCTTGCAAACTAGTGCTCCACCTTTAAAAGAAGTAGTACTAAACTGCAAGAAGTGCTGCCCCCCAGAGGGCATTTGGAAATTTGCGGGGCTGTTTTTTGCTGTAGCCGAAAGTGGGATGGATAGTCATTTAATGGGCAAATTCAGGAGTGCTGAATATACTGCTCCGTGAAAGACATTCCCGCACAGTAAAGAATTGTCCTGCCCCAAAAGTCTGTGGTACAATCCTTGGAAAATTCTGCTGTACACCATGCCTCCCACAAGTTGGGTTTCTGCCAGATGGTAGTCCTTTATATTCTGCTAAACTTTTTTGAGAGGAGTAATCATAACCCGCTGCTTACAGGAAAAGGAAGTCTTATGCTTAGTGACAGATGCTTATTTTATTCCTAAATGATTGAAATCAAATGCATTGGAATGAAACTTTTTTTCCCTATTAACCTTTAGCAGCATTTATAATGACCATGTTAAATCAAACCTCATTACAATGTAATGGGGCCTGACTGAAATACTGCAGGTATGATGCCGAGTAATTTCATAAATTATTAAATGGTAATTGAAAGTAATATGGCAGAATACATTCTACTCCTGAGGGGGAAAATCCAGAAGACTTTGGAGGGAAATAAAGTTGGTTAAAATACAGCGTATAACAAATGGTTGGAGGCAGGGTGGAGAGGAAGGGCAATAAAAGAGCTGAACATACCTTTTAATTTTTGGCATTGGGTTAAAATATATAATTTTGGTACCGGGTTATGGCGCCTGCTTGAAACATTTCAGATATTTACACTCCTCTCTCACTTCCTGTGCTCAGGTGTTCTTCAGGGCAAAAGGATCAAATTCAAATTATTTTTTATACTCAGTGTCTCTCAATGCCACGTCTTTATTTCAGTTACAGTTCACTTTAAGCCCTCACTTTCCCAGTAGCTTTACAGAAGCTTTATTTTAGAACATATCCCCATCAACAAAATAATTATACTAGTTATGAAAAAAAAAAAAACCCTACAATAATGAAGAACACAGTCTTGGAGGACCAGACTCTTACTATCACACACAGTCTTCACCGTGCATAGTGTATTCTTCCAAATCCACACAGATTTCGCTTTATAAGTTTACTTTTCCAACATAGGCTCATACTATAGCAACTGCTCTGCAGCTTGCTTTTTCATTTAATATTACACCTTAGGCATCTTTCTATCTCTCTGTATGCAAATCTAAACTTTAAAATATTTTTTAAAGTATACAGTAAAGTGTACAGACTTTTCGTGTAGATCTTTGAGATTTTTCCCCAAGTGAATATACCCATGTAACCACCACTTAAATTAAGATACAGAACATAATCACTATGCCTGAATTCTCCCTCAGACCCCTCCCGGTCATTTTACCCATCCTCCCTGAATGTAGCCACTATTCTGAATTCTATGACCATGGATAAGTTTTGCCTTTTCTTGAGATTAATATAAATTGAATCATTTAGCATTAACTTTTTTGTGTCTGGATTCCTTTGCTTGTTATGACTGTGGAATTCTTCCATTATGGCATGGAGTAGTAGTTAGCTCATTTTTATTGCTGCTTAGTATTCTGTTGTATGACTGTACTATAATTTATTTATTCATTCTATTTTTGATAGACTTAGATTGTTTGTAGTTTTGGTCTACTATGGATAATGCCTTTATACACGTGTCTTTTGATGAACATGTGTATATACATTTTTCTTGGGCATACGCCTAGGAGTGGAATTGCTGTGACATGTCATGTGCATATTCAGCATTAGTTGCAACTACCAATAGTTTTCCAAAGTGATTGTAAGAATTTATATTTCCACAGGCAGTATCGGAGGGTTCCAGTAGCTCTACATCTTTGCCAACACTTAGTGTAGTGGTTGTTTTTAAATTTCAGGCAATTTTGTGGCTGCCCAGTGGTAATTCATTGTGGCTTTACTTTGCTTTTCCCTTATGACTAAAGATGCTGAACATGTTTTCATATGTCTATTAGCCACTTGGTTAGCTTCTTTTGATAAATGCCTGCACAAGTCTTTTGCCTATATTTTATTGGGTTGTTTTTGTCTTTATTAGATATTTATAGGAATTCTTTTTATATTTTGAATATAGTACATTGTTGTGTGCATGTATTGCAAATATCTTTTCCCACTCTGTGTCTTTTCACTCTTTAAGGCATCTTTGAAGGAAGTTCAATTTCTCTGTATTTTCTTTCATGGTTAGTGTTTTCTGTGTTCTGTTTAGGAAATTTTTGCCTTCCCCAATGACAATATTGTCTTATATTATCTTCTTTAAGTCCTATTGTTTCATCTATCACTATTAGATCTATGATGCATCTGAAAGCGGTTTTTGTGTATGGTGTAAGGAAAGGGGTAAGGTTAACTGATGTAACATCATTTATTGAAAAGACCATGCTTCTTCCACTGTGCTTCATGGGCAAACTTTGGAATAAATCAGAAGTCTGTATATGGATGGGTTTGTTTCTGGAGCCTTTATTCTATTCCTTTAGTCTATTGTTTATACTATGATCACTATCACACTTAGAATTGTAGTTTTATAAGAGTTGGTATCTGGTTATGTAAGTCATTCAGCTTTGATCTTCTTTAGGATTGTATTCATTATTCTTAACCCTTTTAATTTCCATATTCATTTTAGAATCATCTCATCACTTTCCATGAAATTTTTGTTAGAATTGAATCTATAAATCAACTTGGGGAGAATTGATATCTTTCAAATATTGGATGCTCTAATCCACGAATATGGTATAACCCTACATTTATTTAGTTCTTCTTTAATTTTCTTTTAGTAATGTTTGAATTTTTCTCTATAGAGGTCTTGACCACTTTAAAAATTAGATTTATTTCTGGGTATTGATGTATGTTAATGATAGGTATTGTTAATTGCATTCCTGTAAATTTCACTTCAAATTGTTGCTCGTCTATAGAAATACAATTAATTTTTGTATGTTTACTTTGTAATCAGAAATCTTGTAAAATTCACTAATTTATTTGTGCCTCTTTTGCATTTTTATTTATGTTGTTGATTTTTATGAATAATAACATTTTAAAATCTTCTTTTAATATTAATATTTTCTTTTTACATCTTGCACTGGTCAAAACTGCTACAGTAATGATGAACAGAAGAGGTGATAGCAGTGTTAATGAAAAAATTATTCATGACTCTTGTTAAAATAGTAACGTAGACTTTACTCAGGACTATCCTGATAGATATAGGGACTACTACAATGGAGTTTTGCAGTAGGAGAGAGAGACTGGGCTCAACTCAGAACACAACAAAGAAAAGTGGGGATTTACAGCCAAGGAATAGGGTAAGAAGGTTGGTGGATGAAAAACTACTAAGAAGGTTTACTAAACTGACCTGCCAGGATTCTTGTTGAAGGGAGGCCAGGGGGATAGGATGCTGCCTGGAAGTGGTGGGGGGATGAGGAAGTTGGTCAGTATTGAGGGTGATCAGATTTCTATGTGGGGGATTCTCTCTAAAATGACTTAGCAGGCAAGATTCTTGCTAAAACTAGACCCCGCAAGGACGGAGATAGAAGCCCAAGATTTGGCCTAGTTGAGCTGAGGGCTCAGTTTGGTCAAGGACAGAATCTTTGTCTGCAAACACTCTTGTTTCATTCCCAATCTTAGGGGGAAAACTTCTAATACAGTACTCCATCATTAATATCATATCTATATCATGCTTACTGTAGGATGTATTTTTGTTGGTGTTGTTTGTTTTTTTACCACTCTATCAGATTAAGGAAGTTCCCTTCTATTTTTATTTTCTAGTGTACTTTTTTTTAAAAAACAAATGCATGGTGAATTTATCAAATGCTTCCTCTGCACTAATTTAGACATTCATACGGGGTTCTCTTTCATTCTGTTAGTGTGGTAAACTATATTGACTAATTTTTAAAAATATTAAACCACTTCTGCATTGCTGGAATAAGTCTTACTTTATTATAATATATTGCCCTATTTATGTGTCACTGTATTTAATTTTCTATTACTTTGTTTTGGACTTTTGCATGTGTATTCATTAGAGAGAATGTCTTTAATATTTTCCTTTGTAGTTTCATTGACAAATTTTGGAATTAAGCTTGTGCCAATACAATAATAAGAGATAAATCTCTTTTTCTATTTCTGGGAAGAATTGATATAAGCTTGACATGATTCCCTATTTTAATATTTGAAAGAATTCTCTGGTTAAGCTATCTCGAATTGAAGTTTTCTTTGTGGAAAGACATCTACTTATGGATTAAATTTCTTTAATAGATGCAGGAATATTAAGATCTTTTATTTATTCTACACCAGTTTTGGTAAACTGTATTTTTAAGGAATTTGTCTATTTATTCTAAGCTTTCTAGTGTATTGACAAAAGTTGATATTATCTTCTTACTATATCTTGAAGGACTATAGAAACTGTGATGACGTCCTCTTTTTTCATCCTGATATTGGTCATTTGTGCCATTTCATTTTTACTTTTTCTTAGTCAGAATTGTGAATTTATAACTTTTATTACCCTTTTAAAGTAACCAAATTTTAGTTTGCTGATTTCTTTACGTTGTACTTTTGTTTTTATTATGCTAATTTTTTCTTTTATATTTATGATTTTATTTTCTCTATCTTTTTGTTTCATTTACTGCTCTTTTTATGCTAATTCAGATAAATATTTTGCTCATGAATCTTCAGTCTTTATTCTTTTTTAAAAAATATACGCATTTAAGGCTATAGATTTTTCTCTAAACACCGATCTATCTGCTTCTCACAAACTTTACTGTCATAGTTCTATTATAATTCATTTCAAAATGTTTTCTCATTACCATTATGCTTTTTTTTTTTTGCCCTTGTGTCATTTACAAATATATTGCTTTATTGCTTGGATCCCAAACATTTGGGGATTTTTCTATTTTTGTTTTTGTTATTAATTTCTAGCCTAATATCATTGATGTCACAGAACATACCGTGTGATGATTTATTATTTGAAATTTGCTATGTTTTATAGATCAGCAGATGATCAGTTCTTCGTATATTTGAAAAAAATGTGTATTTTGCAGTTGTCAGGTGCAGTATTCTATATATGATCATTCAGTTAAGTTGGTTAATCATGATATTCAAATCTTTACTGATTTTTTGGTCTATTTATTTTACCAGTTACTGAGAAAGCTATGTCAAAATCTCTAACTACATTTATAGGTTTTTCTTTTCTTCTTTTTGTCAGTTTTTGGCATAAATATATTTATGCTATGTTTTTAAATGTTTAGAACTTTAGGATTCATATTTTCTTTTTGATTTATCCTTTTATTGCTATAAAAATCCCTGTATTTCTAGTAACACTTCTTACTCTAAAGCTATATATAAAGTTAACATAGATATATTAGTTTTCTTTTGGTTGTTTGTTGCCCTGGTCTATATTTCTCTATTTTTTGATTTTTCAATCATTTGTGTACCTACATATAAGATGTGTTTCTTGACTATTCCTGTATTTCAGTCTTTGTTTTCCATAGAAATATTTATTCTGTTTACATTTAATGTAAGTTGCTGGTATATTTATGTTAAATTTGCCTTCATATTAGTTGCTTATTCTATTGTTTGTATTCATTTGTTCTATTTCTTTTTCTTTCCTGTTTTGCTTCCTTTAGGATTGTTTAAGTATCTTTTAGAAGTCATATCCTCCTCTGTTACTTTATTTCATGTGCATGTGTATGCAAATATAATACACAATATAATTTTATTATTCTTTTTGTGATTACCATAGAGATTACAACATGTATCCTTGACTTATTAAAGTCTAATACAAATTAGTACATTTACCATTTTGCAGATAATACAAGGACCTGAGAATATTTTCATTCATTTTACCTCTCTACCAACACATGTGGTATTATTATTATGTATTTTGATTCTCTGTATATTTTAAACACCCAAATATTTTATTATTTTGTTTTATGCAGTCAATATTTATTTAGCTTTCTACACATTTTCCTTTTCTGTTGTATGTAATTTCTTTGTTTATTAATATACTTCTATCTGGGATTGCTTTCCTTCTGTCTGAAGAATTCCCTGTAGTATTTCCTTTCTTTCAGGTTTGCTGGTCACAAATTCTTTCCATTTTTATTTTTCTGAGAATGTACTTAAACTTTATTTTGAAAGATATTTTTATTCTAATGAGCAAAGCATTCTAGATTGGTACGTTATTTTTGTCCAGCACTTTAAAATTCAGATATTGTCTTTGGCTTCCATAATTCCTGCTAAGAAGTGAAGAGATTTTTTTCTCTCTCTGCTGTTACGATTTTGACTTTGTGTTTCACTATGAAGTTCCCTTTGTGATGTTTTTCTTTGTATTGATGTTGTTTGGGTTCTGAGATATCCTTGAATCTGTGGCTTATTGTATTTTGCTAGTTTTGGAAAATTCTCAGCCAGTTTGTCTTTAAATATTTTTCTGATCAGTTCTTTCTCTCCCTTTTCTTCTTCTTATGCATGTTAGACATTTTCTTCATGTTCCATACATCTTTTTCACTTTTTTCTCTGTATTCGATTTTACTCTCTGCATATCAGTATGGACTTTTTTTACTGATCTCTTTCAGTTCACTGATTCTCTCCTTGGTTTTATTTAATCTGCTCTTGTTTTCTTTAATCTACCTTTGTATTCTAATATCAGTTATTATATTTTTCAATTTTACAATTTCTACTTGGCCATTTTTAAATATGTCAGTTTACAGATGTGTGATCTCTGTTGGATAAGTTTCTATTGTCTATTTTTTCTCTTGATTTTGATCATTTGCTATTTTGGCTGGTATGACTTGCAATTTTTAATTAAATGCCCAACATTGTGCATGGAAAGTTTTATAGGCTATGGATGACATTATTTCCCTAGAGAGAGGATTTACTTGTTTTCTGGCAGTTACAGAAAGTGTAGGAATTGATCCCATTAAGCCTGCATTTCTAGCATTATTAGGGTTTATATTTTTGTGTATTTCCTTATTTCTTGGGCATAGCCTTAAAACGTTCTCAACTGAAAGCCTGTGTTTTTCACCAGGGCCTTTCTTCCATGAGAGACTAGTCTCCAGTTTCTCTCTCCCTACTACCATTAGACTGCTTAAATCTCTGCTTAGATTTTTAACCTCTTGGTAGATACTTTTTCCTTGATGTTTTTCATTATCTAGCTCCATGAATGCATAGTTAGGAATAATGGAGTAATTTGGGGGAAATTGCATGTGAGTAATTTTGGGCTTACTTTTCTGTGGTGCCTTTTTCTCTGTGATCCGGGCCCCTCCAGTCCTGGTTGCCTTGATCACCCTTAATTCCAATTTTTGTTTTCCTCTTTTGGTGAGTCTGCTGCAGACTTGTTTTGCTTTCTATTTATCCTGTATGCCCCTTCATACAGGTTGGCAAAGCCCCAAAGGGAAAAACGTGGTAATGGAGTAGAGTTCATAATAGTATTTTTTCTTTCTCTTTGGGATTCTGACCTCTCAGTTCTTATCTGCCTTTGTTGCTCTCTGATGCCTCAAAAGATGTCTTTTAAAAATGCATTTTATCCCGCTTTTAGGTTGTTCTCAATAGGAGAATTAGTATGACATCAGCTGCTCATAATAACTGGGACTATTTTATTCATTTTGATGACTGTGCACAATTCCAAGTTTTGGATATACTAATTGATTATTTAGTACCCTGTTGGACTTCTGGTCTCTTTATAAGTTTTCACGATTATGAAAAATGCTGCATGAACATTCTTGTAATATAATTTCATGCAACTGTACAAATATTTCTTAGAAGAAATTGCTAATAGTGGAAAGGCTAGAAATGGCTTACATAACTTTTGCCCATCTTCTATTGGTCACAATTCAATTTCATGACTTCAATCTAATTGCAGGGTGGACTGAGAAATTTAGTTTTTTTGGTATGTACAGGAAAAGTAAATGGTGTGGCAAACACAGAATTGTCTTTGCTACTAACTACTTCCTAATTAGTCTCTCTAACTCTACACTTCTCCTCTGTCATCCATACACTACATTATCATGTGACTTATTCTTAAATACTTCAGGGTAAGAATCAGCACCAGATCAAAATATTTTAGGGTATCCTTTTTTGCTTAGAGAATCAACTCATGATTCCTTTTTTTCTTTTTTCTTTTGATGAGGAAGATTGTCCCTGAGCTAACATCTGTACCAATCTTCCTCTATTTTATATGTCAGATGTTGCCTCAGTATGGCTTCATGAGCAGTGTGTAGGTCTGTGCCTGGGATCCGAACCTGTGAACCCCAGGCTGCTGGAGCAGAGCAAGCAAAGTTAACCACTATGCCACCGGGCTGGCCCCAAACTCATAGCTTCTTACAAATGTGTTCAGTGACAGAAACTAAAAGGACAGTATTTTTTGTATTTCTAAATTTAGTTCTGTTATCATTTTACCCTGAGGCTCACTTTTTTCTTCTCATTGACAGAAGAGCGATGATGGGAAGGGTTCAGAGGAGCTCTGGTTCACAGTGGGGTAGGGATGGTCATGCTTACTGAGGCAAGATCTTCCAAAACACTATTGTAGCTACAAGGGAAGAGGTGAGAGAGGCAGAAAAATATGAGATGGACACTGGTTCTAGTACACCCAGCAATATGACCTTGGGTGAGCTAATCAATCTTTCTGTTCTGTGCTCCCGATTGTGTTGTACAATTCTGATGATGGGATGCAAGGGAAGCCATGTTATTGTGATTCACCAGTATCCATTTAAAAACATCACTAAAAGGGTTGACTTTGGGGAAGACAGGAGTCTGATCCATAAGGCAGCCTTAGGTGATTGTGTGTGTGCATTTGTGGGTGTATGTGCGTGGATTTCATACCCAATGCCTCAGGCCTTGAAGCTGAGGACTCCTTCATCTCCAGCTCATTTTTATTTATTTGGAGGCACTCAGATCAATCTTCGTAGAAGCAGCAAACACTTCAGGGTCGTGACTTCAAGTGTTAAGTGCCTCCTCAGCTCCCTGCCAGAAGATCCAGTTTAGGGCCTCACAAGTGGGTCTCTTGAGAGTTATTTGTTTTTAATCTTCAGTGAGAGGAATAGCCTGGTGGGAGCCCTGCAGCCCTAGTGTATTAGCTGTCCTCCTTAAGGAATGGAAGCCCTCCAGATCCATTATCTGACTCTTCTCAGGCCATTAGGTTGTCCTTTCATAGACAGGGGGTTAATGAGTCCAGTGATAGAACTCCAGTTTGGGCATAATCTCTGAGTAGTTTTGCTGAAATAACGCAACATCAACCACAGTAAAAAACTATTGCTGTTGTCAGCGTTCTGACTATTCTTGGTTTGAAAGTAGACATCAAGAAGCAAATTGCCCACTTAGGATTCCACTTCTGCCATTTATTAGCTCTGTGATCTGAAGAAAGTTGCTTAAACTATTCATGTCTTCTTGAATATTAACTGAGAAAAATAGCAGTAGTATCCTTACAGGGCCCTGTGTCCTTCATAATTTATGAAATGTAGTTTGAATAATGCCTGGCACATAGTAAGCTCTATATAAATGTTAGATAGCCTTATTATAAATAACTATTAATTACTCCATCATTTAAGTTTTGCAATGCTCCTCTAAGGTGGATATTTTAAATTTGTTCCCCTTTTACAGATGAAAAAATTAAGACAGAATGGTCAGTTAACTCATCCAAGCTAACCTCATTTAATAGGTTGTAGAAGTGGAATTCAAAACCAGGCAGTCTGGATAAATAAACCAAATAATGAGGGAAATGTGACACTCCATCCCAAGGAGAGTTGTATTACAACATAGCAATTGGACACTGCAATGCCACATGATTGTGCTTTCCACCTACCTTTCCAGCTTCATCAGCGTATGGAGGGTTGATAAAGGTTACATAATTGGGGGTTAAGAATTTATGGTCTGGAGTCAGATAATTTTTGGTTCAAACTCAAATTCTGCCTTTCACTAGCCATGTGACCTTCAGCAAGTTACTTAAGCTGTGTAAGCCCAAGGTTCTTGATCTGCAAAATCCTAATAATGTTGTTGTATATTAATGCATGTAAACTACTTAGCACATATCTCAGTATAGTATAAATCCTCAGAAAGTGTTGGCTTATTGTGGTAGATTCCAAAATGGCCCCAATTAGTCTCCCTTTCTGTATTGACATCCTTTCCATGTAACTTTTTAATTCCTTCCACTCCGTCTCTAGATTCATTCATAAGACTTGCTTTGACCAATATAAGGGGTGAAAATGACAGTGTACCAGTTCCAAATCTCTTGTATCTCAGTCATCACAATGAGAACATGAACATGACGGGGAGATAAGAGACATGTGGATCTGGGTTGAGTCATAGAATTTGATGCACAACTAGAATTTGAATCCAGATCTATCTGGCTTGATAACTAGAGCTCTTCTCCACTCTGCTAGTCTTCATAGTATTAATTGCTACAGGAGAAGCTTAGAGGCAGATATAAGGAAGATGGGTTTTTTTTTGCATTAGATTATATTACCAAGAAAGATTGCAAAATCAACTTATATTTAGTCAAAATGTAATTACAACAATGAGTAATAACAAGAGAGAGACAAAGAAAATTGGTACTTATGCGAGCAAGATTGGTATTCTAATATGTACATAGGCAATGCAGAGCAGCTCCTCGTAGTCATGTCTAACGTGTAACTTCCTTTTGTAACACATGAACCCAAATTTTGTAGGCTATGCCTCCTTGACATAACTGATACTTTATGGATCCACTAGTCTGAAATGAGTTAGGTGCAGCTGTGCTTGTCGCCAGAGGACTGATATTGTACAATAAAGAAAGTGACTGGCTTTTCTCCTAGTTTCTAGGAAGGAGACTCCAAATCCTTGGCACTTCCTTAGTAATAGATAAGCCAGGTACCCAAGGGTTATTGTAGATATTCAATAAGAACAAGATTACCCTTTGACCCTCTTCTCAACACAGATATAGGTGAATCTTGTCAATTTTCCATTTTCTTTTCTAACTTGAGGGGTGACTCAAGACTTGTGAGTTTGTTTTCCAGATGAAAGAGAATGCCTTTGGGGAGTTTGCAATCACCAGATGGCCATCCCCCAGTAGCCATTTGCAGATTGCCCAGGGGCTTCTCGGGAGTGACCCCTTTGTTTCTCTGAAGCGCCTCCTGACAAGCCCCTTAGCTCTATAAAAACCAGCGGCTTTTTGCTCTGATTAAGGCAGATTTGAGCAAGCCCATGCTCTTACCTTCTCATCTTGGCCAACTCAAATGGGACCTTTCTCCATCTCCAAGCACTATGTCTCAGTGTTTGGCTTACTGCATTTTCTGCGCATCAAAGTGTTTGGCACACAAACTTGAGATTAAGAGGCTCACTATCAGTAGGAGTATTTTTATTATTCATGAGCCTCTCAGCTCATACCTGAATTTATGCTAATGAGGTGACTTAGGATGGGGGCTGGTCATGTTGGAAAGACAAACCATGTGATTAGGAGCATCAGAGCCACGTGACGTCAGCTGGATCTCTCCACCTCTGGGGAGGGAAGAGTGGGCTGGAGGTTGAGTTCAGTCATGTGGCCAATGATTCAATCAATCATGCCTGCATAATGAATTCCCAACAAAAGCTCTGAACATTGAGCTTAGTGGAGCTTTCTGGTTGGTGAGAACATTAATGTGTCAGAGGGGTGACATGTCCTGATTCCACAGAGAAAGAGCAGGTAGGCTCTGCATTAAGGACCTTCCCAGACTTTGCCCTATGTTGCCTCATTTTCCTGGTCCTGATTTGTATCCCTTCTAATAAGACTTTTTTGTACAGTTTTTCTGGTCATTTTTTGTGTGTTTACGTATGTATATGTCTCTATAGACAATAAAAAGTGTCATTTTGTGTTTGTGTTTTATTTGACATGAAAATTTGTGTATCTATCTGCAGTTTGGTTATCTTTTTCAGTTAACAATACTTTTTGGAGATCTAATATTTATAGTTACTTCATTAAAAACAAAACAAGACAAAATACTTCTGCTTCTCCATTCCCCTACTGGTGGACATGTAGGTTGCTTCCTAACTTTAGGTATTATTTCAGATGATGATGTAATAAGCATCCTTGTGCATGCCTCCTTGGACTGATATGGGAGTATTTCTTTAGGGAGGGTATCCTTGAACAGACCTGTTGTGTGCCTTAGAAAACTCTGATGTCCCTTAAATCATCTGGTTTGACTCTTTTAAAAATAGTTTATTTAGTGATGGTTTGCTGGTTTATTTTTGGCCAGAGGAAAACATTCTACTTTTGTTTATCATAAGTTGGAATATAACTCAGAAGGTAAAATTTTTAGGGAGAATGAAAAAACACTTAGCTAATTTTGTGATTTTGCAACTTCTGGTAAAATTTGTTTGTTTGTTCTCTGAGTGAGCATGCATGTGTGTGTGTGTGTGCACATGTGTCTGTGTCTGCATGCAGGTTGCACTTAACACACATAAGAGGAGAATTCTTATTTAAAGATGAGGTGTGTTCCCCAACCCTGGCAAGTTTCTTTTCCAACTCTGGCAAGTGCTAATCATAGAATAAGTCTGCTTGGGCTGCTCTAACAAAATACCATAGACAGAGTGGCTTTGACAGACATTTATTTCTCATAGTTCTGGAGGCTAGAAAGTCCAAGATCAAGGTGCTGGCTGATTCAGTTGCCCGTGAAGTTCTTCCAAGCTTGTGGACAGCCACCCTCTCACTGTGTCCTCAAGTGGTCGAGCAAGAACTCTGGTAGACACTTCTTATAAGAGCACTTCTAACTTCCTCTTCTTATTAGGGCACTAATTTCACCATGAGGGCCCCACACTCATGACGTCCTCTAAACCTAAATATCTCCCAAAGACTCTATCTCCAAATACCATCACATTGGAAGTTAGGACCTCAAAACATGAATATGGGGGAGTCGCAAACATTCAGTACATACAAAGTAACTTCATTTTCATCCCAAGCCCTTCAGAGAAGTGCCTCAGTATCTCCTTCCATAATGTGTGCACAAAGATTTTCTTGTGGGTCACAAGCTTGTAGTTAATGATGACTTCTTGTCATGGTTATTCTTTTCCCCATTCCCCTCTCCCACCCATGATAGTTATGGAACAGTGTTCAATAATCATTTTGGGATTTCCTTCTTAAGGTGTCAAAATGATCCATCAGTCAGAATTGTTCAAAAATTCTGATTGGATCCCAGGGCATTGGTATTTTTATTTCTAAACAGTTACAGGTAAGAATCACAGCCTTGGACACCAGGGCAAACTTGCCTACCTAATCTCTAGGCTCACCACAGCCAACAATCACTTTTTCTTTTTCTTACACAGTAACCATTCTCAGGAGAGGAAGCCCAGAGAAATCCTGACCTTTTATTCTTTATCTTGCAAAGTAATGCTGGTTTTTTTACCTTTAGGTAATCCTCTCTGCAGGCACTTCACTAACCTTGTACATATGAATATATGATCAGGTTAAGTCTAGGGTTAGCAGGGAAGTTGCAGCATGTGTTTAGCAAAGTCTTTCTTGCATGAGGGAAAGGAGTTGGAGTCTAGGTGGTATTTATTTGCCTTTCTGCACAGTTATTCTCTTCCTCCTCTTCCTGATTCTCTGGCCACATATTCTCTGTTCCATTGGTATATTCATCATAATTCGTCCTGTCTCTTCTTTCTTTCTTCTTAAGCCAGTTTCACAATATCACCATCCAAGAATCATTAACATCAATGTTACTCACTCATACTAATAGCTAACATTTGCCAAGTATCTCTTTAGTTACAGGAACCGCCTATTTGCATTTAATTCTCATACCAATCCTAAGAGATTGGCACTAATATTATCCACATTATATAACTGAGAAAACTGAGGCTCAGAAAGGCTGCTATGTAATTTTCCCAAAGTCTCACAGCTAGTTAGTGGCAATACCAGGATTTTTACCGAGGCAGTCTGACTCCATTCTTTTAATTGCTACCCTGTTCTTCATGAAGTAGTATTTTCACTTACATCCAATATTATTTAATTCTTATAATAGTACTTTCAAGTTAGGATGATAGAGCCCATCTTTCAGATGAAATCACTCGGCTCAGCAAAGCGGTTTGCTCAAGATCACGAACAAGTGGAGGCTCCAACTGGAGCCTTTCTGTCTCATCAAGCTTCCTCAATTTAATTCCTCCTGGTAGCACTGGATTGAACTGAAGTCTCAAGGTCTTCTGTCCCAAGCCAGAAAATAAACTGTGAAATCCAATGTCTGTTTCATTGACTTTCTCTTGTTCTTTTCTTATTTTTGTGACCTTGCCATCTCCCCTTCACAGGATGTGGTTCAAGATTGCCCTCTGCTCTTCCTGTCCCTTGGTTCTATGTCCAAGCTAAAGCCAGACAAATCTATATTTTAAAGTTATCTCAAGTTGTGTTCAAATCTCCAGAGTCCTTGTGGCCTTAAGGAGCACTGGATCTAATTTTAAAATGATTTATCGTTGCAATTTGTGCTAATATCATTATAAATCACCAATTTACTAGACTGGAGATCTGATTAATTCAAATATATTCATTTATTTTAGATTAATATGCACCCACTGACTAACTTCTGTATTCATTTACACACAAGATTAAAAACAGATTATTACATCCAAATAACTACCTACACCAGGCCGCTTGAGTAGAATTGCCCATTTTCAGTACAGGCAGGGTAGCTCGAGGATTGCTTTTGCAATCCTGAAAGGATCAAAGGAAGAAGCACCACATCTGGCGTGTTATCACAGCAACAGGCCTTCAGTTTCTGACTCACACTGTCTTTGTTGCCTGCACTGCCTCTGGGCACATCTACACTTAGTCAGACTTCGTTTTGCAATCTATAGAGACAAAATGAATACTCACAAGGTGCTTACTACAAGCCCAACCATGAACATAGGGCTTCACAGATGCAAATTCATCTAGTCTTCACAACAATCCTATGAGGTAGGTACTAATATCATCCCATTTTACAGAGGGGAGAACTGAGACTCAGAGAGATTCAGTAACTTGCCCAAGGTTGAGCTAGTAAGTGTTATAGCTAGTAAGTTTCAGAGATAGGATTTGAACCCCAAATTTGAACCTCAAATATCTGGTTCCTGAGTCCATGCTCTTAGCCACTCTGCTATGTGGCTTTAGGATTAAGCAGCATCATGCAAGAATGGAAAGAATCCTTAGAGATTTCTTCAAAACATTTCTAATGCTAATTGGTGATATATACACCCTTAGGGACTGGAATCATGTCAAACATCTCCTACAAAATTCCAAGATACCCAGTTTACTTCTGGACAAAAAGCACTTGCTCAGTAGATGTGAATTTCAATTAGCTGTTGATTATTTTATCTCCATAATGGAACTATGTCTTTAGGACGAAGATATTTGGTTAATGCTCTAAAACTTTGGAGTTCTAAGATGTGAGTTTGGTTTCCACTTCCATCAATTCTTAGTTCAGCCACTGTGCACACATGCCCTGGGGAGCCTTAGTTTCCTGCTCAATAAATTGGTCATCTTCAGTCTGAACCATGAGCTCCTATGATGCATCAGCCTGTTCCACAATGCCGTTTCATAGGCAGTCCAAGCCCTTGTTAGCTTGGACTTGAGTTGCTAACCCCCCGCAGTTATTCCCAAGTGCTTTGTTATGAAGGAGAGTCCAGGAACTGGGTCATCTGTTTCCAATCTGTTAAAAGTTTACAGGCAAAGTCATTGGGTTGA
Organism: Equus przewalskii; assembly: GCF_037783145.1. NCBI lineage: Eukaryota > Metazoa > Chordata > Mammalia > Perissodactyla > Equidae > Equus > Equus przewalskii. Next base: position 109,176,537 of record NC_091833.1, on the reverse strand, counting down.
CTTGAAGCACAAAATATGATTAATGATTTGAAGCACTAATGGAATGTTGGCCCTGCAAACATGTCTTTCCATACATTTCCAAAAAGGTCTTTCTTACCTAAGACCTTGAATTTTAAATTATTGTGCTAAGTCCACTTTTTGTAACCTGAACATGTCTGTCGACCACCTATTGTGTGAAAAACATTTTACCTGGTGGGAGAAGAATGATGTTAATAATAATAAATATGTTGTAAACTTGTAGAGCAGAGTTTTTTCAAAGTATTTTCATGTACTGTGTTGTACCATTGAAGGAGCAGTGAAATGAGAGACCAAGGTTTGAATCAGGCTTTATCATGACAAAGTGACCTTAGATAAGTCGCTGGACCTCCTTGGGTATCGATTTCCCTATATGATTTGGGGACCTGGATTAGCTGACCTGAACTCTGATTTTCTATGATGCTTTGAAACCTCGTCTTATTTAAATTAGGAGGTGTAGCCCCTCACACATTGAAAGGCATTTAGGGGGCTCAACAAAGAAGTGATGAAGTGAATTAAAAATATGTTAATTGCATTAAATCACAGGCTCTGGCATCAGGCTCCTGGGGTTCAAATTCTGGATTAACTACTTACTGCATTGCAAGTTACTCAGTGTCTGTTTCTCTATCTGAAAAATGAGGATGATAATAGCACCCATTTCACGGGGTCAGGAAAGGAGTAAATTGGTTAACAATTGTAAAGTGCTAGAGCAGTGCCTGGCTTATAGTAGGAGTCCCAGTAAATGCTAGCTGCTCCTGGCCAGTTAAGGAATTTGGAACCCTTCCGCATAGATTGCAGAACCCTGATATGTACTCTTGGTTTCGATAAATCCAAATCAGATACTAAGGTCTGAAGCAGAACTGAGCAGAGGACAGGACCGGATTTGGAGGTCAAAAAAGGAGGTCTCTGGACCACTAGAAGAAGTTGCAGCTTTGTGTTGGAGATGAGCATGTTTAAAGGGCAGAGAGAAAGCTATAAAGTGAAAAATGGCTAAAGATGTTGGAGCTTGGGAACCAGGTCTCTAGGAATAATGTTCTCCACATTGCTCATTCCGATGCTCCCAATGGTCAAATTTATTTTTATGAAGCTTATTGTCCTTTCTTTTTTTTTTTAAAAGTATGAGATTTGTTTTTTTTTAGAGCAGTTTTAAGTGTACAAAGAAATTGAGAGAAGGTACAGAGATTTCCCATATCCCCTGATCCCATGCCTGCATAGCCCGCCCCATTATCAACATCACTCACTGGAAGGGTACTTCTTTTTTCACCAAGGATGAATGTATATCATCCAAAGTCCGTAGTTTATTTTAGGGTACATTCTTGGTGTCATACTTTCTATGGATTTGGACACTTTTATAATGACATATATCTATCATTATAATACTATACAGAATATTTTCACTGCCCTAAAAATTGTCTATGCTCTGCCTGTTCGTCTCCTCCGCCAATCCCCACTCCTCCCACCACCCCATAACCTCTGATCTCTTGATTGTCTCCATAGCGTTGCCTTTTCTAGAATATCTTATAGTTGCAATCATACAGTATGTAGCTTTTTCAGTAATAATATGCATTTAAGTTTCACTTAGCAATACGTTTTAAGGCTCCTCTATGTGTTTTTCATGGTTTGATAGCTCATTTCTTTTAAGTACTGAATAATATTCCATTGTCTGAATGTTCCACAGTTTTTTTTTATCCATTCACCTACTGAAGGACATCTTGGTTGCTCCCAAGTTTTGGCGATTATGAATTAAGGGGTTATAAAGCTCCATGTGCAGTTTTTTGTGTGGATAGTTCTCAGTTCCTTTGGGCAAATGACAAGGAGCACAATTGCAGGATAGCATGGTAAGCATATATTTAGTTCTGTATCCTTTCTTTTTAAAAGCATTTGAGTTTTCTTGTCCAACGGCTTGATTTTCCAGCATTTTGCAAATTTGCGGCGACCTTATTGTTACACCTGACAGACACTGACCTTGCTATCTTTGCCCCTTCCTCCCTTAGAGAAAGGTTCTACCATCTCCCATCCCATCAAGCCCAAAGTGCTGTGAATCCTATCTTCCAAAAATATTTCCATCCATCCGATTCTATCTTTCTCTACTTACAGGTGCTGTCTCTTTGTCTCTCGCTGGGACTGTTGCTATGTAATAATCTCTTGCCAGTCTTTCTGTCTTTGGGATAGGAACCCTTCATGGCTGGCTTCACAGCTTGTACTTTCAACACCTCTATTAGGTAGTGGGAAGGGGCATAGAGTGTGGGCTTGGTTTATCCAGATTAATCTTCAATTTCATCTACATATTCTTGGGGAAATTACTTAACTTGTTTTGCTCTATTTTTTCATCTGTAAATAATAATAACAATACATACCTATTAATAACTCAAAATATTGTTGTGAAGATTAAATGCAATTATTTATGCTAAATGTGTAACATAGTGCCTGACTTATAGTCATCCTCAAAAATCAATTCTATCACTATTACTTGCAATACAACCACCACTACCACCACCACCACCACCACCATCATGGAATGTGAGGCTGGAGTGATGGTGGACAAGTTTTAGATGTCACTCACACTGCAGTTCTGGGTATCAGCAAGTCACTGCACAACAATCCGTGCCTGTTGAATCATCAAGACCATGAAGCACGTGACACTCTAACAGATAAGAGATGTCAAAAGAAATAAGATTGCTGAGCCTGGTGAAGGGCGATGACGCATGCTCATATGTTTACAAGTCCGTGGAAGAGGAATTAGGAATACTAATATAAGTAAAAATATTGCTGTAACAGTAGTTATGAGACTACTTCTACTAATAGTGTTATTATTACTGTGGGGAGATGCACTGTGAGAAAAATAACCTTCAGCTTACCTCCAGACCTGAGGAAGCAGAGACAGTGGAAGGGAATGGAATGGAACATACTACATTGCATCTCCATCTAGCTTAGTCTTCCCCACACCCCTATACTACTTTTCTGTTATCCCCCTTTTACATCTGAAGATTCTGAGGCTCACACAATTGAAAACGGTAGAGCTCAAAACTCTTCTAAAACACCATGTTCCCTCTCTAGATTTTTACTCACCATAGGAAGCTCTTTTCTAACAGTATCACAAGTCCAATAACACAGTGATTGTCTTAGGACACAAGGAAATCCTATCATAGGAGTTGTTCAAGCTGAAGCCAATGTGTTGGGAGAATTTAAGCATTGAAGGAGAGCTGGGATGAGATGATCTTTAAGGTTCTTCTGAGGCTGAGAGTCTGAGCCTTTGTGAAATGTTGCCCGTGGCTGGCCACCTTGGAGAGTTAGTTTTGTTGTTACTCAGAACTGTATTAAAGAGCACCGCTTTGCCTGTTGGAAGCTGAGTGCCACACCTTGAACAGAACCTCCAGTTGGTGGGAGCATGTTTAAAAATGCACTTGTGTAGTTAGTTAGTAACTTTTATCTATAAATCTCCTCAATGAAATTCCGGAGCATTAATCAGCCATGAAATTCCAGAGGGGCATTCGCCTTACCTAAAGTCAGCACTTTCTAACTTCCTGTAAATATTCACACACATGAAGCAGTTAATAGATTTCCTCAGGCAGAACATTCTTGGCCACCAATGGAAAAATTCTCTAAAAGATGGATTGCTTTCCTGTGGCCTCAGGACAACTGCTGGTCAGAGTCTTTAAGCCACCTGACACCCCCAGTTAATATCAAGCCTCAGAGTACTGATTCTAGGGCCAAATGAACACAGATCCATTTATTTTCTTATGAAGCCTTGACTCCGTGCTGGGTACAGCGCTAGGGGCTTCCCATGCATTAAAACACACAATCCTCAAAGTAACCTTGCTCAGAATGTATTTTACAGGTGAAGAAGTTGAGGCTCAAACAGGATAGATCTGAGCTGTCCAAAAGAGAGCCACTAGCCACATGTGGTTATTCAGATTTACATTTACTCTAATTATAATTAAGTACACTTAAAAATTCATTTCTCCGGTTGCACCAGCCACATTTCAAGTACTCATTAGTCACATGCGGCTAGCGGCTACCATGTTGGACAGTGCCAATTAGAATATTCTCATCGTCTCAAGAAGACCTTTTGGACAGTGTTGGCCTGGAAGCTCATTTTAATGATAGAGCTGAGATTGAGAAACCAGGCCTCTGATGCTCTGCGTGCAGCGTTATGCTCCAGAGAAAGCAGTGTGTGACGCAGAGCAGATGCTCTCAGACTCCTTAAGCTGGAGATGAATGAAATTAGCTGGAGCATCAGGGCAGATATGTGAGTGTTGTGGAATGGTGGGGGATGAGCTCTTAAAATAGGTTTTCTGGATGTCCCCAGATGTTAACCAAGTTCACACAGTTAACCACTGTCAGGGCTCAGATCTGGGTCTAACTCCATAGCTCTTCCCTTCAGAAACCTACTCTGTTTCTCTGTGTGACTTAAAAGCCCAGTGTATTTCAAAATCATTTCATCCAAGTCACTACAGATAACTTGCCATCTACTAGTGGATTTTTGAAGCTTGCATTCTCGATGTTGTAAATTGATCAGTGATTATGTGAAGCCCCAGCAGGGACGTTTTATGTGAAGCCCCAGCAGAGACATTTCCTGGGGTCAGTTCTCAGAGCTTCTTTCTATCCACTATCTCCTCCCAGGCAGCAGAACCACGTGATTCTGCTGGAATCTTCCTCATAACACTTCTGAAGTTCAGAGCCATCTCCAAACTGTGTAAGAAAAGCAGACAGAATATTTAGTGCGGTTGCTGGAGCTATAAAAGAAAAAAATTAACCAAGCTTATTAGGCTCCCTGTTTCTTTTCCCCCATAAAGGGAGCAATTGGCAATAAATGCCGTTCTGCTTTTTAACAGATGAATGGCCCAGTTGTGATAAATCCACTAGCATTTTCTGGGGGAAATATATTTTACTCCCGACAGTTTTAGTAGTGAGACCATATTTTTCAAAGGAGTGGTGAGGACACTTTTGTGAGGGTTAAACTTTTCAAACGAGTGTGAAGGTTGGGCCATGAGAAATCCAGCACCCTTTGGGTTGGATTTCAAAATTAGGCGAGAAGTCCATTTGTCCATGGTTCTTCCCCTCTCTTGTCAGCTTACCAGCAGAATCTCTATCTTTCACCGCCTCTATGTTTTTGTTTGATTTACATTTCTTTCTGGTATTAGGCAGTATACATATATTTCCTTAGTGCTTTAGGTAAGGGAAGTAAGGCTCAGAGAGAACAACTGGTACACCTGAACTCATACAAGCATTGAGTGAGTCATCTAGGATTTGGACCCTGGTACTTTGCTCTCACGTATTTCATTCAGTTTAGCTTTTGTCTGGCAGAGGGAGAAGAAAATGCCTGGGAGTTAGGGAGTCTGGGTTCTAGCTATGGTTTACAACCAACCAGTGAGATGACTTTGGGCAAATCATCTCCCTCTTACGTTGTGTCTTGTTCCCTACACAGTGGTGTTTAATTTGCCCAAGACTGAGGAGTTTTCTATGTTGCGGTACTTTTAGTTCTAAAACTTGGAAAATCGCAGGTAAACTGGGATGAGTTGGCCACCCCAGTTCTGGCATTGATCCATTTTTATTCTCTACAGTCTCTCCTTGGGTAGTCTCATGCGTTCCACCAACCTCAAACACCAGCAACTTCTCAGTTGCCCATTCCGTGTGTCCTTCCCAACATCTCCCCTTGGCTTCAGTCCATCTGCCTAATGGACATACTGACTGAGATGTACCACAGTTCTCTCTACCTCAACCTGTCCCAGACTGTTTTCATCCCCTCCCTCTGCCATGAGTCCTCAACCCAATTCTCCAGTTGCATTCTCTGTTGCTGTCAGTGGCACTACCATCAATCCCATTACCCAAATAGCAACTAGGGATGGTCTTAGAATGCTCTGCTTCCTCATCCTCATCTTGGAAGTCTGCAGGCATTGTCCACCCGTCCTTCCAACTGTTTCTTGAATCTATCCATTCACTCCAGCTCAGTAACACCTGCCTTAGTTCACACCCTCATTGTCTCTTGCTTGGACTGTCATACCAGGCCTTCAGCCTTCTGCTATTGCTTCTTATCCTACTAGTTCTACCCTGTACCCCATTTGATCAGGGAACTCCAGGTTTCCCTAAGAGTCTACTTTTTGGGGTATAGATTTAATTTACATTTCTTCCTGGGATTAGGGAGTATACGTAGACATATATTTTCCAGCTGTCCCCAAAATTCTGTTAGCTGTTTGGATCCTTTTATACATCCTTTTTCTGCCAAAAGTGATCAGTATCTGTTTCTTTTGCTGGCATCTAAGAATTACGATGAATACAGTATGCAATGATGAGCAGTAAAGTCAGTTCAAAGAAATTCAAAGAAGGATAAAGTTTGGTGTGAAAGACTAATGTGGAAATTTGTCATCTGAATGAATATATCGGGACCAGGATGAGACACTGAGCTGGCACAGCAGTTTCCCTAAAATGCTGAGAGCACTTTGCTGAGTTGGGAAGTGTCCTTTAGGGATTTCCAGGCACACACAGCTGGAGTGGTGCTGAATCATCAGACCTGGGTTCTGATCCAGGTGAACCACTTACCGGAAATTTGCTCCAGATAGGTTGATACTTAAAGTTTATTTGATTGAACATCTCTTTGGCAGATCAACCAACCTCCCCAGCCTTAGTTTTCCAGTCTGTACCTGAGATTGTATTAAGTATTAAGAACCTACTTTTTGTAGTGTGAAGGAAGAATTCCTTTATAAAATCAGGATGCAGTCATTTCTGAACTCTGGGAGTATAGGGGACTGCGGCAGAATTCATGCTTTTTTATTCTTCAATGGCCTTTTGACTATAAAAGAGAAGACCTACTTTGGAATGGAGAGATTGATTAAATGGTCTAAAATTGCCCTTTATAACACAATAATGGAATTTTCAGATTCATCCTGGGGATTTTAGAGACTTTAAGGGTGGAAGTCAGTGAGCTGGGTAAGGATGATAGCTGGCACTTGGTTATTGCAATGGGGCCAGATGATGGGAGAGATAATCTGTTGGGACAAGGCAGGTCCCAGCAATATGACAGGAGGTGTATACCCAGGAGACAGATGGCCTGGGAGGGCTTGATGAACTTTAGACTCAGTGATGTCTGAGAGCAAATTTCTTTTCTATCTCATGCTGCAATTCCTTTCCACGTTCCTAAAGCATTCAGGAAAATCTGTGTCACAGAGCAGCACTGTGCTTGGGTGCTTTGAGGAATCGAGTGGAGTCAGCTCCATTTGTGCTTGGGGCGAAAAGATATATAGAGAGAACAAGGATCAGCCAGCAAGAGTGGATTTGAAATTCCCACACAGGCTGAAGGAACTGGAAAGAAAGGATTTGGAATGGGAGGTGAAAGGACCAAACCAGGAGGCTACACACACCAGAAACTGCTTCTCCCCCAATCCAGTTCACAGATGTGGTCAGGAGGGGCCTGCTTTTCTTGCAGAAACATGTCAGATGGGGACTCGAGTCATTCTATTTAAAAATTAGAGGAAACTGTGAGTCCAGAAGGACAGATTTAAGTTACACTTGTGCCAGGTAGTTTATTGACCTACTTACGAAGGATTTATCGAGTCTCCAGTATGTTTCAGATTTTTAAAGGTATTATTTCACAGGATCCTAGGCCAGCAGTTGAGAATTAGTCTTATGGTTAACACCTGACAGATGAGGAAGCTGAGTCATTGTGAGATGGGATGACAGTCCTGGTCCTGCCTCCTTCTAAGTTAGCAGGAAGCTTGCATCTGATGAGGTATGAGAAGGTGCTCAGTCACTGCAAGGCCTAGGAAAATGCAAGGGTTTATTGCCATGTTTTATTTTCCAGATGGAGAACCGGAGCAGAGAGAAGAATGGGAAGGGGAGTGTGGCCTCTTCCTGGGCCAGTTGGTGGCAGGGTCAAGAGTACAGACGCCGTAGGGTTTGTGCTGCTTTCCACTGCAGCTGGCTCTAACTTTATTAAGTGCTTTACAGCCACTTTTTTTAAGTGGGCTTTGGCTGGTCATGGCTCTCTCACTTGAAGCTGAACTGCTTCAGGCTTAGAAAAGTTAATGTTCCCTCCATCTTGCCCTTTTTACCTTTTAAGAACTGAATTGTGTCCCCCCCAAAAGATATGTTGAAACCCTAACCCCACGTATCCGTGAATGTGACCTTATTTGGGAATAGGGTCTTTGTAAATGTATCAGGTTAAGATAAAGTCATTAGGGTGGACTCTAATCTAATACAACAGGTGTCCTTATAAGAAGAAGAGTCAGACACACACAAGGAGAAGACATGTGACAACAGAGGCAGAGGTTGGAATCATGCAGCTGTAAGCCAAAGGATGCCAAGGATTGCCAGCCACCACCAGAAACTGGAAGAGACAAGGCAGGATTCTCCCCAGAGTCTCTATCCAGGCGGAGCATGGCTTTGCTGACAACTTGATTTTTGGACTTCTGCCTTGCAGAACTGTGATACAATACATTTCTGTTGCTTTAAGCCACCCAGTTTGCAGTACTTTGTTACAGCAGCCACAAGAAACTAATACATTACCCTAAGTCACCTTTATGCTGGCAGAAGTCAGCTCCTGAGTTTCTCTTTCATGCTCTGCAAAGATCATTTATTCCTACTCATTCATTCATTTCATGTATATGGCTGTGGTAGGCCTTTAATAAGAAAAGCAAACTCAAGCCATGTTCTCAAGTTAACTTCAATTTAGGAAAACAAGAAATTCACATCAAGAACTGGATTAAATGAGATGAGATGGTAAATAGAATGTGTCTCTGGGTCAGTCTTCAGCACTCGGTAGGCACTCAGTACCAGAACGTTTTATTGTGGACAACACCAAGAGAGGCAGTAGCTGCACCATGGACTTGAATCAGACTGGAGGAGTCGGAATCTCAGCTTCTCCAGTCCCCACCCACTGTCTCTCTAGAGTGACATTGCTCCTCTCTCGCCCCAGTGCTCTATCACATTTTCCTGTTTATTTTCTTCAAGGCTCTTAGTAGTCCCTGAAATGACCTTATTTATTTATTTAGTGTAGGACTTCTCAACCTCAACACTATTGTCGTTTAGGGCCCGATCATTCTCTGATGTGGGGTTGTCCTGTGAGTTGCAGGATGTTTAACAGCATCCTTGGCCTCTACCCACCAGTTGCCAGTAGTACTCATCCCAGGCATGACAATAAAGTATGCTTCCAGACACTGCCCAATGTTCCCTGGGGGAAAAATTGCCCCCAGTTGAGAAGCACTGATTTCAGTATTGTCCCTTGAAGAAACTACATCATCTGTTTTGCTCTCTGTTGTATCTCCAGCATCTAGAACAGTGTGCTTACGTGCCGTGTGAAGTGAACACGCTCACTGACATGCTGAGTGAACACTGACCAGTTGGCTGGAGAGCTGCTGCAGAGTTAAGTTTGCTGTTAAGGGGAACTCAGGGGTCAAGTCCCCAAACTCTGATTAGAAAACATCCCAGGGGAGGTGGCTCTGAGGAGCTGGCATGTGATGGAAACTTGAAACATGAGCAAGCTTTATTCTGGCCAGGGGCAGGTGGTGGGCATTTCCAGCAGAAGGAGTGGCCCTGGAAAAGAAGAGGAGGTGGGATGGGCTGTGGGACGTTGGTGTAAGATCTGGTGAGGTTGGAGGACAGCATCACCACCTAAGAGAGGCTGCAGGGCCACAGCGGCGAAATCCTAAGGGCTTGGACTGAGACAGTGGCAAAGAGATCATGTTTCATTTTGGGATGTCTGATTAGTAAGAGAAGGTTACTTTGAAGTCATTAATATATCTGATTATTCCCTTGATTTGTGCTCCTTGCTGATAGATTAGTGCTTCATGAAATGCTGTTACCCCTATAGATTATATTTCTCTGTTTTTACTTTTACTCAGCAACTATCGCTTCTGATCATTTTTACATTAATTGTACATAACATTGTTTTGCTTTAAACACATTATTCTAAAACATTTTATTTCACAGTTCACTTTACAGCTTGAAATTCTGTAGACAGTGGTCATAAATCTCCCTTGAAAGAAAATGGAAGTTGTCTCTTTTAATTTCATATCAATTCCCTACCGCTTGAGAAGAGGGATGGGAGACACAGACAAAAAGCTTTTTCAAGCGCTTGCAATTGTCCAGATTTTACTAGTGGGTTGCTGTTTTTAAACAGAATTGATTACTTTCAAAATGCATGTGTTTGAGGTCAGGGTTTGAAGATGTGTTTTGGGATAAGGTGAAAGATTTTGAATAGAAATAGCAATTTAATTTTGGGATGTGACCAAAAAGGTGGCAGTGATGAGATTTAAGAAATAGTACAGGTTCTGGGCCGGAGAGATTTCATTTGAGTTCTGGTTCCTGTGCTCACTAGCTCTGTGATCCTGGGCAAGTTACATTAACCTGTCAGTCTTCATTTTTTTCACCTATACAATGGTGGGGGAGTGTAACAAACCACCCCTAAAACAGTGCCATGAAAGATCAACAATGCTCAGTTATTTTTCTCAATCAGCTATTTTTTCTTCTGGGCAGGACTCAATGGGGATGATTTGTTTCTGCTTCTCATGATAATAGCTGCAGTGACCAGACTGCAGTTGGAGGATGCAGTTCCAAGGTGCCTCACTCACCTGGCTGGTAAGTTGGTGTTGACTGTTGGCTGGGAGCTCAACTGAGTCTGACAACAAGAATGCCTTTATGTAGCCTTCCCAGCTTGGTAGTCTCAGAACAGTTGGACCACTTACACGGTCTGGCTTCCCAAGAATGAGTGTCCCAAGAGAACTTGTCAGAAGCTCTATTGCTTTTTTATGACTTAACCTGGGAAATCAAATAACATCACTTCTGAAATATTCTATTGGCTGAGGCAGTTACAAGCCTTCCCAAGGGACATAGACACCACCTCTTGATGGGAGCAAGTGCAAGGTGACATTGTAGAAGAGCACGTGGAACAAGAGATACTGTTGTGGTGCTCTTGGGGATACCTAGTCTGCTGCACTGATGAATATAAAGTGCAGTGCATTGTAGAGTAGCCAAATAAATTTCATACACTGCCATTGCTGGATATGCCTCAAGTCTTTGTAAATCTCTTCTCTCTCCCTCTCTAGTCTTTTTCTTCCTTGTAATTTATTTGTTGAAAAACCATTGTTTGGCCCGTAACCTCTCCTGTGTTCTGGATTTTGCCGATTGAATCCCTGTGGCATCATTTCACATGTTACTCTGCCCCCTATTTCCTATAAATTGGTAGTTAGATCTTGGAGTTTGATAGATTCAGGTTAGAATTTTTGGCAAGAATATCACAATCTTTGGATGATGGCATATTTTCTCATCACATCTAATGGACCCTCTTTCTGTGATGTTAGCAGTTATTCAAGATCATTGCCTTGATCTGTTATTTCATTAGCATTCATGAAATGTAAGCTTCCAATTTTATCATTTTTCATTTTTCTTTTAAGCTGGAATGCTGCTATAAAGAGAATCCCCTCATTAAGCCTTTGAATGTCCTCAAATATGCTTTGTACAGAAAAGACACAATAAATACTTAATTACTTTTATTTTTATTTAGCACTTTTTAAAACAGCAAAAAGTGATCAATGAGATTTTCTGCTTTACCTTTCTCCTCTCATCCCTTTACTCCTTCTTTACCCTCCTTTTTCTTCCTTCCTTCCCTCCTTTCTCATTGTTAACTCATTTAAACTTATTGTTAACTATGTTTATAACTAAAACATCTTCACTAATTTTAACGTATTTGATGGGTTTCAATAGGATTTGTTACTTTTTAATTTTAGAGTCTTTATTTCTATTTGAAGAAAATATTTATGTACATGATTTATATACTTTCTTTAAATGTCAATTCTGTCAATTGATTATTATCCAGACTCTTTCTGTGACATGCCAGTGAAGATATGTAAGCAGGAATTTACTGAATGAGGCTTGAAAATAAGCTAATATCTTCCTGATAAAGATGGACAGATTCAGTTGGTGCATATTTTCTGTCCTTTTTTCTTCCCTCTTCTTCCTACCTGGGATATTGAAGCAATGGCTGTAGGTGTAACAGTAATTATGTCATGAAGAAGATGAACACTTAGACACGTATTCAGATAGGAGCAGAAATTGAATTGGAACTCAGTTCCTTGATGATGCCTTTAAGGAATTGCTTAATTCTGAAATTACTGCATCTGATTTCTTGTTATACAAGAAAAACCACCTCCAGTTTTTTTAAGCCATTATTTATTGGCATGTTTGATATTTGCAGCTGCATGTCTTCCATGATACATTTGTCCAAAGTCATGCACATAAGTGGAAGAGCTGGGTTTCAAATCCAGGTTATTAATATCTAAAGCTCGTGTTCTCTTATCTAATGATATGGAGAATCATGGGCAAGGAATACTTCTGTGAAGAGGATCCACTCATTAACTCTTTGATTACCCTCAGAGATGCTTTGTGAAAAAGACAAGATATATGCTTGACTTTTAAACCAGGGTCCAAGGTCATGCAGTTCTTTGAAGAAGAGCTCAGAATTAACACACATTTTCAGCATCTCCTCAGGCAGAGAATGAGATGCTTCTGGCCCCATGTAATGAACTGATAAAATGCACAAGCTTTTTCTTGTTCCTTGTCAAATGATTTCCAACATTTCCACACCAATGAGGCCTCTTTTATTAACTCCCTGCAAAGTACAACATGTTTTGAAAGATTTTGTCAAGGAAATTGTACTTAATAATAAATATTTGATTCACTTGCCCATTTAAATTTAATCACATGCACATATAACCTCTAATCATAGTTTCTGATCTATATGACCAGTGTTAACACACTGAATTGGCTCTAATTTCAGTCAAAAACAAGGATATTTTTGTTAGCTTGTACAATCGTAAATTCTGTTAGGATTTTAGACTAATGGAAATGCCCCATGAATCCCTTGGTCACCTGTGAAGACCTCTGTGGGTATGGGAACTCTGCTGGGCACCCAGGTGGGGGGTCCCTGCTCTAGAGTCTGGTAGTCTGTATTCCAGTACTCTGGTTGGCACCCAGTATCCCAAAAGGTGTAGATGAGGCTTCGTTGGAAGATGAATTTGCTTCTGCTTTAGGTTCCTCTTGGTGCCACATGCTGCTTCTGAGCTAGACTGACCCTGAGTTAGCCCTCATTGTCCTACACCCATCCAGCTCCTGATGCTGATCATCTCCCGCCTATGTTAGCCAGACCTGGTGACTGAAAACCAAATTGTGGAACATTTTAGGAACCTCATCCACAAGGGTAAGTGGGATCTGGAGCTCATCTTGCTTAGGTATTCAGCCTGCCTGCTTGGTGCCCCATGTATTATTCTGTAGCCTTTCCCTCTGGTTCTCATCATGCTTATTATGATCGTGGTTGTGTTCTGTTTGGAAAACATTCACTGAGCACTTGCTATGAGCTAGCATACTATTAGATACCAGGTTATAGAGAAGAATAAGCTCTTATGCTTATGATTGGAGTTCTGCCTTGATTCTGGTTGATAATCAGGTTTTTTCTTCATTTGAAGACTTAATGCTAACCTCGACACAGTTTATGAGACACTATGTAGCTAACACTAGTCTTCTCCTACTTTTTACTGTAGTCAGACCTCTCTGATGGGGTCCACTGACGAGTTCTGCTGTAGCCAAGATCGGTTATCCACCATCTCAACACTGTAGGTCCTGCCTTTATGCTGAGAGGGGTCTTGTTGCCACATCCTTCCTATGAGACTGAGCTCCCATGTCTCCTCCTATGTGACTCTCTCTCCCATTAGATTATAAGCCACTTGAGGGCAGGGACTGTGTTCATTTCAGTATCACCATCACCATGCCCATTGCACAGTGAATGGTAGAAGGTGGTTCATTCAACTATTTGTTGAATGATGGGTGGAAGTGAGAGCTGCATGGAGAGGGGAGGAAAGACTTTGAGATGAGGGAGACATGGATCTGAGAAGTCTGACGATTGTATAGGCTGGCCATTGTGAATGTTGAAGTCACCCAGGGTGATACAGGATGACGGGAAGGCTGTGGGCCAGGTACCACTGTCACTGTCATTCAAACCTTGTGCAGAATGAGTAATGGCCAAGTAGTGGTTAGCGATAGCAGGGTAAGGGCATGGGCTGGAATAGCTGGAATCCCTGAGCCTCAAGAGCACAGGGACTTTCACATAAGACCACAGGTAGCTGTGGGTGACACTGAGGAGTCAGCATGCCAACCACAACTCGATTGTGGAAGGATGTGTTGAGAATGGGTAGATTCCATCTGGTATGATTGCAAAGGAATCAGTGTTACCAGGGGAAAGCCAGTTCTCAGTTAAGGCAAGGAAGTGGTGGGGATACTCAGGGAAGGAGTTGTGTGTATGCATCAATTGGTTAACCACATTGAAAAGACTGTGCAGATCAGCACCTTAGTTAGATTAGTCCCCAGGATGACTGTCTGCCTCACCTCATACCTTATGGGAGACCACCCCCAAGGTCTCAGCATACCTTACGGGAGTGCTGACAGCTCTGGCTTTGCCCCAACTTCCTGTGTCTTCTTAGCTTGCTTTCCAGCTCTGACCATGAGCTTTGTCCTTAACAACTTCCTTATCTCTCTAGTCCTGGTCTCCCGTCTCTCCTCCCTCCTTTGGGAAAACCAGATCTGAAAAGGTAACTCCTGCATCTCTCAGTCTAGTGTTGTCTCCCAAGCCAGAACTTTTGCTTAATTTGCGTACTGACATTTCACACTGATATGTGGATAATCATCAGTCAAGTTCCAAGCGTACGTATGACTCACATATTTTTGAAGAATATGTGGAGGTGGGAGGAAAAAAAAATTAAACCAAAGAAAAATGAGAGAGGGAGAATTTTAGACATGTAAGCTGTGAAAGAGCCTATGAGGCTTGCTTTGGTTTTGTTTGTTTTAGAAAATGACTGGAGGCCATAATGTTTGAACTTTTCCATTGTCAAGTCTGCTGAGAATTCAAGCAGGGCTGACCTCCAAGACTGCTCTTTCTTCAGTTTCTGAGATGGAAGAATGAAAGTCTGAATCTTATTAAGCAGATCCACAGGACTTGGTTGAAAGGAATATGAAAACATGATTTTGCATTCAAGCCTGAGAAGGAAAAATAACTCCAGAGTGAACCAGACATACTTTGCGACACCTTCAACAATTACTCAGCATGTGTGTATGTGTGTACTCCTCTTCTGGCTGGCAAACTGGTTCCAAAATTTGCACAAGGAGACAATTTCTTAGCTACAAATTGACCAGAAAAACATATCAAATGGTGTTTCCACATGCAACTTACTTTTCGTGAAGTGGATCGCTCTGTGACACATTTGCTCACATGGGCCTTTGCCAGGAAAGTCTTCTCTTCCCCCTAGTATCCCAATCTAACATACTTCAGGGTGCAGCCAGGAGGTCTTCCCTCATCCCTCCATCATGGAGCATTCTTTCCCTTTTCAAAAACCTCATAGCCCTTATTATCTGTGCCAATAATCAAACACACACTGCTCTGCCTTCCTGGGATTTGAATATTTTCAGGTGGTCTCTGGCTTACTCAGATCTGCCTTTCCTAGGAGCTGTGACTCCCTCAGTTGTCCTAAATTGTCCCCCTGCTTGCCCTAAAGCCCGAGGTTAGTCTGTTAATTCTCTATAGAGCAGTTTCTAAAGCATTACTGAAGGCTTGTGAAATGAGAAAGGCATTACAATACAGGCAAATATTACTATGAATGGTTGCTCCTAGCATCCTTCGCCCAAGTCCCTCAGTAGAGGGGCCCCTACACTACTGCTTTCTTCTTAGCCCTTGCTTATCTACATGTTGTGATTCCCACTTGACCACCTGAGAGAAAGTGCTCTGAATTGGTGGACTTCTCCTATCCCAGGTCCAGGCCCTCAACCCTCTGGAGACCTTGAGGGAGAATCATCAAGTCTCCCCCTAAGCTCTTGGCCTAGTAACATGTCTCAAAGATACAACCGGTTCTCATTTGTCTTGGGTCTCTCCATTTCAGAAGAGGATCTTACTTTACCTTTGTCTAATTAAAAATGCCCTGAAAGTGTTTTTCCATAAACAAAGACACTGTCTTCCCTCATGGAGTAATTGAGCCTCCATCTCTGAAGAAGCAGAAGAATTGCTGGCAGCTTTGAAATGTCAGGGGCATGCTTCTAGCTGTCAAGATTTCAAAACACGTATGTGTGCAGTTTCAGCTAGAGCACCTCAGAGCACATTAACGTCTTCTCCCTTTCCTTTCTCTATACAGTTTCTTCTTTCATTAACATCTTGCATTAGTGTGGTACATTTGTTAAAATTGGTGAACCAATATTGGTACCTTATTATTAACCAAAGTCCATAGTTTAAATTAGGAATTACTTTTGGTGTTGTACCTTATGTGGGTTTTGACAAATGTATATTGTCATATAGCCAACATTATAGTTTCATATAGAACAGTTTCACCACTGTGAAAAGTCCCTGTGGTCTACATATTCAACCCTCTCCTCCTCTCTCTGAACCTGTGGCAACCACTGATCTTTTTACTGTCTCCATAGTTTTGCCTTTTCTAGAAAGTCATAGAGTCAGAATCATATAGTAGGTAGCCTTTTCTAACTGGCTTCTTTTACTCAATAATATGCATTTGAGTTTCCTCCATGTCTTCATAGCTTGATAGCTCACTTCTTTTTAGTCCTGAATAATTTTCCATTGTATGGATAAATCGTAGTTTGTTTATCCACTTGCATATTGAAGACATCTTGGTTGCTTCCAATTTTTGGCGATTATGAATAGAGCTGCTGTAAGCATTTGTGTGTAGGGTTTTGTGTGAACATAAGTTTTCAACTCATTTGGGTAAAAGTACTTAGGAGCATGATTGCTGGACTGTGTGGTAAGTCTATGAATAGCACTTAAAAACCTGCCAAACTGTCTTCCAAAGTGGTTGTATCATTTTGCATTCCCACCAGCAGTGAACGTTGCTCCACACTCTCATCAGCATTTGATGTCAGTATTTTAGATTTTAGCCATTCTAATAGATGCGTAGTGGTGTCTTGTATGATTGCTCCTAGCATTTTAATTTGTAATTCTCTAATGATGTATGCTTATTTGCCATCTTTATTTCTTTTTGGTGAGGTGTCCAGATCTTTTCTGCACTTTTAAATTAGTTTGTTTTCTTATTCTTGATGTTTAAATGTTCTTTTTTCCTTTTCTTTTGCTTGAGGAAGATTAGCCCTGAGCTAACATCTGTGCCTATCTTCCCCTATTTCATGTGTGGGTCACCCCCACAGCATGGCCAATGAGTAGTGTAGGTCCGCGCTCAGGATCTGAATCCGCGAATCTGGGCTGCAGAAGCAGAGTGCACCAAACTCAACCACTAGGCCAAGGGACAAGCCCCTACATGTTCTTTGTTTATTTCAGTTACAAATATTTTATCAGACATGTTTTCTGTAAATATTTTCTCTCAGTCTGTAGCTAATCTTTTTTTTTTTTAGTGTCTGTCACAGAGCAAAATTTTAAAATTTTAATGAAGTCCAACTTGTCCATTTGTCCTTTCATGGATTGTTCTGTTGGTGCTGTATCTTAAAAGTCATCATCAAATCCAAAGTCATTTAGATTTTCTTCTATGTTATCTTCTATGGTTTTGCATTTCACATTTAGATCTACGACCTATTTTCAGTTAATTTTTATAAAAGGTATAACGTCTATATCTATATTTATTTATTTGTTTTGTTCCAGCACCATTTGTTGAAAAGGCTATACTTTCTCCATTGCCTTGACTTCTTTGTCAAAGGGGTACGGATTTGAGGGATGGCTATATTTGTTTGGGTGTATTTCTGGGCTGTCCATTCTGTTCTGTTAATCTTTATGTTGATTGTTTTGTCAAAATCACAATGTCTTGATTACTGTACCTTTTCACTAAGCCTTGAAGTCAGGTAGCATCAGTCCTCCAACTTTGTTCTTCAATATTGTGTTGGCTGTTCTGGGTCTTGACAATATTGAGTCTTCCTATCCATGAACATGGAATATCTCTCCAGTTATTTAGATCTTCTTTGGTTTCTTTCATCACAGTTTTGTAGTTTTCTGCACATAGATCTTACACGTACTTTGTTAGATTTGTGCTTAAGAATTGAATATATTTTTGATGTTAATGTTAATTTTGATGTTAATGCTGTGTTTTTAATTTCAATTCCAGTTGTTTATTGCTAATATATAGATTTATTTATTTTTATGTGAAAAAACCTGCAGACAAGCTCAAAAAAAGTGTTCAAATCATCTCAGTGTAAATGACATCTCACAGAAGATAGAGTAATTTCTTATTCAAAGTCTGATTCCTATAGTCCCATCAGGAGTTCATTTATCCTATGCATGGATATTGTCTATAATGGGTAGCTTACTATCTCCTAAAGCAACCTATTGTTTTTCAGACAACTTAGTTTTTATACAGTTTGCCCTTATACAGGATTCCTCATGCATGGGTTATAGTTTAATTCTAAAATAACAAAGGCATTTGTGATCCAAGTTAAAGGTGTTATCTACACTCTTTCATCTTCTTGGGATAAATGTTAAGTCAGAGTTCTCCTAGCATAGGTGAAGGAGAGGGATCTTGTGTTCTTTGAGATTCTGTGTGCCGAGGAGTCTGATTCTAGAGTACTAACTGGGTACTAAACACCTGACTTCAGGTCTGATTTGTCACTTTTTAGCTGAGTAACTTTTGGCAGGCCTCATCATTTTCCAATTTATTGATTTTAAAAACTGGGAAAATTAGTACTCTCACAGAGCTGTCATAGGAAAGAATCAAGATAGTGAACATGAAAGCAGTTTTAAACAAAACCATTCAGCAGAAGCACAATTTTAACTTGTTATCCTTCATGTCATTGTCACCACCCAGATCCATAAATTAACAAATAGAAGAAAGGCAGAGAGAAGCAGAGTTGTGATGTTCGTAGTAAACCTAGGGAGGCATGATTTCCAAGCTTGAGGAAAATTTAAACCTAATCTAATTTAAATCCTTCACTTCATAGATGGGGAAACAGAGCCCTGGAGAAGTGACTTGCCCAAGTTCGTGAACTAGGCTATTTAGTTGCTGAACTAAGAAAGGATCTAGTTTGAATCTAAGACCAGTGCTCCTTCTCCTAACTTACTTGATGAAAGAAGCATCTGAATATTCCCTTCCAGGATCTGCCCTTGCCCTGCTTTCCTGCCTTTTCCCTGATCATGGAACACAGAGTTTTCCATTCAGAGTACTCATTGTAATGAATTTGGGGGATGGATTACATGGTGGTCATTCTCTCCCCAAGAAAAACAACTGGCTGCCCATCTCTGGTGCATTTTTTCAGGTTCAAGCAAGCCAGGGGGAGCAAAGGACTTCAGTTTATATGTTAATTTCCACTGATCAAAAGAACCAAGTTCCATTTAGTTGTGCAAGGAAGGATTTCTTAGTCATTATGATGGATCCAATAAAGGAGAAATGAATTCCTTGCAGAAATTAGAATTCAAATGTCCTCTTAAAAATTGACAAAGGATTTTGTGAGAGGGAAGGGCCAGATCTACAAGTAGAAAATATTCACCAAACGCTTCGTCTATACTAGGCATGTAACTGGCTGCCGGGTTCACAAAAATAAGTTTGATATAGTTTTTGGCCTTGAGTTGCTCACAGTCTGGAGTTAGACCACTGCATTTCATAAACATCTACCTCCAAAAGCTGTGCAACCTTGGGCTTGACATCTCAGTTTATCATCTCTCCAATAGGGATAATAATGTGAATTAAAGGAGAAGATATCTATAAAGCCCACAGCACAGAGCCTTGCAGAACATAAGGAATGATGCCATAGCAAATGTTCAAATGGAAGTTTGAGAGCTCATAGACTTCAGGCTCTGGAAGTAGAGACCCATGCAGGACCATGGGCAAGTGTAGCACACACTGTTGGTTTCTCCTCCTAGAGACATCAATTTCATCGATTTTCACTTCCTTCTTCCTTATTCACGTTCAGGTATCTACTCTCTTCTAGCCACAGACTGCCTTGGGAGACATTGCGTCCCTTTCCCAGGCCCTAGGGTAAGTCCTCATTGGGGGTCCCCCGTTACAATTGGCAGCGATTGGTTTAGGCTTGGGCACATGATACAGTTCTCAGCAATGAGATTTAGGGGCTTTTAGGAAAAGCTTTTCCAGCTCTTCAAATAAAACACTGGTGTCGGTTGAATTTTGTCCTCCAAAAAGATGTATTTAATCCTAACCTCTGTACCTGTGAACATGACCTTCTTTAGAAATAGAGTCTTTGCAGATGTAAGCAAGTTAAGATGAGGTCATACTGAGTAGGGTGGGCCCTAAATCCAAATGACTAGTGATCTCATCAGAAGAGGAAAAGAGACAAAGGAGCATCCACATGGGAAAAGCAATCTCTCAGAGGTAGAGGGTGGAGCAACGCGTCTCCAAGCCAAGGAACACCAAAATTGCTGGCAACCACCAGAAGCTAGGAAGAAGCAAGGAAGTATCCTTTTCTAGAGCCTTTAGAGAGGGTATGACTCTGCTGTCGCTTGACTTCAGACTTTTGGTCTCCAGATTATATTTGGCCTCCAGTGAGAGAATATATTTCTGTTGTTTTAAGTCACTCCATTTGTGGTTCTTTGTTACAGTAGCCCTGGGAAACTGACACAGACACTTAGAAGAGAGGTGTTCTTGGTCTCTTCCTTTTAATTGCTACATGACTCTCTTGTAACCTTGTTGCAGCTCTGAGGAATTCCCCCCTCCTTGGACTAAGGGGCTGGCAGAGTGAAAGGCTGAAAATAACCCACTTATGAAGTCCCTGAAATCACCAACCCTGGAGCTTCCCCCCTCTGTTTTTCCTGTTGTGTTAGATAACGTTTACCTCACTGTGTAAGCCACACTGAATGGATTTTTCTGTTACTTACAGATAAAATTATCCTAAACTGATTCAGCCAGTCATTCCCCCCGTCTGCCCCTTGTTTCCTCATTTATAAGGTGGTAATGCTAACAGTACCTACCCCGTAGGATTTTTGTGAGGATTAAATGAGATAGAGAATGATCCAGATTTTGTTTTCTCTTTATCTGATTTTTGTTTCAGTGCACAATAAATTCAATACATGTCAGCTACTGTTGTGTTGTTATAATTATTATTATTCTGTGTATCTTCGGCCCTAATATGTAGTAAACATTCAATAAATATCTACTTATGAATGAATGAATGAAGTCACTCTAATGCAAGAAGGAACAAGGAAATGATAATAAGGACAAAGCAAATTTCTGTAAGAGTTGGAGAGATTCATTCTGGATCCTAACTCCAAATCAAGACCTTGGGGCTACTTACGGCCTGGGTCAGGTTGGCAAGGTCTCACATCTGGGAAGTCTGGTGTTTTTATGCAGAGGGCTTTGAATTAAAGAATACCTACAGGGGTTTGCAGATAAGCAGGGGTGTGGGAGGGGCAAGAGGAAGTGAATCTCAGAGCCTGCCTTCGAAAATCCCCTAGGGTGCAGCCTTACCCCATGTGCACAAGGATTAAAGCAGAAGTTGGGAGCTTTGTTAGGTCTCAAAGTTAAGGGGAAGGATTTTCATTTTGCCTGAGGGAAAGCGGCTGACTGTTTCTACCAAAGACCTTGTTTGAAATTAAGGTCTTGGAACACTGGATTCAATTAACTACCAGTTTAGGAACCTTGGGGAATCTAACGTGCTGTGTGCTTCATTTTCCCTTACAAATCACCTCCTGTTTTCTTGTCTTCATATTTCTCCCACCTACAGAGAATTCTATACTTGGGACTGGGTCAAGACTAGTTTCTTTTTTCCTGGGTTAAAAATGAGGCGTACCGGGCAGTCTTTGCTTTCAAAGTCAATTTGCTGTCAACTTGGCCTGGAATAAAGATCTTGCGTGTGTGTCTGTGTATACACACGTATGTACGTATGTATGTATATACATTTATAAATTTGTGTATCTACGCGTGTGCCCATATATCTAAATAGTGGTTGAAAGAGACTTAATTATTCAATTTAATACAACAAATACGTTTTTTAAACAGACTCTATTTCAGTCTCTGTTCTGGGACTTTGCAGAATCAGAGATGGATTAGATAAAATCTTTATCCTAAGGAGCTCACAGGCTAGGTGGGGAGACAGATAAGTTGATAAGTGCTAAATATTGGTAGATCCTATAAAATAATTGTAGTACTGAAGTCTACACAAAATTTGGAGAACATCGACTGGAGACTGGAGGGTGAGTAGAGATGGGGAGAGTCAGCACAGACTTCACAGAGAGGTGATGCTTCATTCAGCTAAATCTTATTGTATGAGCAGAAGTTTGCCAGGCACAGATCTGGGTAAAAATATAAGGCAGCTAACTGGGGCCCTTCTTTCTGACAAATAAAAATGGCAAGCAACAGGATATTGGAGTATATGAGGAAGCCATTTGGTATAAACCTAATTCAGCCAGACCTTGTCTTTCCACAAGGGCCTGACCGTGACTGTTGAGCATGCATTGTATATCTGCTTTAGATATTCCCTATGGCAAGAACAAAGGCTCTTGAGATAAAGGTGCAACTTCCCTTCCCCTTCCAATGTTGGCATTTCCTTAAGGATTAAGCATCTTTCTAGGCTAGGAACTGATTGTTGCGCTGACCTGTGACCACCCAGCTGGAGACAATAGACTTGCCTCCTGCTACGTCCGCCAAGATAGCAGACCCACTACCTGCTGTGTCCATCAAGAGCTGTGCTGACAGGGAAATCTTGTGACTATTGTGGGAGGGACATTTCAATCACATGTGAAACAGCCTGTTTGGGGGTATATAACCACTCTGTATACCTCACTTCTTTGGTGCCCTTTCTTCCTTTGGGAAGAAAGGCCCTGGGCCATGGTCCTCAGATTTTAGCTCAGAATAAACTCTCCCAAATTTTCATTTATAGATTGGTTATGGATTATTTTCGTCAACATTTCTGAGGGGCATGAAACAGCTCTAGAATAAAGTGGATTAAGGTTCCAGTTGACTTGGGTTTCTACATGTGGTTCCTACTGTGTTTGAAAGAATGTAACATGATCTCCCTCTTATTTGATACATATAATGAAATGCATATTTTGGATTTTATATATAATAAAAACTAGAATTCCTCTTTGCTGGTCATAAATACAATTGTCATCCTTAATATAGTAGCTTTTGACCCTTGAAAATAGTATTAAAAAGTAGGGGGTGAGTGCGTTTTGGGGGTAGAAGGTGGACAGAGTTCATTGTTCTGCATTAGAAAGAGAGAGCGAGCCAGGAGTGCTGTTGTAATGGGAATGAGGACCATGGGAAAGTCTGGGAGAAGACCCAGTGTGGCTATGGCTGAGAAAAGATGCCTGTAAGAAAAGACTTGTAGAATGGTACTATTTCCTATGACACATCATGTTCTATATGATATAAATCCCTTCCTACATGTTTTCTATGAAATGTGGAGTAGATTCTCCTTAATCACTGATATTCTTATTGGAGTGGCATTTTCTTTCAAAGGAGCTTGAAAAAGAAGGTAAAGCAGTAAGTGAAACATTGTTTACTGACCTAAAGAAGGTACTCAGCATTTTCATTAATATAAAAATATTTTCTCCCCACTGATGCCAAATAAATATTGAAAAATATTTAACAATATTGGCCTGTAAGAAGGCCTACTGCCTAGTTTTAACCAAGTGGAGGAAATAAGGTGTGTGAAGTCTGAGAGCTGTAGCTCTCCATTTGGAGATTAACAAGTGGTCCAGTAGAGCTGGAAGAGAGAATGTGAGTTTACGATGGGTGGAAGGAGAGGGAGGAGAGATGGGAAGGAGCTGGATCATGAAAGTGCCTGAATGCCTTGTAGAGAGGTTTCTTTTTATCCCAGTAGAGTCTTATAGATATGGAGAGGTAGTCAAGTGTTCTCTATCCAATAGAGTATTATAATTATGGAGAACCACTAGGGAGGTAGGTCTCTTTCAATAGCATCTTATAGATTATGGAGAGCTGATACAAATGATATAATGAACTCATTTGTACTACTCCATTTTTTGGAAGGGGACTCTGAAGTCTGGGGAGTGAACATACTCCTGCCCAAATTCATTTAGTTAAATGTGACAGAGTTATTTATGTTGAGCTAAAATTTGCC
Source organism: Equus przewalskii (assembly GCF_037783145.1). Classification (NCBI taxonomy): domain Eukaryota; kingdom Metazoa; phylum Chordata; class Mammalia; order Perissodactyla; family Equidae; genus Equus; species Equus przewalskii. The sequence continues at coordinate 109,152,519 of NC_091833.1, read as the reverse complement.
TCCCTGTGGTTCCTTCCTGTTTGTTCCCTATGGTAATTAACAGAAAAGAGCCTTAAGGCACGTTATAAGTGAAGAGGCAACCTGGGGAGCTGGAAGATAGAGTTAGGCCCATAAGGGCTTGAGTTTCAACTCCATCACTTGGTATCTGTGAGACCTCAAGCAAATTTCCCAATCTTTCTGAGACTCCTGAATAACTGGGATTTTCAGTGAGAAATGAGAATACTAATGCCCATAATAGTGTGGAGTTTCTGTGAGAATTAGAAAGCATAGCATATGTGATTATTTACCACAATGCCTAGGACCTTATACATATGAACTCAGTCCAACTATTAGTTTAAGTTTTGTCCTTTAGAGTCACATGGATTCTTTCTTTATATATGTTCATATTTTAAAGATTTGAAGATACCCCATTAGTCTTCTCTTATGCAGGCTGAACGTCAATTATTGATCATATAACCTGATGTGCATTCCTTCTCCATCTAAAGTCCCCTTCCCTCCCTTGAAGTCAGAGCGCAGATTGGAAAGCATGGAGCCAGGTGGGGACTGACACATGCTGAACAAACTCAAAGGCCAGTTATCTCATGTATGTTGACAAATGAAACACTGATCTCCTGAGTATATCTCCCCTGCCCCACATAGAGGCTCCAGGAGAGGTCAAATAAGTCTCAGAATGTTGCTAGATGAGCACAAAGCAAGAACGAAATGGACTGGATGACCATTGTAAACACCAGTATTCTCTTTTTCTGCTCTGGGAATGAACCCAACAGGCACTTCCTCTGGGTCAGACCCTATAGAAAAATTTTTTAACAAAAAAGGAAACTTTCCTCGAGTTTCTTGTCCAGACTTGCAGTTATTATCATATCAACAACTTCCCAAGATGGACAGGATGATTTCAAAACTCCAGAGTGATTATCTTGCTTGACTCTGTTAGCTAGTCTTTAAAATGGAAACATTTCTCATGGACTATTTGGAGTAATGCCTTATTACTCTGAAGGAGCAAATACTCTCATCAGGTGTCAGTAATTGCTTGTAGCATATATTTTAGAAGAATGGACGTTTTGTGGAAGGTACCTAGAAAAAGCTAATATCACATACACACCTGCCTCAACCTCCCACTCCAGGCCTTTCTCCCACTATTACTCTTCACATGTATTGATGCTCCAACCAAGCTGAGCTCCTTTCTCTCTTCCACATCTCCTGTCTTCCTTCCTTTCTCATTTGCTGATGCTCTTCCCTTAGCTTAGAATCCTTTTCTGCTCAGTGACTCTTGTTCACATTCTACTTGTCTATCAAGAGCCAGCTCAAATTCCACTATTTCTATGGAGACTTCTCTCTTTCTTTAGCAAAGAAAAAATAATTTCTTCTCTCTCCACATGTCTCTGATACTTTTTCCTGAATCTCTCTTAAAACACTTATATGTTTCAACTCTCCTAAAATTTATGCTCCTTGAGGCTAGGATTTGCAGCTTAGCATCTGTGTATCTCACATCTTTGAGAGGCAGAATAGCATGAACTCAAAGGCATGGGTTCTAGGTCAGGATCCTGGATACAAACTGGTCTCTGCTACCGGCCAGCTGTGTGATCTTAGGCAATTCCTGGCATATTGTAATCATTCAACAAATATCGGCATTTACTATTTATATTCTTCATAACACACAGGGCAGTACATAGTATCCATTCTGTACTCAGTAAATGTTTATTAAATGAATAAATGAAAAAGCAAATGAAAAGTAGTTTGTTGTTGAGTGTTTGTTGAATGAATGAATAATTTAATGGATTTGGAAATACTTTGACAAGTACACTGCTTTTCACTGAACCAGAAGATGTTCTATAAATGCTATACTTGAACTTCTCCTGGGTCTCTCCTCAGTTCACCGTAAAAGCACCTCTCCTTTAGAACCATCTATCAATAAGACGATATGGATTGTATGACATTTTATTTTTGTTTGTTTTTAAGAGTGACTACTCTATGCTAAAAAGCTGCTTCAAGCTTTTGCAGATTGAAGGAAAAGGATTCCTTTGCTTGCCTGTGAATCAGCCAGTTTATGGGAGCTGAGCAGAAGGACCTTCACCACCATTATAGACATGGATTTTCTGAGTAGACAAGATCCAGATGAAATTCAGTAAGGTCCCCAGGCATTGTGACTCTCCTTTCAAAATGAACTTTGAGGCTGCTAACCCTGCTTGACATAGGAGATAGGATCCTTTACTCCCTCTCTTGTTCTCACCAAACAAGAGAAATTACACAAGCTCTGGGGCGGCTGGATCACAGTTTACGCTGCCCCAGGATACATCTTTCATCTTAATTGTGCTTATTCAGCTGTGGGGATGCGTTGGTATCTAGCTGATTTTTTGAATAAGTGCAAAAGCCCATTTAAAAACACAACCAAATCCTCCTTTTGAGATAGGGGCCTGGGGTGGGGGTGGAGAGGGAAAAGATGAGGAAACTTTCCATCTCATTTTCTGATACTCTTTGCTTTGTGCATGAAGACTTACAGTGATGCCTACAGGCAATTTTCCAAAGCCTCTTTCTGATCAAAGTTGATAAGCTCTTCCCCTATGTGGGAAGAATATTCTCTTTCTTTGACTAGCTTCCCAAATTGTGCTTTTTTACAGAGACAAATCATCTAAAATCATACAGCCACAGGTCCTTATCTGCCAGGGTCTGCAATTCTCACCAGTGGGATCTGTTAATCCAATAAAGATGATTTAAGTGATTTCTATGTGCCAGGATCTGAGATAGCTGATAGAATTCATAAGAAGAACAAGCAAAAATAATAGCTGCCATTGATATATATTTTTTTGTGTGCCTACCATATGCCAGACACTGGACATAGATACTTCTGTATAATATTAACGAGAAAAAGCAAGGTAGAAATTACTATTATTTCCATTTCACAGAAATGTGGAAACTGAAACCCTGAGAAGGGAAATAATCTCCCTAAGATACTCGGGAATGTCTGAGGTGTTTGGGCTGAGCTTTTTGATGCTGGTTGCCGAGAAGGGTGGTGTAAAGGAGGAAATGCACATTGGGAAGAGGGATCAGCTTAACAAAAGGAAGGGGAGAGGAAGGCCAAGTCAGTTTATGCAAAGATTTGTATATCAGTGCCTTTTGGAGCATAATGAGAGAGAAGTTGGGATTGGGAGGTAGGCTTGATAAGATGAAGCAAGGCGAGGAATACCAAGCTATGCCAATGAGGTTCATTTGTAAACATTTGAGTTATTGCTGTCACCAACTGTAATATGGATTAATTATGGATAGAGCTGAGTTAATAAGGATAATCAATCAAATAACCCATCAGAGATTTTTATTATTTTTCTCCATTCTTGGAGCAGTACATACTTAAAATAAACGTTTTGGAAAAATGCCAAAAAATAGGAAGAAAAAGAATTGACCTTTGTGTTACTTCTCAAAGCCACTACTATGCACAGTTGGGTTTATTTCCTTTCAGTCTTTTTTCCTTCCCTTCAAAAATCATAATTATACTTTACATTTTCCACTTAATATGGTAAGATAAATTTTTACATGTTATAAAGCCTTTAAAGATATACACTTTACTGATGATAATCCACTAATTGAATACACGACACTTTATATAAACGAGGCCTTAGGTGTTTTGTGCTTTTCATGTTGATAAGTAACATTTTGGTAAGTGTCTTTATGCTTAAAGATTTTCTGATGGTTTAAATGGTTTCTATAGGATGAATTTCCAGGCATGGTGTTACCAAATTAAAGGTTATGTGTACTTTCCAGCTCTTTCCTCATGAGGCCAACTTCGGTGGATTTTTGGGTACGCTCATCCATTTATATGCCTGTTGTATTTCCTCTCCTATCTCTTTCACTTGTATAACATCTCTCACAGATGTTAAGCAGGACGTTGAGACAAAACTCCTATGCCCTAAGGGATACTTAAAACTGCTTGAAGTATCTTGTCTTGCTGGAAAGGAAATTTGTTGGGAGCAGGAAAAAGACTCCTGCACATTCTGCTGAATGACTTCTCACAATGCTATTGACCAAAAAGTTTCCATATTTTAATAAGAAGAATGCACAGCTTTTGGAGAGTGCATCTGCACCCTCAGGGAATCTGAGAAGTTGATGATTGTTTAAGGATTCTGTAGGTGGTTTGAGGCTCTACCTAGAGGCTTAGGAATGCATGATCTATAATACTTATTGAATGACTAAGCCACGAGCATCAGGAGGCTCACAGATGACTAATAATTATTCTCATTCTGCAGTGTGTGTTTTGTTAAATAAAATAAGTAAGGCCTCTGCTCTTTTGTTCTGTGATTCACTCCTGCAAAATTCTCAGTGGTAAGGCTGAGAGAACACCAGGAAGACCAATCAGTACTCATTGTACTTCTCTCCCTGCCTGCTTTATCCACTTACCTCTCCCAGAGTGTCCCAGTCGTGTTAGGACTGCACCTCCACTTTAAAGGAGAACAGCGCTGTGCACTGATTAAGAATCAGACTTTGGATTTTAATACAGCAGCTTAACATCCAGGCTCTATCTTTCTCCATATGTGGGACCTTGGGCAAATGACTTGACTTCTCTGAGCTCCAGTGGTTCTCATATCTTTGGTAAAGATAATGAAGTAAGTTATAGAGAGTTGCTGTGGGAACTAGTAGATATAAAGTGCTTAGTGCAATGCCTTGGTAGAGAGTGAGAGCTCAAGAAATGGTAATTATTAGTAAGATTAGCTTTCACCAGGCCATCTCTGAAGAAAGAAATGGCTATATGATTTGGGGACTTTTAAAAAATGTCTCTGATCTTTTGTTTACTCATCTTAATAGCCAATTATAGTAACATCTACCTTGCAATTTTGTAGGAGAGATAGAATGGGATATGGCAAAGCGTGTGACAGAGGGGAGATTCTCAACGTATATATATATTTTTCCTTTCTCTGTCTATGGTTGACCAAAGATTCTCTTGGTGTGTCCAACCTCATGAAACAGCTTTTCGAGAACTTCAAGGTAGAAAATACTAATTCTTAAGCACCAATCCCAGAAGAGTGATTCCTAAACACTGGCTTATACACTGGCATTGGGTATTTCTCTGACCTGGAGAAGAAAAGGAGTTCGGGGTTCTGAAAATGGCAGGCGTCTGGGCACTGCTTGGTGTGTTATCCTGCATGAGGTGTGACCAGTTCCTAACCTAGAGAGTCTAGATACCAGGTAGCACGGTTTAGGGATGACAGAGAGAGAGTCAAGACTAGAGGTCTGTTCCCAAATGTTCTGGAGCAGGAAGTATGATGGGGCACTGTGCAACACTAGAGAATAAGAGGGGCCACCCCATAATGAATGCTGTTGAGCTTCCTGCTGCTCTGTTCATTGGGACCTCACAGGTAGCCTTAACTTGATTTAGACAAACAAAATGATGTGGTATTTCTTGTATGCTAGTGTGGAATAAATTCACATTGCACACATCTATAAGCACAAGCAAGGTAGGACATAATCAGCAGGGCTTAATAAATGATAGCCAATATTGTTTTTACTCTCTCTGACAGCAAGATGGGGGTCCAGACATAAGACTTAGTTAAGAGTGTGGGTCCTGGAATGGGGGCAAGTGCAGGCTCCATCGCTTACCATCTGGGGACTTTTGGGCAAGTCATTAAAGCTTCCTGATCTCATTTCTTCCTCTGTAAGATTCAGAAATCGAGTATCTTTCATAGAGTGCTGTTGGTCATAGTGAGCATTGGTCATAAGAGTTAAATCATAGAACCATGTCCAGCTGCCTAATTGATTCATCATTGGAAGCTGTTATTATTAACATTATCATGATTGTGAAGTAGCTGTTGAAGGAAGCTTTGTGCTTCTCCTATTCTCATTTCTAAAGATCAGTGTAGAAAGGCAAACATTCGAGGCCATGAATTCCACTCACTTTATGCTTGTTAACATTCACCCCACTGACTCTGGGATGCTTTATGGCCAATTACATGTAGACTTAGAAAAAAATCCTCTGAGAATAGCCATGCATTTGCACGTAGACACTCCTGAACCTGAAAAACTCTGCATGGTTGGAGAAAACCAAGGACAAAGGAAGACAGGACATTTAGGAGAAATTTTAAGGCAAGTGTTTTTCTTTGGTGGTAATAATAGAATGAAAATCTTGGGAAAATAGAAATATACAAACTTTATTTAAATGCCCTTTAGAGATCTAATTTAATCTTTTAACAAAATAAATCATTTGTCGTGTAACTTGTTTTATTCATCTTTTCCTTTGGAGATCTAAAGTTCTGGTGTGGGGGTAAGGAGAGCAACTTCTAAAAATTTTGAGAAAGTTTTTCCTTACTGCTTTTGCTGTTTCATTGAGAGTATAAAAAGAATTTCATTTTAAAACATCTTCAGCCACATTTTGTTTTGCAGGGACTTTCATGCTGGAATCACCATGGGTTCATAAAACATCTCTCTCTCTCTTTTTCTTCTCTATGGTTCATCAATTCAATTATGTTTTGTTTCAGTTGAATTTGATATAACAATTTAATTCATTTCTTATTCATTGAGCATGTGTATGTGCCTAGACAATCTTAGCTATAATAAGAACACAAAAGAAGAAAGTGATGCAACCTCAATCTTTGACAAACTTAGGATCTCATTGGGTGGTCTCTAGGCTCTATTGGTTTGCATGAGCACTCAGAGTGACCAGGGAAACCATACAAATGCAGATGGAAAGAGGCCCAAATGCATCATTCCGCCACTCCTCCTACTCCATTTGAAGCTCTTATTTACTGTCTGATATTTTTGCAAAGTGATTGTACAAACCTAGAAGAAAATTGAATGACTTCGAAAAACGTTAAAATATACTTTTAAGTGAAAGGAAACAGGTTGCAAATCTGCATGTACAGTATGATCCAAATTTTGTACATATGTATGTATAAAGTAGAATAGTAAACATGACTTGTTCTATCATCTCAGATTTGACTCCAATTCTCAAACTAAGTACTCAAATAATCCCAGTTTCTAAAATGATGTGATAAGCCATCAGTTAAGCACTTGCGAAGAACACATCTCAATGCTGTTCTGTCAGTGTTAGCCTATCACCCACCTCTATGTAATGGATGCTAAGAATTATTAGGAAGCTGCATATATGGGTAAGGGCTTTGAAGAGAATTGTTGGAGGCAAATACTTTTTACTATGAGAAAAGTGTACCAGTCAGCTAATGCCATAATAATACTGTATAATAAACAACCTCATAATCTCATAAAGGTATAACAATAAACATTTATTTTCTTGGATTTGTAGGTTGACCTAGAATTCAGATGATCTAAGCTTGGCTCTTCTAGGAATCTCTGCTTCATACTGTGGTGTGATCAGGCTTGTTTCTACCTGCAGGTTGGGTTCAAGTCTGCTCCACATGTCTCATAATTCTGGAACCAATAGTTTCCCAGGACATGGTTTTATAGTGATGTCAGAAATACAAGAATTAGCTGAAAGATGTAATGCCTTTTAAGATCTTGGCTTAGGATTAGCACAAGATCACTTCTGCCCCTAATCGTTTGGTCAAAACATGTCATATGGCTGAGCCCCAAATCAACGGCAGTGAAGAAATATACTCTATCTTATGGAGAGGATATATTTGCTAAAGAACAGCAATTTGCCAAAGAAAATCAACTGGAGAACTTGATATGTTTCTCTTGGCATTTGGGGAACACAAGGACTAGTACCTGATCCATGTTTGAAGCTGTTTATAGAAGACTATATTGAAAAGAGACTATAGTTCCAGAATTTTGTGGGTCTAAGTTTTATGTGTGTTCCTGTAGGCCGGAAACGTACCCCATGGAAGGGAGCTGGTCATGGATTATCTTTAAAGAGATTTCAGAGAAGAGAACTGCCTGGAAAGATGAGATGATCAAAAAGAGGTATGATGTAGGTAGAGAGAAAGTCATGCGCTAAAGGACAGTCATATAGGACTAGCTCTTGGGGGCACTGAGGCACCAGATATGGGATCTTTTTTCCTCTGTATCAATTGGAGAAGCAGACCCACTGTGTGTGGTGTTGAATAAGGGGTTAGACCTTACACCGTTGTGAGAGCTGGTGAAGTCATAGGAGGCTCTGTGTCTGGTGTTAGTCCTGAAGTCACTATAGACCAGCTTGGCCAGTGGTTAGGAGAAAGATGAGCAGGATATGAGGAGAGCAAGGAAAAACTGGAACCCATGAGGATGTACTGTATCCTACAAGAATAAACCAGAACTTTTTTCTGTCTCCCACCACCCTCCACTTTGATGATTTAATGACTTGTGGGGCAGCTGGTGCCCTTCGTCATGGAGCTGTGCATGCTCCTGACCCAGGTCTTGGAGAAGCTGAAGGAAGAAATCCAGAGAGGGCTGGAGGAGATATGGATGCTGGTTCTGCTCCACACCAACAAGGTGAGCTGGTGGATCAGTGACAACATGTGTGAGCTCCCATGGTCCCTGGTGCCCCATGCCAAACTTCAAGGTGCGAAAAATGGCCACTGTTTTACTGCGGCCTTTTGTATCTCATGTACATTTCTTTTATATTCTCTCCAACCTGAAACCTCACAGAGATGGAATTCTGGGAATTGACTTCCCATTTAGCTAAGTTGACACTTAACAAACCCATCTCACTCTCAAATGTTTTAAAGAGTTCTAAACAGCAACTGGAAAGGAAAGTGAGGGAGCATGTAGATTAAGGAAGCATGTCAGAGAAGAAACTGACCTTGAAACCACTCTGTCCTTCCTTATTGGGATTTCCCAGCCTGAGGCAGGTGTGAGCTGCAGGGAAGAGAGAAGCTTTAAATTGGATGAGAGATTGTATGAGACTAGACTGGAATTTGTTACATGTAAAAGTGAATGGAGAAAGAGTGAAAACTCCATGAGATTTCACGCAGGTGTTGAGAAGGGGGACTAACAAGATTAGAGGCAAAAGGCGGAGGGGTGAAAAAATAAAGTGTTGCTTTTGGCTGTATTTTACTCTATATAGATTAAAAAGTATATCTATATGTTTGTGTGTATGTGCATGTATACGTCTGTGTATACATATATGTGCATATGTGTCTATATGTGTATGTGAGTGTGTCTATATGTGTATGCGAGTGTATGTATGTGCATGTATGTGTGTGTGTATGTGTATGTGTGTTTTAGGTTTGTGGAAGCATGTCAACTTGCTGGATTACAAACATCAAAGGATTTTTCCCTATTTACTGTGCCCCCAGTCACTGTTGCCAGCGATGTTGTGTGAAATCTCTCTTACCTATTGGGTAGCAGGTTCTATAATTTCCTATTCACTTCGGTTATAACAAGTTCTTCAAGTTTAAAACACTGATCTCAGTTTTTCCTCTCCCGCTAGCACTATCCAGGTTTGAGGCTTGGGGGATGTGAGAGAGAGGGACTTGGTCTGCTCTTTACTCTTCCTCCCCCTTCTTTTCTCTGAGAACAGTCCTCTTTGCTCCCTCATTTAGGTGACAGTTCCTCTGGTGTGGTGGGGAGGGGAGGAGAAAGAGGGCAAAGATAAGCATCGCATATTGAGCAGGCTGCTGTTGCAGTTCACTCTAATTGTCTTCGTTTCTTTGGTTCACACTGATGGGACCTCATGACCTCTCCTTGGCAGATTCCCTTCTACTTGGCTCTCTTTTGGTGGCTGCATTGTCAGTTTTCTCAGGTTCCTCTTCAGGGGCCTCCCAACTACAGAATGTATGACTCCAGTTGACAACTTCCAACTCTCCTTCAGATACCCCCTTGGGAATTCACTAACAGCTCCTGCTTCTCAGGTCCTTTTCCTTGGCAACCCACTCTCTTGAGTGGAGGGCCAGAAAGATGGGTCAAGACTATCTTCTGTAGTGCCCACTTGATCTCCAGAAAGTTGATGCTTCTTCGTCATGACCACTAAGGGAACAGTCTGCTCCCTGGATATCCTCTCCCTGCCCCGCTCTCTCTCTAATGCTCTATTTTTACTTCTACGTAGGAACAGAGAAAACCCACAATGCTGCAGTCTCATCAGGGGGCCAACCAGGGAATGCAGTGTCTGTATTCCCTTCTTGACAGTGTTCCAAGTATTTGTGGGTTATTTCCCTGGAAAGCCCCTTCCACATCTCATAGACTTCCTGTTTAGCTCTTGGATATGCTATAGCCCAGCATTTCCACCCAGCCATCATAGCATGCCCCTCTCTTCTCTCCTTAGTCTCCTTTTATAGATGAGGAGAGAAGGCTGGTGGTACTGGGTGGTGGCTGAAGGTGGCAGTGCCAGTTTGGCCAATTCTTGGCAAGGCTTGAAAGAGTGCCTGGCTCTGCTTAGAGGGTGCGGCACTTAATGACTCTTAGTTCATATTTTTATTTGCTAATTCTGGAATAATAGGAAAGTCCCACTTAATTTTAAAACACACACACAGATACACACATACCCTCACACCCCAGAGGTGAGAGATCTAGAGAGAGAGCATGCTGGAGAGCAGTAGGCCGTCCACTGAAATGTTAACAGCAGCTCTCATTGGGTGGTGATAAGATTAGAAATTATTTTTGTTTTCTTCTCTGTGTTTTACAGCAGGCTTCACATTTTCTCTGAGGAAAGTGTATCACTCTTGAAATAAGATGAAGTACGATAAGTATAATTTAAAAAAGTATTTCTGAGCTGCAGCACCATTCATCTAATAGACCAGATGTGAGGGGGAGGGGCCTGAGCTTTCTGACCTTCCAGGGCTCTCTGCAGGCTCACGATTTTGTGAAACATCAGCTGTTCTGGATTCCTTTGGCACCTGCCACAACAAAAGGAGGCCCTTTGCTGAGCATACTAATGCAGTTGTACATGCTTTTATAGAACAAAGAAACCAAAATGAGGAGGTCATTAAGCCTCCCTTGGACAGCGTCCATCCCATCCTAGCCTGAGCCGTCTGGGGGAGGTAGCAGTCCACCTGCAAGGGAAGATGGCCATGTCCAGAGTGAGTTCCTGCCACCTCCCTTTTGTCCTCTCTGGTGGTCTCCTCCCTCCTTTTCCTGATTCCCTGTCTCCCATTTGGCTCACACCTCAGCTCCTGCTTCATCCTAAGAAGCATTTTGCATCTGCTTCTCTGATGATGCCTCTGCATTCTCTCATGAATCCAACTCTGCCCCACAAATCACAGCTGTGCCCAAGAGATAGGTCAGCTTCCCAGGAACAAAGGCTACAATGAACAGGCTGCCTCTCAATCCTTTTAGTTTTCCTCTATCTGTGTTCTCACACTCCCTGCTGGTTTTTTACCTAGTCTTCAAAGTTAGCTACCCTCCACTTGGCTTCACTGAAAGAAGGCATGCTGATGTCCATTTCTTTATATTATAGTATCTTTACAGAGTTTAGGTGACTTCTGTCCATTCTCCCTATGTGGGAAGGTCTAAGGAGCGGGGGGATATCCCTCTCCCTAATCCTTCATTCAGTCTGTCCCAAAAGGAGAAGAATGGCCAGTGTGATTAGCCCCAGGTTAACACTCACTGGGACATATTTACTAGCGAATAGAGTCACTGTGCCTTGAAGACCAGGTTCCAATCTTCACTCTTCCTTGGGCTTGGGCATACTAGGCTCTCTTCCACCTTTTCCTCTAATGTAGCAAGCACTCCGCATTGAGGATCCTTCCTTCCCAATGCAAGTTGGTGCCCACTGAACGTCTCTTTTGACCAGTGTAGTGAAGCAGGCCTGTTATTCTTATCTACGAAGTTGGTCGGCTAAATGAACCAAGAGTCTTGTTGTTGACCAGTTACACATCTTTCTTTCTTGTCCAGCATCCCTGAGCATGGCTTTAAACCTAAGTCATGATCTTGAATCCAGCTTTCACCAGGGTTTGCATTGGAACTGTCAAAAGCCTGGAAACCTATGGATCAAGTGACAGTTTTCCATTCATCCAATGCTATCTGGGTGTAAATGTCAAATGGAGGTGAGAAGGGAGGCTAACCACAGCTGTAGAGGTGGGAATTGGAATAGTCTACTTATGGGGAACTCAGTGATCTTCCACAGCTCTACTTTGGAATGAACTGCCGTGTAGTCCCCTGGTCACATTCTCCCACTGGTCCATGTCAAGGTGCTGCTGTAGGAACTCAATGCTTTAGCAATATTGTGGACAAGATTCTCATACTTTCTTTCTGGTTCAGAAACAGCCTCATTCCCAACCAACAGGAAATTATACAAAGACTTATTGGTGCTTGTGTGGGTGAACAAAGTACACCATGCATTATATTGAATCCAACTGACCCAAAGAAGAGTGAAATCTATGGTTTCATTTGCTTTCCATCTCAATAACAAAGCCTGGGAAATTCTGGGCAGAGCTCATGGGAATTACACAGGATAGAAAGCTTAACAGCTTGCCCTTCACATCCCCTAACCCTTTGTCCCCAGGGTGAAATAATCCAAGAATTGTGTGAACTTTGATCATTCTTGTCCAGTGTCTGATAGAAGGGGCAGTGCAGAAGATCATGGTCTTTTTGCTATAAGAAAGTGGTAATTCTTAGCCAATTTTGGTGTTGTAGTTTAGTGAAAGTAATCCTCAGGTTCAAAGAAGAGGGAGACAAAGCATAGTGGGTAGGAACATGGGCTCTGATCCAGACAAACTAGATTTGAAACCCATCTTGATTATTTACTAGCCGTAAACTTTAGACAAGTGATTTAATCTCTCTTAGTGTTCTTCTTTTTTACTTAATACATGAGGGATAATTATAACTAACTCATAGGGTCATTGTAAGGATTAAATGAGATAATATGTCCAAAGTCCTTTAGCACAGGGCCTGAGATATGGTAAACCCTCAATACTTTGAAGCTAAAATTCTATCTCATTATTTTATTCTAAGCACACCCTGTTCCCTAAGATGATGGATTAAGAAGGGAGAAGGAAGAACTGGTGGGAGCAAACAAAGGGTGTCAGAATCAAGTGCCAACACTAGGTGGGGCCATGTGAAGAGATCAGGGATGAGCAAAAGGACACTCAGGACACACTGAACCACTTTCAGACACATACATATTTTCTTCCTAAACTTACGAAGGAGCTTTATTCAGGGTCTGGGTGGGGATGTGCTTGGGTGTTACTGGAAAGGACAGTATACCTCACTTAATTCGTTATAGTCAAAGCAGTTTGTTAATTTGCTGGGTACCTGTGGCAAATTGCAATGTGGCTTCAATTCTTCACCCCTTTAGCTGTGTCCTTTACTCTGTATCCACTCACTAAAGATGGAGACTTTTACCCCTTGAATCTGGGGTGGCCTTGTCACTGGTTTCAGCTAATAGAATCCATTGGAAGTAATGGTTTCCCAGTTCTAAACCTAGACCTCAAGAGGCCTGTGGGTTTCTACTTACTCTTGATTCTTCTTGCCATGGCCATAAGGACATGGCTGTAGATTACAGGAGAATGAGAGATACGTGAAGCAGAGTTGAGTCACCCATTTGTCCTAGCAGAAGATGACCTGGGCAGTGCATAGCCAGCCATCTCTGAACTATTTGAGTGAGCCAGGCAAAGGTGAGCAGGGCCATCCCATCTAACAACCTAGAGGCATGAGCAATAAATGCTTATTGTTGTATGAAGTTTTATGTGGTTTTTCTTATGTAGCATTACTGTGAAGAGATATAACTGAAAAGTGACCTTGGTAACATAACTTTATTTTATTCCTTACCCTGGATTCACTCATTCATTCAACAGACATGGAGTGTCTACCATGTGTCAACACTGTGCTAAGCCTTGTTCGGGAGACAAAGATAGTGGAAGCATCAGTTTTACAAGGAGCATGTTGATAGGAGCAAGAATATTTTATGACAGCAGGAATTCTGTTTAGTTTATTCACTAGTGTATCCGCATCACCTGGGAGAGTAAGCTGACACTTAGTAGGTGTTCATAAGCATTTTTTGTCTTATGCAAGTGTGTGTGTGTGTGTATGTACCAGATAACTAATTAAATATTTCACAACAGTGCATAGGCCCATTTCTCTTGTCTTACTTAGACTCGCAGAATGACTGTTCCCAGTTCCTTTCTCCACTATCTCTTTTTCCTCTTCCTACTATGTCAGCAGCAGAAACCGCAATGTGCTATAAACTTACCTCCATAATAGAATGTAGATGCATAAATCAAAACAGCTTCTAACAGGTTGTCTGCAGTAATAAATGCTACGGAGGCAGCCTGACTGGCAGCGTAAGAGAGATTATACAAACCACTGCCTGGAGAAAACACAGCATCATGAATAAACTCAGCCTTGAATTATTTATATATTTTAGGCATTATTTTCTCTCCTCTATCCTGCAAGGCCTGCAAATAATTTTTACTGAGAGCTGAGAGTACCTGAATTTGGCTACAAAAGAAAAACAGTTGCATTTTGTCTCAGGCAAAGTTTCAGGGTAAGGATTGCGTCATGTTCCTGGGGAGCAGCGAGGCCGGCAGTGCTGTGTCCTGGGAAGATACTGCTTAGTGTTCAGGACAGGACACTTCTCACCCAGCAAGTTGTGCCCCAAAGGGCTCGTGGGCTTTGTGAAGCACCTTGGAGCCATGTGGCTGGAGGGAGAGCCTCAGGGCCCTGTCTTCCCCACCTCCACCACGGGGACTCTGCTTCATTCTTTTAAGCAAGAGGTTTCAACCTAAGATTTTGTTGTGCAAAAAAGCGTTTTTACTAGAAGAGAAGAAGTTCAGAAATCACTGGCCTTGCTGGTCTTTGAGACTCTGCAGTGGTCCTCAACTCCTACTGCCTACCAGAGTCCCCGGGAGCTTTTAAAAATCATTCATGTCAGGGCCTCAATCTTGATCAATTAAATCAGAATTTCTGGAGCTGTGACTGGAGATCAAGATTTTTAAAGCTGTCCAGGTGACTCTGATGGACAGCCGGCTTGAGAATCACAACTTCAAACCCTTCATTCATCCAGTAGGACATGTGCCAAGCACCCGTTGTAAGCCAGGCGCTTTGCAGAGGACTGGGGATAGAGTGATGAATGAGACAGGCCCAGTCCTTGCCTACATGGAGTTCTCCATTTAGTGGGAGAGTCTGGCAAGTAAATATACAATTGCAGTTTGGTAGGATGTGGTCTTGAAGTGGGCGTGTAAAAAGCGATGAAGTATTAACAGCAATGACAATAATAATGGTGATTCTACGTCTTGCTGGCATAACATTGTTTTGCCGTTTTTAAAACTCAGCCATTTGTACTAAATGATTTACGTGAAGTATCTTATTGAATTCTCATTTCGCTCCTGTAGACAGGTGCATTTACCATCTTTGTTTTACAAATTGAGAAACTGAGGCCCAGGAAGAGCAATTAACTGGCCAAAGTTTACACAGCCCATACTGATGGAGCATGGGGCAAAGAATAAGCTTCTTAGCCCTGGGGAATCAGGATGATGTCTCTGGCTTCACGTCCCTTTGAGTGTACCTCAGAGCTGCAGAGATTAGGGAGCTGAAGGAGTGTCAGAGCATATGTTGTGGAAGGAAAATTAATCTTTTCTAAGGCATTGCACTGGCATAAGGCAGAACCTTGCACACACACACACACACACACACACAGACACACACATAGGCCCCTATGATTTATCTTGTTTCCAGCTGCCTTTGCTGTAGAAACTGACTGTAAAAATTTTCTGGAGAGAAATAAGAAAGTTTTGGGTCTAAAGGAGTTTTGAATAGTCCCATCATATCTATTTGAACCCATTTCCCAATTCACTATGGGCTTTTTCTTGAGCAGCTAAATAGCCTAAACCTAAATGCTTTCTTAGTGACTTCCAAGTTTTCATAGCCTTTCCTCCATGTGGCCAACACACTACCCCACCCGAACACAGGACTAGACTTACAGCTCCCAGCATTAGTCTCTCATTAGCCATTTGGGGGTTGCTGGAAACCAAATGGAGGCCCACACTTTCCCCTCTGCAGTGCAAGACCCTGGAACTCAGGTGTACACTCTCTCCTGGTTGGCCAGAGAATGTACAGTTGAGATGTCAGTAGGTCTGGATAAAGTCAGAGGGATAATTGATCAATGTGTGTTCAGTAAATACATGAGAATGGGAATGAAGGCATGCACATAGACTTGGTCTTTATTTGGCTTGAATCTGCTCTTGTGAACTAAAAAGAGAAGACAACACACTCTAAGAATTTCATGAAAATGTGTTGCTGTTGGGAAAGAGTAAAGCAAAATCCAGGGCTTAGTACTAGTTAGGCCCTACTTTTCCCATAAGCATTACAACACACATGCACAAATATGCACACACAAAATATTACAAGTGGAAAAGACTAAGATATGACACTTCCATTTCCTAAGTGAGCAAATAGGCACAGTGACAGTGATGACACAGGCCCATGCTTTGCCACACCTTGTATGAGAATCCAATTCTCCTGATTCCCCATTGAGGGTTCTTCACCTGACCCCATTGTGATTCAGCTTTTACTGTAACCTATTCTTGCTTATAGACACAATATTCAAAGGAAATTTCACCTGATGTCACGAAATACAATTTTGCATGAAATTGTATGACAAGGTTACCTGTTTGGGACATAATTCACTCTGCAAGCATGTTGGTTAAGCCAACTCTCGCCTCAAATTTTCAATCCCCCATTTCCTTCCATAACCAAACTTTGTGCCTTCAATAGGTGAGGGGAAATTTGTCATGAGAATATGATAACCCTTTCTACTTGTTTGGAATTGGTACTTTTCAAAGCTTGTTAACAACCATTGTCTCACGTAATCCTGACAAGTGTCCTCTCAGTAGATAGGAAATTTGTCATTATCAACCCATTTTGCAGGTGGAATGAATTAGGTTCAAGAATAGCCTGCCCTAGGATCCTCTGGGACCTTGACACCATCATCATGGTAATAAGATGATGTACACTGTTGGTGAACTCTGGTCATCCTCTCACTTGCCCTCACAAACTGTCTTCACCAGTTCTATCTGCATATGCTCCAGCTGTGTTCCTACCATTAACTTCAGCTCTGCCTCCTTTCCAAGTCATTAGACTGACTCCCATCTTCTAGACCCCAGAGATCCAAATAACCTGGATGCTTGAGCTAGGAAAAGCCGAGTGTGTATGTGTGTATGTGTGTGTGTGTGTCTGTAAGGAGATCTGTATGAACTTTTCATGAGAGTACTTCAGGATATTTGGACACGCCCCTCTTCCTACTGGTGTCTGAATTTCTCTCTCCCCATTAGATAGAAATGCAGTTCCTAGCTCTTTCTCAAGGCTCATTTGCAAAAGCAGCTGTTATTACCCATTTTTTCTCTTTTCTCTCTTTTCATTCTAATTCTCTCTTCTAACCATCACCAAGTTTAGCCATGATAATATAAAACATTTCTCTAGAGTCTGCCCCTGTCAGTTCTTTTAAAGGCTCATATTCCCTTGAAAACTTAAATGGTGCGATGAAAGGACACCTTGCTTCTGAACAGTTCCCTGAGCTTCACTGCTTGCATGGCTGGTCAAAGATTTCATCTAAGGAGGACCTCTGGAGAACCCATGGGTTAAGAGGAGCTGCTCTCTGCAGTCAAAGTAGAGACTCCAGTTTCCAGAATCAGGATGGGAGGGGCCAGCCATCGAACTCAGCAGCTGTCATACTCAGCAGGATGAATGCCGAGAGAGCGGATCAGAGGGAATTTTGGGGCTTGGGCCAAGTGGGGGCTTTCCAGGAGTCCTGTTGGGAGGAAAACATATCAAGCTGTCTAGAGAGTCAGCAAATACAGAGACCCAAGGTCAAAGCTGACAGAAGAGATTGAAGGAGTCAGGCTGACTAGCAGCAACTCTCCTGGAGCTAGGTAGGTTTGAACAAGGCTGTGTGTTCACCTTACCTTGTCCCCTTAAATGGAAAGAATTTTTAAACATGTGGTGTTGGGCTGCTCAGCTGGCTTGATTGAAGCCCAGTAATTGTTTGAATGGGGTTTTATGGAGGATTTAATCCTGAATTAGTAACTGATAAAATTCAGACAAAAAGTTCTCCTCATGTCCTAATAGACTCTAGTAGGAAGAGGATGGAGCAGGAGATCTTTGAGGTTTCAGATTCTGCCAACTGGGAAGACCATTTCTATCTCCATCCTCCCACCCCCAGACTTTTTCAGAGATGCCCACCTGGTGCTGAGTATCATGGATTTAAAGACAAAAAACCCTGTTCCTCTTGTGTGAATCTCTCAGTCTGGTGGGACAGGGTCCTTGGAAGGGAGCACTCTGAGACTGATGACTTTTTTTGGGAGAGGGAGGGCGTAGAGACCCTCTGTCACTTCCATGTCACTTCCCTTCTTTTGGGAAGCAGATGAGATTAACAGACCATGACGATTGTTTATTGTCCTTAAGAAGAGGTTAAGCTATTTCTGCTATGAGGAAAGAGAACATGTGATGTCTGAAATGCCCTGTATTGTTGGGAAATATGCCTGCTTTTTCAAAATATACTGTTATAGAAAGATTAGAGAGGAAGCTCCTGTTCAGTGTCCCACATGAGGACATTGAGGTGCGTCCATAATTTCTGATCTTTCTCGCTCTCACCTATTACCAGGCTCAGGAAGCCCTGTGGGGCCTACAGAGCTTTAGCTGAAGTTGCCAGCAACCTCTCCATGGCATGTCTCTGAATTCTGAGGACCAGAACTATTTGCTTGATTGAAAGGCCTTATCTTCAGGCAGAGAACTAGGAGCAGTGCAAATAATAACTGAGTATTGTTTGGCTTTTCCCAAAGGGAATAAGGGGTGTAAAACCCTCTCTGTGGGTGTCCCCAAATTTTTATTTCACTGTGCTGAAAAAAGAGTAAAGTGCTGTATTAGTTTGCTAAGGCTGCCATATCAAATTACCACAAATGGGATGACTTAGGAATGTATTCTCTCACAGTGATGGAAACTGGAAGTCTGAAGTCAAGGTGTCAGCAGGGCCATGCTCCCCATGAAGACTCTAGAGAAGGATCCTTCCATGCCTCTCTCCCAGCTTCTAGTGATTGCCAGCAATCCTTGGTGTCCCTTGGCTTTTAGACACATCACTCCAATCTTTGCCTTTGTTGTCACATGATGTTCTCCTCTGCGTCTGTGTGTGTTTGCGTCTAAATTTCCTCTTACAGTGACACCTGTCATTGCATTAAGGCCCACCTCAGTCCAGTGTGAGCTTCTCTTAACTTGATTACACCTACAAAGACCCTACTTCTAAATCAGGTCACATTTACAGGGACTGGGAGTTAAGATGGAATGCGTCTCTTTTGGAGGACACAATTCTATCCACGACAAACGTGCCCTATATTAGATAGAGGAAGTAGCCCTTAATTTGGCAGACCCTAGACAGCTGTTAGATGTGTACTCATTATCTCAAAATGTATTTACCAAGTACCAAATATTTCCCACGCATGGGCTGGGCACAAGGGTAGGAAATTCAGCCAGTAATTCTCCAGACACCAGCCTGCTTTATGCTATGACTGGTTTTTTGTTTGTCTTGGCAGGCAGCCTCTGTCTTCTTCCAGGGTTTGGCACTGGGCAGACTATCACCTTGGGTGCCTCTCACTGGTCAGTGTTTGGTGCCAGAAAGGAGCACTTCTCTCTCTCCTTTGCTGTCTCTGGAGGCTGGGTAGGACTCAGAGCTCACAACCTGGGGGTTAGCTGGCTGGCCCATCTGTTGCCGCCCATCTTTCTGTAGAGGCTCAGCCGGCTCCAGGGCCAAAGTCACCTGTCTTCTCCTTGGAGAGAACAATTGTCTCTGTATCTGCTCACTTCAAGAGAGTTGTTAGGATTCCAGTTTGGCCTGGTTTACTTTTCTAGGGGAGAGTATGCCAGTATGAATCCATTCTTTTAGGGCTCTTGGCATCATTGCCCCTGGCCACTTCACCTGCAGCTGTATAAAGTCAAGGCAAGGGTCCTGTATGTTGGTCACACTATCGCAACCTCTAGAGGGAGGTTAAGACCTATTTCTATCTCCCACAATGACTGCCCAAGGAAAAAGATGATCTTATGGACTAAGGATTGAATGACAAACACAAAAAACCCACAGTGCTAGGTGGATGGGAATATTTAGTGAAAAGGAAAAAGGAAGGCTTAGATTTTTTTGAGCAGGGAGGGGCTAATGGTTCACTCTTTATCTATGAACCCAGTGGGGACAAGACAGGGCCTAGGAGTCTTTCCTATTTTGTCTTTGAAAGCCTATGGGCAGGATGTTGCCCATGGGAAAAGAGGTATGGAGAGGATGGCTGAGGCCAGTTGTCTTCTAGGTTGGTGGTGATGGTCAGTGGAGGATTTTCTGCTTTATTCTTCTTCCTTCCTTGGAGTGGGAAGATCTGAACACCAATGCTCTCGAGCTAAATTGATTAAAGAAGCCATTGAAGCTCAAATGTGGGTCTAGTATGGGAGAAATGTGGGGCTAAAGCCTAAATTAGTAGTATTAATGAGAATCAATTGGGCTAGTTTGCCTGTGTGTCACAAATCCTTCTTGAAGTTGCATGGATTAGATGGGATTCAGGGTCCTGACCACCTCTCACCCCTTTTAGGATAGAAAATAGAGGCATGAGATTCTAGAAAAGGGGGCATCTCATTCTGCTACAAAGACTACCTCAATAAGTGTGTGATATTGGAGAAGTTACTTATCGTCTCAGAAATCTAGTTTCTCCAAATGTCAAATGAGGACAATACCTGCTTAGACAGCTTCTATGAGATTTATAAGGAAAAAAATAAAAGTCAATGTAAAAACAACTATCACTGTATATAGCACAGAGTAAGTGTTCAACAATCAGTAGTTATTATGACAGATGTAGCTCTGACTACTAAATGGTAATGACTGCCATTAATGACCACTAATGAACAGGCAATGCTAAACACTTTGTGTTATCTCATTCAATCATATCAGCAAGCAACCTCATTAGATATGCTGTTAGCGCCCCCATTCTCCAGCGATGGAATTAAAGCTTAGGGAGGCTAAGTAACTTTCCCAAGGTCGCACAGTTAGTAACTGCTAGAGCTTGGATTTGAATGCAGGTTGGTCTGATTCTGCCATGCCAATTGTTCAACTGTTTCTCAAAATACGATCCTGAGTCAATCAATGGCAAATTATAAGCCCTTTATCAAGGCTGTGATTCTGCTCTACATGCCTATGCATTAAAGGTCCTGTGCGAGCAAAGCTGGATGGGGGATGGTGAGCCTCAGCTGTTCCCAGGGACTCATGCCTCTGAAGTAGGCACTAGCTGTGAAATAACCCTCTCCTCCTTGAATCTGAGGAAGCTGATATATCTGAGTGCCACTTTTTAATCAAGAAGACCATCCATCTCCTGTTGTCATTTGATCTTTCTTGAAACAACAGTCACAAATCTCTAGGCAACGCAGACATGACGCAGACAAAGTGAAAAAGGAGGAAGACGCATCTTTCTCTTATTAATGGGAGAGGAGAAAACATACGGCTTCTTCCTTGAGTGTTCTGGGGACGTGTTATTTTTAGAAAAGAACATTGCGTGATTTTAGTTGTTTGATTTCTGAGATTTTCTTTTTTAATTTTTTCAGTGTTACTGAATCAAAAAGGAATATTATATCGAGCAATAGCAATAAATAAGCAAAAGCTTATTGAACTCTTCTATGTGCAATGTATGGAGGTAGAGATAAAGGGACTGTAAGGCTTTGTCCCTGCTCTTTAGAAACTAGAATCTATTAAGAAAGGTTGTATAGCTATGTATGTATACTGCGCTGAAAATAAGGCAAACAGATCTATTGCAGCTTAGAGGATACAGAATTACCAGAGAGGTGAAAATTATAGAGCCCTGAAGAATGGATGGAGTTGTTTAGTTCATTCATTTGTTCTTTCAATAAATATGAACCCCTTGTCTTGTCTGTATGTAGCAGGCACTGGGACACAAAAGGGAATAAGGTCTTGTCACTACCCTTGAAAAGTTTGTAGTTCAGTGGAAGACGCAGAATTAGAATTACAAACCAAGAAATGTCATGAAGTAAGTAATAGAAATATGTACAAATAACATGGGACCATGGTAGAGGAGATGGTCTGTCAAATCTACCTAGAGGATAGAGTATCATAAAGGCTTCATGGAAGAGAGAATACTCAAGATGGATATTGAAGGATGGGGACTAATTGACCAGAAGGAAGATGAGGAAAGGCAGTCCAGGCAAAACAAGTAATATGTCCTAGATTGTGATCTAGTGTCACAGGTGAGGCTCTATCTATAGCTGGACATGGTAAGAGCTTTGATGGGGCGGAGAGAGATGACGCTAGAGAGGTAGCTGGTCATGCTCATACCTGGAGGTAATGAGGGAATCTTTAAAGGATTTGATGGAATGGTAACTAGGTTGAATTTCTAAACCTGGCTTAGAAACTTGGGTCACATAGTTTAGTTAAGGCACAGACAAGCATTATAGTAAGTACTACTATGGACAGAATGTTTGTGTCCCCTCCCAAATTCATCTGTTGAAATCCTAACCTCCAATGTGATGGCATTTGGAGGTGAGGCCTTTGGGAGGTGATTAGGTCATGAGAGTGGAGCTCTCAAAAATGGGATTAATGCCTTTATGAAAAAGACCCCAGAGAGCTCTCTGGCTCTCTCTCTCTGTCATATGAAGACACAGTGAGAAGACCATTGTCTGTGAACCAGGAAACAGGCTCTCACCAGACACCAAATCTGCCGCACCTTGATCTTGGACATTCTAAGCTCTAGAACTGTGAGAAATAAGTGTTTGTTTTTTAAGTTACACAGATTATGTTATTTTTGTTATAGTAGCCCAGATTGACTAAGAAAAGTACCATGATGGGAGTACAACATAGGAATTCAGGAAAATCGCCTTATCCAGACTGGGCCTGTCTGAAGAAGACTTCTTGGAAGAAGTGATATCAACAGAAATTAGCATGATGGAGGTGGGGGTGAATCAGAGGAAGACAGTTCTCCAAGAAAGAGGGAGACAGATTTGGGGCACAGCAAACTGTTCTGTGTGGCTGGAAAATCTAGTGAGGTGTAGTGAGAAGGCTAGGCAGAGGTGGATGAATCTGGACAGCATGGTCTAAGAGGTCTCTTCAACAGACTATTGAGACTTGAAAGGCTTTAAGCAGGGTGTGACCTGATCAGTTTTGCCTTTTAGAAAGAATGTTCTTGCTGTTGGATAGGGGATGTATGGGAGGGATGCAAATGTGGAAGAAAAGGAACTATTAAGGGGGTGTTTTGTACTGGACAAAGGAAGAGGTGATAGTGGCATAGACTCAGGTGGTTGCAGTAGAAATGGAGAAAATTTCATTAAATGAGTGGATATTTGGGAGGTGAAAATGATGGGACTTGGTTATTGTTTGGATAGCCTGAGATGCTGAGGGGAGTTAGAAGACCAGTGAAGGAGGAGAATTCATGCAAAACTGGGAGTATGGTGGGGATATTCACAGAGCTATAGGACACAGGAGTAGGAACTGCTTGGGGTGAAGTAGACTGCATTATAGAAGACAGATAAGGATTCAACGTGTATCG
The DNA here is from genome assembly GCF_037783145.1 of Equus przewalskii. NCBI lineage: Eukaryota > Metazoa > Chordata > Mammalia > Perissodactyla > Equidae > Equus > Equus przewalskii. The sequence goes on along the minus strand of NC_091833.1, from coordinate 109,129,198 downwards.
CCTGGAATGTGTGGGGAGAATTAGGTAGAAGGAAGTGAGTAAGGAAGGAGGAAATGTTGTCTAAGTTCAACAAACATTGATTGAGCTGCTACTGTGCCTTAGACTCTGGGCTATATGCTGAGACCAAGCTTCATAAATAGAATGTTCTCATGAAATTCTACAGTCTAGTGAGAGATAAAGGTGCGCACGTAGATAGTTTCAATATAATATGTCGATATGTTGATAGACCAATGCACAAAATTGGGCAGATATTGATAGCCACCTACTCCATGCCAGAATGGTGGTAGTGCTGTAGACAGTCTAACAAGAGTCTTCATTTCAAGGAGATAATGTTTTATTGGGGAAACTAGCTAATAATTAAATAAAAATAGACAAAGAATTGCTTAAGTATTATTATATTCGTTTGAGTTCTGGGAGAAGAAGAAGTAAGGCATAGGCTTATGAGGGACCACAGGGAGGGTGATGGAGGGGACTAGCGGATCCATCAGGGTACAATGCTGGCCTGACTCCATGGAAGAGAGAGGGAAGGAAGGAAGGATGGAAGATTGGATAGGAAAAGTCTCAGACTGCTATGCAGTCTAAGAAAGTTTAAACAAAGCTGATGTTGGGTCCCCAAGCCAAAGTCTTTGGTCAGAAGATTTTCATGTCTTCCAGGAACAGACTGCCTTGGTGTCCCTGCCCTGTTCAGCCATTGACTGGGAGCACCCCATGGAAAGTGTGGCCTCAGAGCATGAGTATGTGGATTTCAGAGAGCAACAGCCAAGACCCTGACAATTGTACTCCGGCATTCAGAGGTCTGCAAGGAGGTTGTTGTAGCTGCCATAACTATGAAGTAAGTAACTCAGATGCTGAAAGAGAATAACCTGAGAAAGGGAGAATTTAGATGATCAGGGATTAACGGCCTTTCCAGGGATATGGCATTTAACCTAAGACCAGGAGGATGAGAAAGGTCCAGCTATGTGAAAAACCTGAGGAAAGTATTGTAAGTGGAAGGAACAGTAAATGCAAAGGCCCTGTGGTGGTATGTGAGGGTCCCACAGAAGGCCAGTATAACTGGAATGTAGTCAGAAAAGAGAAGAGTGCCAGAAGCTGTAGAGAGAATGATAATCCAGAGTTTTGTAAATAATTTTAAGGAGTTTAGATTTTATTCTAACCGTAAAGGAAAGCCAGTGGAGAATTTAAGTTGGGCATTGATATGATCTGACATATTTTAAAAAGATTGCTCTGGCTGTTACATGAAGCATGGCATATAAGTTTTCAAGAGTGGAAATGAGTTAGATGGTGGCAGATAATGATGATTTACACAGTCGAGGCCCACTGATCCAAACTGGGGTTGCAGGGGGGTGCTGATGTGGTGAGAAAATGCTTCATGGGGAAGAGATGGTCTGAGCTGAGTCTTAAAGGGGTGGGTCTTTAGGGTAAGTTGCAAAAAGGAGGTGACATTTAAGGTCAACTTCACCAGCTTTCTGAAGGAAGGAGTAATCTTATAGCTCTTTTCAAAATCACTTCACTAAAACATAGAGCCAAAGCAGTTTTTAATTTAGTGCCTTTTATAGGACAGAATATAGTTCAGGAGTAACCAAGGACATTCATAGGTGAAAAGTACTTAAATCAGAGAGACAGTGTAGTTAGCGAAAGGAGACCAACCATTTCTTTTTTTATGGCAGAGAACATTAACTGAATACCTCAGAGGCTGAAGCAAAGAAAAAAGAGAACACTGGCCTTTCTTCTCAATTGGGCTCTGAATCCAATCTGGAGCCGCTGTGCACCATTTTGAACTTGGAGGGTTCAGGGGAAGTTGAATTTGGATGGCATTGGAGGCTTGTTTTTCAGAACCCACTCTTTGATATTCCTTTATTTGTTAACAACAAGAACAAAAAAGTAAAACCTACATCTGCAATCACAATGATGACACCATGGACTAAATCACAGACTGGAGTCCAAACAGCTGGACAGACTGCTTCACCGACCACATGACAGATTTCTTCTAGATTCTACATTCTGACAGTCAGCCATGTCGCTTCTTTTCCTCCCTCACTGTCACTGCCTCAGGTTTGTTCTTTTGAAATAGTTTCCTAACTGTTCTCCTTGTCTCCAGACACTCACTCTGTACACAGGTCAAGGAACAAAATGATGACTTGTTGAGTAAAAGCAGCCTATCGATGTATTTCATTTTTCTTTTTAGTCCAAAAAGCTTTTTGGATTAAGACGTCAAAATTGAAAAATAAGATGATTTTACATAAAAATACACATTTCCAGTTCCTCTTGAAAATTTGAAAGATCTGACCGCATTGGTCCACATTGAGCAACAGCTGCTGAAGCTGAATAATGGTCATTCATTTTAGCTTGGGCATCAGATTTCTCTTCAGTATGTCATAATTTCTCCTCCTTGCGATTGTTTTATACTCTTCTTTTTTGTTACCTGCCTGAACCTTGGAAGTATTTGGATTCGAAGGCATTACCTTACAGACTTATTTTTCTAAAATACAAGTCTGATCACGGCACCTACTTGTTTCAAAAACCTTCACCAGCCTGTTTGTCTGATGGATTAAGTTCAAACTCTTAGCCCTAGTATAATAAAAAGGGCTTTCAATCTCCATCTCTCTGTGGATGTCTTTCCTAATGCTTGCCCTTCCCAGAAGCCGTGCTGAAAGTTTGTGCCATGTTGTCTACCTGTGTCTTCTGCCCCAGCGAATTCCCTCCTTTCAGTTGGAATGTCATTTCTTGTCTTATCCACCTGGTGAACATTTACTCTTAGCTTCAGTTCAAACATAAATCTTCTAACTTCTGCTTTCTCATCACCTGCTTCTTCTCCACTTCCTTAGCACCTTAGATCACCCTCTACTATGCCTGTTATCAGTATTATCCAGTCAATTCTACCTCCTTTTCCAGATTGCGCAACTCTTAGAGTTCTGAACCATCTTTGCCTTTGGGGTCCTAGTGTAGGATAGGTGAGTGGTGTTCAGTGAATGAATGCGTCAAGTTAGAAGTTTGATTTTCCATTTTATTACCTATAAATTGGAATAGTAATATCTACTGTTTTCATATCAGAGGATTTTTGTGGGAGTCATAGGATATAATGTCCTTTATAAAAGAACTTGGAAACTGCAAAGTGTCATGTGAATGAATGGAATTAGTATAGAAAATGATACTTTCTTAACTTGCTTAAAATGGCTTAAATGTGTGATTTCTGCAGAGAAAAGTGACCTGGAAGGCAGGCAACCTGGGTTACAGTTCTACTTTCATTGCCAAGAGCTGGACGAGGCAAAGAAAGTCCTTTTGCCACTCTAGGCCTCAGTTTGCAGAGCTGAGCTTTGGAAATTTTAAGCTGTTTGTTCTTTCTTCTATGATTTTTTTCTTCAGTCTTCCCAGGAGTAAGACACCTTTCTCATTCTTAAAGACTTTCGTTCTTCCACATTTGGTATGGTATATTGACCATAATAAAATAATGAATATGCAGTAATTAGTTTTTTCATTAAATATACAAATCAGTGACAATAGCTATTGTGTGGAGCTGATTACTAACACTTTCCTAAGCTGGAATTGTTTTCATTATTTAATCAGCATTAACAAAGGAAAGCTTCAGAGCTCAGAATTTGAAGATCTCAGCAGCTGTGTTGTGATTTCTCATTCAGTCTCACCTAATCTTTTGCTCTATACTCACAAGGCAACTCTATCCCCATATTACTGTAACATCACCAGTGTGATGGACGGCATTTGGGGAGAGGAGCTGGGGGCAGAGGAGTGGAGAAGAAATAAGGAATGTACTTGGAAGGAAAAAAAAGCTTCATCTTTTCCCTATTTTCTAAACTGCAGCTTACAAAGTTGATTCACTGACTGCCGGTTTAAAATGGTGTCTGCTGACTGCCCCTGGTACAGCTTCTCTGTGATGTGCAGTAAAATACCTATGAAGGCTTACAAGAAGACGTAAACTCAAAACACAGCCATAAACTTGGACTGACAATCAACTAGAGACTGAATCTAGGAGGATTTTTCTGCCAGCTTTAAAAGGTCAGTGAAACTGGAGAGGAGAGTATGTTCCATTGGCTCGGGAGTGTTTCGGGATGTTCTTCCATAGGAAAGAGGCCAGAAGGACCATCATCCTTCTTTTGATACGTATCCTCAGGATTGCGTAACTTTGAATGGGTCTCTGGTGAAAATTCATGTCCACCCAGAACCTCAAAATAGAACCTTATTTGGAAATAGGGTCTCTGTAGGTATAATTAAGGTAAGGATTGAGATGAGATGATACTGGATTCAGGTAAGTTCTCAATCCAATTAGAGTGTCCTTATGAGGGACAGAAAAAGAAACAGAGAGAAAGGATGGCCATGTGAAGACTGAGACAGAGATTGGAGTGATGTGGACTCAAGGCAAGAAGGCGAGGAGCCACTTGAAGCTGGAGAGGCAAGGAAGGTTTCTCCTTGAGAGCCCTCAGAGGAAGCATGGCCCTGATGACATCTTGATTTTGGACTTCTGATCTCCACAACTGTAAGAGAATAAACGTCTGTTGCTTTAAGCCACAAGTTTGTGGTAATTTGTTACGACAGACCTAGGAAACTAATACAATGGGACACTCAAGTTTATACCAGGGGTTGAAAATTCAAACACGTAAGGTAACAAAAATGAATAGATTGACCAGGGAGGAGACTCAGGCAAACCGGAGACATGCCTTATGTAAAGACAGCAAATTGCTGTCTTGCAAGAACATAGACTTAGATTTGCCAAATCTTTCCATAGTTCAAGGGAAGCTAGAAATTTGATTTTATTTGTATGATCTTATTTATTTATTTTTAAATATTGCATCAATTTTATTTTAAAAATGGTGCTATTTCAAACATGTCTGAGTCAGATTCCTCCTGTGGGCAGTCAGCTTGCCACCTCCTGTCTGTCCTTTGTAGCCGTTCTTATCCTCTGTGGCTCTTCCATTTCATCAGCCGAGTTCTGGTCTCTCTTGCCTCCCGTTATCTATTTTAATACTTCATATATGACCATTCTCGAAAGACAATTGGACAGGGCCTGCAGGGCAGGAGGAGGGCCTTAATGGCAGTAATGCACAGCACCTTGAAGTGGGAAAATATAGTCTCTGTACCTTTGGTTGGGGAGAGAAATATAGGAAGACCCTGGTAGCAATACCTATTGAGGACTCATGGTTATTTTCATATTCAACAACTCTTCATGCCATCAGAAAAACAGAGATAAATTGGATACAATTTTATTTCAATCTACTAGAGTTAATAAAGCTTGCTAGAATGTGGAACATATCTTTGAGTTGTGAACATTCAGTTGGTGGGTAGTTATACCTTGGAAAAGAGAAATTGACCAGAAGGAAGTAGGGTCAAGGAACATTCATCCTTGAGGTCTTCTGGCAAACACTTGGCTTACATATATCTTTTACTAAAGGATGAAAAGGTCCACAAAATATGAATACTATGAGCTCTAACAATGGCAACAATCACAGTGCAGGAACTTTGAACAACGATTATCTAAGATTATCGTGAAAACTCTGGGGAAGAGCAAATCCTTGACAAAGACCTGCTGCAGAAAATGGATTTTCCTTTTTTAGGAAATTATTTGGCATCCTTAGGTGAGAAGCAAGAAATAATAGCCTCTTAAAAATAGAATAAATGTCATAAAGAAAGATCAATAGAATGACATGTAAAAGGGTCTGGATAAGATAAGGAAAAATTTCTAGGAAACTAAAAGTTCTACAGCAGAATTACACTTAGCGTTAAGAAGCAGTTAAAAACATAACTGAGATTACAGAAAATTGGTGGTATAAGAGATAAATTTTAGAGCTTCTGGAGCACTGAATGCCAAGGTGTCTTTTGTTAGAATTGCATCTGCAAATTTCTAGGTGGAAAAAAATATTGTACATCATATTCATCAAGGTTCTCCATGGAAACAGAATTGATAGGATGTTTTGATATATACATATAAAATTTATTATAAAGATTTGGTTCACATGATTATAGATGTTGAGAAGTCCCACAACCTGCTGATTGCAAGCTGGAGATGCAGGAAAATCTATAGGACTGGAAGGTCGATGATGTAAATCCCAGTCGAGGACAGGAGAATACCAATATCCCAGTTCAAGGAGTCATGCAGAGAGACCCAATTCCCCCTTCCTCTGCTCTTTTGTTCTATTCAGGCCCTCAACAGACTAGATGCTGACCACAAACACTTGGGAGGGCCATCTTTATTTAGTTTACTCATTCAAATACTAATCCCATTCAGAAATGTCCTTACAGACACAGCAGGAGATAATGTATAATCTGAGCCCTCTGTGGCCCAGTCAAATTGGCACAAAATTAACCATCACAAGCCCACCCCGTGTCAACTTGGAACTCATATGCATCTCCTTAAACCATACTTTATTTCCAAACAAAGACAGTAACAAGGTTATAATTTTGTCTAACATGAAACAACTATCCTGAGTACAACCAAAATGCACTAATCCCTTCTCCAGAAGAGGAGGTAAAGTCCTTGAGTGAGGTTTACTCTTCCCTTGATATCACGTGTCAAATACTATCATGTAAAATTAAAAAAAAACTTAAATACTATAATATAAAATCAATAAATCCTATGTTACATGATAAGGGAATAAGAAAGGAAAGAAAGCATTTATAAATTTATATATATAGTACACATATTCAGCAAGTAGGTTTGTATATGCACACATACACACACACAAACATATTCATCACAAAATAAGGAGGAAATACTCACGACAATTACAGTTCTAGTTTCTGTAACCAGTCACATGATCAGAGCTGGTATTTATAAATATCTTCTGCTACTACCCGTTCTGTATTTCTTTTCTTTCCTTCTTCTTCTTTTTTTTGGTGAGGAAATTGGCCCTCAGCTAACACCTCTTGTCAATCTTCCTCATTCTTTTTTGCTTGAGAAAGAGTGACTGTGTGCTAACATGTGCGCCCACCTTCCTCCACTTTGTATGTGGAATGCCGCCACAGCATGACTTGATGAGTAGTGTAGGTCCACTCCCAGGATCCGAACCTGTGAACCCCAGGCCACTGAAGTGGAACACCCCAAACCTAACCACTGTGCCACTGGGCTGGGCCCCACTCTGTATTTCTTTTGCCTTCAGCAATCACCTCAGCCAGTTTTGGTCTTTGCCTGGTAGGGCAACTCAAATCTTCATTTCAGGAGGGTTTGGGCCATTATTAGTCCTGCCTGATTTGAGTTGTTATAGTTCTCCATTGAACTTAACCAAAGAGCGTGATAATACTAAGAGACACCCTAAGGGATTTCCTGTGTTCCAGCCATGTTCTTCCCTACCTCCACTGTGGAGTAGCAGTCCAGTTTTCTCTTGGTAGTCAGGATCAATCATCCCAGCCAGCACAGTAACATTTTTATTCTTTGCCTTTTGATTCAGTCACGAGGAGCCCAAAGAGGCTGAGTGGCAGTCTTAACTTCCATTTTAGTGAAATCACTGTTGTGTCTCCTAGGGGGGGCATTCCTCCCTCTGGAACTGCTGAGCATAAGGTTGTGGGAACAGTAAGCAAAAATTTTGCTAGCGAGCCACTATGGTTAATAGTGAGTGATAACACTCCCATTGCCACCCTTTGATTCCTGGAACCATGAATCTTGGCTATGGAAGAAATATCACCATATACTGAATGCTAATTCAGAGCATATACAACCTTCTGGAAAATTTGGCTCCAACCCTGTATGATATCTCCACCTACCTGGCATTGCAACTGAGTCTTCAAAAGACCATTCCATTGTTCTGTTAAGCAAGCTACTTCAGGATGGTGGGGAACACTGAATTCTGAGCATAGGCCTGTTACCGCATTTCTTTTGCTATGATGTGAATTCCTTGGTCAGAAGCAGTGCTGTGTGGAACAAGAGGCCAATGCATAAGGCATTCTGTAAGTCCATGAATGGTGGTTTTGCCAGAAGCATTGTTTGCAGAGAAGGCAAATCTACATCCAGAATAAGTGTCTATTCCAGTAAGAAGAAAATGCTGCCCCTTCTATGATGGAATCAGTCCAATGTGATCAACCTGCCACCAGGTAGCTGGGTGATCACCCTGGGGAATTGTGCCATACTGGGGACTCGGTGTTGGTCTCTGCTGCTGGCAGACAGTGGAAGTAGCCAGGTTGGCCTTGGTGAGTGGAAGTCCATGAAGCTGAGCCCATGCATATTCTCCATCCCTGCCACCATGACCACTTTGTTCACGAGTCCATTGGGTGATGACAAGGGTAACTGAGAAAAGAGGCTGACTAGTATCCACAGAATGGGTCATCTTATACACTCAACTATTAAAATATTTCTCTGCTGAGGTCATCATTTGGTAAGCATTCAGATGAGACACAAATATCTTTATGTATTTCCTCATTCAGAGGGGTCTACCCACATACCTCTTCCGCACATTTCCTTGACACAGATTTTCCAATCATGTTTCTTCTAAGTCCCTAACCATCCAACCAAACCATTTCCTTTTGATAATGCAGTGCTGCTATGCAGTACCAACTTTAGGGTTCAGTAGGTCAGATAACACCCACTTCATGATTGGCAGCTCAGGTCACATGATAACTTGGTGGCCTGTGGTCAAGTATTCAGTCTCTAGTAAAGCCCTGTAGTAGGCCAATAGCTTTTTCTCAAAAGAATAACAGTTATTTGTGGAAGACGACAGGGCTTTGCTCCAAAATCCTAATGCCTATGCCGTGATTCACTATAGGGGCCTGTCAAAGGCTCCAAACTGCATCCCTATCTGTCACTGACACTTGAAGCACCATTGGATCTGCTGGATCACATGGCCCAAGTGGCAGAACAGCCTGCACAGCACACTGGAGATATTTCAGAGCCTTTTCTTGTTCTAGACCCCACTCAAAACTAGCAGATTTTCAAGCGACTCAGTAAGTATGCCAGAGTAACACACTCAATTGAGAGGTATGTTGTCTCCAAAAATCCAAAGAGGCCCACTAGGCATTATGCCTCTTTCTCGGTTGTAGGAAGGACTAGACGCAACAATTTATCCTTCACCTTAGAAGGGATATCTTGACAAGCCCTACGTCACTAGACCCCTACCAATTTCTCTGAAGTAGAAGGCCTCTGAATTGCTGTCAGATTTATTTCCCATGCAGATGTCTTACCTATAATTTTTGAGTAATTGCTACTTCTTGTTCACTAGGACCAATCAGCATAATGTCATCAATGTAATATTAGGACCAATGTGACATTTTGTGGAAGGGAAAGGTGACCAAGATCCCTGTGAACTAAATTACGACATAAGGCTGGTAAGCTGATATACACCTGAGGTGGACAGTGAAGGTATGTTGCTGGCCATCCTGGCTTAAAGCAAACTGCTTCTAGGAGGTCTTGATGAAAGGAATGGAAAAAAAAAGCATTTGCCAGATCAAGAGCTGCATATCAGGTACTAGGGAATGTGTTCATTTGCTCAGGCAATGAAACAACTTCTAGTAGAGTAGCTGCAATAGGAGTTACCACCTGGTTAAGCTTATGATAATCCTCTGTCCTTCTCTAACATCCTTCCGTCTTCTCCACAGGTCAGATAGGTGAGTTGAACGGAGATGTGATAGAAATCACCACCCCTCCATCCTTTAAGTTCTTGATGGTGGCACTCATCTCTGCAATCCCTCCAAGAATGCAGTATTTTGGTTTACTATTTTCCTAGCTAAAGGCAGTTCTACTAGCCTCCACTTGGCCTTTCCCACCATAATAACCCTTACTGTATAGGTCAGGGAACCAATGTAAGAATTCTGCCAGCTCCTGAGTATATCTATCCCAATTATGCATTCAGAATTGGGTAAATAACCACAGGATGGTGTCAGGGACCCACTGGGCCCACTATGAGATGGACCCAAGCTAAAATTACATTCATTGCTTGACCTCCATAAACCCCTCCTCTGACTGGTGGATCACAGTGATGCTTTGGGTCTCTGCAATCAGTGTCAGTTCAGTCAGTGTCCAATAGTCCACAAAGGTCTGATTATTTTCTTTTCCTCAATGCAGAGATACCCTGGTGAAAGACTACAGCTCTCTTTGGGGAGGGCTGGGAAGGAGATTAACAGTATAAAATTTCAGTAGTGTACTGAGGTCCTGCAGATTTTTTAAGTGGAAAAACATATTGCGCACCTAGAATTATGTGCCCCTCCAGGTAGTCAAAAAGTCATTCTCTGATAAACTGAGACCCATACAACTTACTTCCTGTCTACCAATTGTGTGTGGGGGAGGAAGGATTTCACATGATATGAAGACATGTTCTATACTACCAAGAACTGACTACAAACAAAGATGCCAAGAGTGGAAAAGGCAGTGCTTGAACAATCTGATGGATCTCCCCTTACTCAGACTGGAGCCTACATTCAAGAATCCAGTCTGGCTTTTCTGATCCGCCATCTGCGGTTGCATAGCTGCCAAGATGCAGATTTTCGTGAAAACCCTTACGGGGAAGACCATCACTCTCGAGGTTGAACCCTAGGATACAATAGAAAATATAAAGGCCAAGATCCAGGATACGGAAGGAATTCCTCCTGATCAGCAAAGACTGATCTTTGCTGGCAAGCAAATGAAAGATGGACATGCTTTGTCTGACTACAACAATCAAAAGGAATCCACTCTTCATCTTGTGTTGAGACTTCGTGGTGGTGCTAAGGAAAGAAAGAAGAAGTCTTACACCACTCCCAAGAAGAATAAGCATAAGAGAAAGAAGGTTAAGCTGGCTGTCCTGAAGTACTATAAGGTGGATGAGAATGGCAAAATCAGTTGCCTTCGTAGGGAGTGCCCTTCAGATGAATGTGGTGCTGGAGTTTTTATGGCTAGCCATTTTGACAGACATTATTGTGGCAAATGTTGTCTGACCTATTGTTTCAACAAACCAGAAGACAAGTAATGGTACATGGATTAATAAAAGACTTGAACTAACAACAACAAAAAAAGAATCCAGTCTGGTGTAGAGTTTCATTACCATGGACACGGTTTGTCCTTGACGTTATACCCTCATTCGTTCTCTTCCTCCAACTTTCCAGGGCTTGTGGTTCCAGAATCCTTTATTCTGCCATTCAAGTGGAATCTATGTCCATGATTGGTACCTATTTTAAACATTAATCCTTACTATTCTGTTCAAGGACTTGGTAATTATTACTAAAATACTGAAAAGTTTAAAACACCTCTGAGAGGATTAATAAACAACAAAAAAATCCATTTTGTCTCTCTAAAAGTAGGGCTGCAAAGAGTAACATATGACCATTTTCAATATCACCGAACCAGAATAGTGATTTTCTGCATCTTTAAAATTTATATGAAGATCCTGAGTTTTTGGAAAGAAATATACCACCCACTGACAGATATTATCTGTCATTAAATCGTTCTTTATTTTATCTTCCATCTAGGAACCATGAACATGTCTGAGTTCTTTATGCTTAAAATCATCATGTATGTCAATATTTCAAGCACCTTAAAAAATAGAAAAAGTGGAGGACACAAATAAAAGTAGTTATTTCTGTTTATCATTAGTTATATATCTGATTATCATTATTCCATTTCATCTTATCTTTTGAGGAAGATTAGCCCTGAGCAAACATCTTCTGCCAATCCTGCTCTTTTTGCTGAGGAAGACTAGCCCTGAGCTCACATCCGTGCCCATCTGCCTGTATTTTATATGTGGGACGTCTGCCACAGCATGGCTTGCCAAGTGATGTGTAAGTCTGCACACTGGATCCGAACCAGTGAACTCTGGGAAAGTGGAATGTGCAAACTTGACCACTGCGCCACCAGGCTGGCCCCTGATTATCATTATTTTTAAAAAGTCATGTCGTGTATTTTATTCTTTCTTTGTACTTTTAAAATTTTCAAATGTCCTACAGAATGAAATTTTCTCTGTTAAAATGAAAATAAAGTAGATAGTATTAAAAACAACTATGTTTAATTTTAGTATATCATAACATAATAATTAAAAACATGCACATCATTCAAATCAGAAGAAAATACCCCAAAATATTAACAGTAGTTATAGCTGGATAGTAAAACAGGCCTGGTTTTGTTTTTTCTTTCTTTATGTGTTATAAAGAACTTACTGTTTTTAATTATGAAAAAATTTTAAATTTTAAATATAAGGAGTGCATTCAATAAGAGTTTTATGATAATCTATTGTGTGACAGGATTGCTGTGATTATACACATGAATGAGGCGTGGAACTTATTCCAGGAATTCCCATTCTCATGAACTATTGTTTTTCAGATTGGCCACATAAAAAGTGAAGAGGGAAAAATCACCTCACATTGATGAAGAACATCTTTTTGATGGGCTCTTTAGTCAATCTGAATTGGCTTGGAATAATATTTGGTCTGTTAAACACATCCTGGCAGGAAGAATGGTGGAGTTCAAAAAAGCATGATCTGTAGAGTCAGACTCATTTGTATTTTAATTACTCCAGGTTTTCCGCATAAAATCAGGCATTTAATTTTCTGGGTCCCCATTTCCCCATTTTTCAAATGTGGAGGCTAATATTCAACTGGCTAAGTCATTGTGAATCAAGTAAAGGATGACAAAGTGTCTATCATAATGACAATGTAGGGGTCTCTGACATTCAGAAATTTCCTCTCTCTTTGTCTTTAGCTGCAAGGTTAAAAATTTACATTAAAAGTGATTGTTCCTCAGTTCGATGCAGCACTTAAAGTTTGCAAACCAATCTCACACATTCTATCCTTATTTCTCGCAACATTCCTCAGGCATTAGGAGCATGTCAGGAGGTTTGATGGGAACAAATGACAGCTCAGTAGGATGCAGAGTGAGCCTCCAAGAGGGGTGATCATCAGGCTCAGTCTCAGGGTTCAATGAGGCATGTTGAACTTAGCTCAGAGCAAGTTTGGGATCGATGACCAAGGGTCCACCAGGAGGTGGTGAGGAGGAAGGGGCAGGGAAAAGTAGCTTGACTTTCCCAAAAGTAGGAGAAAGGACCTCACATTTGCTGAACGCCTTCTCTGCTAGCTTTTCTGTGTTGCGAAATTTACTTGTGCTACTTTATTTAATCCTCAAAATCACCCTGAGATCTGGGCAATACTTCCATTAACAACTGAGGAAACAAAGACCTAGAGGGGTGACAAATTCAGGATAACCCTGTGGGAAATGAAGAGGCCAAGGTTTGAACTGAAGGATATCTGACTCCACCTCATATTACGTGCCTTCCCAGAAGTAGAATGGCATCTTGTTGCCTTTGGGATTGAAATTGTCAGGTGACTGGATTTGTAGGATCAGGATTTAGTCTCTAGAGAAAACTTGACACAACTAAGTGGGATTTCTGGGTTCGATCTGGGATGGGCTTTGGGTCTATTCACTGTGACTGATCCCAAATCCTACAAATTGAAAGTGCACAAAAGGGCCGCTGAGAAAGTCTTCAGCCTGGTGGCTCCCAGTAACTCACCATAGACACATTCGTCATTGTGTTAGCAGCTGCCAGACAGAGCATGGACTCTACCTGCTGGGAAGATCTCCCTCCAAGGTTCAGAGCTGCTTCAGAATGTAGACTGGAGAACTGTCAACACCTACAGCTTGGAAGGGCTGGGACGAGAAGAACTGTAATTAAGTCGATGGAGCAGAAATTGTTTCCATTTTCCTGAGGAGAAAATTGAGACTCGCAAAGGCTCTGAAGACCCAACTTGTGAGGCAAAGCCAAGCAGACCTGCTCTTTCTCTGAATTTTGATAGCTATTATCTTTTTTTACTTCTCCATGCTTTTACTGTTGATGATTCAGACCAACAGGCAAAATGAGTGTGGATGCATTTTTGTTCAATAAATGTTAAGTGAGTTTATTGCCAGGTATTCTTCTAGGCTCTGAAGATTCAGCAGTAAATATGGCTGACAAAAATCCTGCCCCTATGGAGCTTACATTCTAAGGGAGGAAGACAAAATAAATGAAATACATTATAATATGATATAGTATGATAGGAAATAATAACTGCTATAGAGAAAAATAAAGAGGGAAAGGCTGAGGGAGGGGTCTTACTGGGAAGGTGACATTTGAGGAAAGACTTCACAGAGGTAAGGGAGCCAGACATGTGGATTTCTTGGGGAGGGATGTCCAAAGGCCAGGGAACAGCCAGTTCACAGCCCTGAGATGGGAGTATGCTGGAGGTGCTGGAGAGTTTCAGGAACAGCAAGAGGCCACTGTGGTTAGAACAGTATTGAGAACAGGATGTTAAGAGGTAGCAGGGTGCCAGGTTATGTATGTTCTCTAGATTCATGTCAAAGACTTTGGTTTTATTCTGGGTAAGATGGAGAGCCACAAGAGAGTGTTGAGCAAGAGTGATAAGATCGGATTCGCGTGTTAACAGGATCAGTCTGGCAGCTGTTCATGTATAGCTGTGTGGTGACATCTCTATTACACGTGTGGATATAGGAAGTACCCCCATCCTACTGCTTCAGGATAGGTCTGATGATATCAGGCTTGGGACTTCCGACAGTCATAAACTAGATGTGCAGAGCAGTTTAGGGGAGGAAAGGCATCAGGAATTGGGCCATTCACAATGCCTCAAGAAGAGATACTTACCTCTACCAAAAGTCTCTCATGGGAAAATCTAGTTGTATTTCCAGCTGGCAGTCTCCATGTCATCTGCCACATTCCACGAAGCACACCTGGATGCTGTTGACATGAATACATCAGCTGAAAGCACTATCTGGTGGCCTTAAATTGATCCTTAAAGCAGAATCACTCAAAGTAGTGCCAGCCTTGCCAGACTCCTTGGCATGAATCTCCAAAATCACCTATATTACCATAGGATAGAACCAGGAAACTTTATCAACGCTCCGTTTTTACTTTGAAGGATCTTTGCAGGCAAAGTCTTTCAATTGTCACTGCATTCTTCTCAAAAATGCCTTGAGATTTTTCTTGACCTATTTACAAAGAATCACAGATGTGCCTAGTTATTTTAATGTGCTTTTCATTTAACCAGGCATTTAACCAACATTTATCGAATGCCTCCAATGTTCCAGGCACCATGGCAGAGGAAAATGATAAGGAAAATTTACTTTCTGCTATTGATAAACTCACAGTCTACTAGGAGACCAAGATGACTAAATAATGGTGGCAGAACTATAATGTGTGATTTTACAGCTGTATGTCCATGATGCTACAGAAGCCCAGAAGAGAAACATTTAATTCCATCAAGAGGAGTTAGGAAAGGATTTATGGAGGAGTTTAGAAGCAGAAAGTTTTTACTTTAGGGAGAATATAAGTCTGTCATATTTAAAGATATTTTTCTCCCTCTCCATCTTTCCCTTTTTCCCTTCCCTTTCCTATCTTCCTTCCTTTAACAAATGCTTATTGCCTATATCAATAATACGTAATGCATTTGGGATTAAGTACATGGTTCTACTCTCACAAAAGTTGTAGTTGAGCACGATAGAAGAGTACCTTCAAGAAGATGCAAGAGTATGTGGTTTGCTGGGTTTTGGTATCTATGTAGGTGAGGTTGCCAGATAAAATGTAGAACATCTAGTTGAAATGGAATTTCAGATAAACAAAGAATAATGTTTTAGTATAAGTACATTCAAATATTGCATGGAACGTACCTGTACAAAAAGTGATTAAGTCGGTGTTTTCTTTTTCCTTTTTGCTCCCTGGTAACCCCACATATAAGAAATATTAGGAAATGAGGTTAGAAATATACTCAGAGATGATAAAATTTTATAAATCATCCTAAGGAGTTGGAATATCTTACTGCCTGTAATAGAAATCCTTTGAAATACGTTATGCAAGGAAAGAAGATCAGATTTGAAATTTGTAAATATAATTCTGGCCAGAGTGGGAGAATGTATGACAGAAAGACAGAATTGGAGGCAGCAAGCCAGCTGGGCACCTGACTCAGGCAGCAGTGGGTTAGAGAGATGGGATTAATACAATCCCTTGGTAAAGATTGAGAAGAGATAGAATGAAGGAGATGAGAGTGAAGAGGGACTTCAGTACCATCCGTCATCCTTCTATTTCTGGCTTGAATGATCAGGTCAATGATTCTGCCACTCTCCAGGATATTTCCAGGAGGAGGAGGTATTGAAAGACATACATTTTTGCATTCAGTTTATTGCATTTAAGCAATTTGAGACTAGGAATCTGTCCAAGCCTGGACCTCACTCTTCTGTTTTTCTTTTTTTGTGAGGAAAATTGGCCTTGAGCTAACATCTGTTGCCAACTTTCCTCTTTTTACTTGAGGGAGACGGTCGCTGAGCTAATATCGGTGCCAATCTTCCTCTGTTTTGTATGTGGGACACAGCCACAGCATGGTTTGATGAGTGGTGTGTACATCCCCATTTGGGATCCAAACCCATGAACCCCAGGTTGCTGAAGGGAAATGTGTGAACTTAACCACTATGCCACTAGGCCGGCCCCTGGACCTCACTCTTAAACAAGAAGTCTCTCTTCCTAGATTGTCCCAAATCTCATTTAATTGTAGCAGAGAAAGAAGGAGAAGCCAGACTAAAATTATTTTTGCAGAGATAACCATTTCCTTGAGGTCTGCTAATCTCCAATTTCTTTTAGTTGTGCTTGAGATAATCATCAATTCTAAGAATTCAGTGGATTCTTGACACACAGTCCAGATATTTCTGAGCACCTGTGTAAGTCTCCAAATATTCTAAATTGAATGTTCAGTCAACAAATCTCATATCTAGGCTGAGGGACTCTTTTTGGCATATCAGACCTTCAGCCAAATGGGTTCAAATTTATTCTTGTATATGATATCAACCTTGAAGGTGAAATCCTCAGACATCAAGCTTTTATTGTAACCTCTAAATGAAGGAGGAAAGTCAGAACTTGCTGAAAACAAGTCTTATTTGATCTGCTTTAATGAGTAGATAAGACACAATTAGAATTGAAAGCATCAAAAGAATGCAGATGAATGCTGCTAAAGCATGCTTTTCACCACGCCTTAAGTTTACACTTTCTTAAATATATTAATGCATTTCTCACAAGTCTTGTTTACTAATAATTTATTTGCCAAAAAAAATCTCAGGAAAGTTACAAAAAGATACATACGTTTAAAAATGGCATGCACGTGTGTATATACACACACACATTGGGCTGAGGCTTTTACATGAATTGCAGCAACTATATAAAGAAAAGAAACAGTTGTAAACAGACAGCTAGATGATTTAAAGACAGTACATTATGATGAGGTGAGGGTGATTGAGATGTTTTGTGAGAGAGTGCTATTATTAGAACAATAATATTTGAAAGGAATTGACTCATGACTTTGCAGTCAGCTAGGAGAGGAGGAGGAGTGCAGAACACTGTGTAACAATTCCAAGTAAAATGGTACATTAGCAAAGGGATTAAGATACAGTAGGCATGATACCAATAGTATAATTCCACATCTGGGAAGGAGAGATAAAACTCTCATTTATTAGCAGGGAAAATGGATGGTCTGGCTGAGAGCAGAGGAAAGGTCTTATGTTATGTGTTGTTCGGAAAAGGAGAGAAGAAAGCAAAGGAATGAACATTTATGGAGCTCATACTGTGCATCATCAACTGTGCTAAGAATATACATTAGCTCATGCACTTAGCTTATTGAAACCTCTCAACCAACCATACCATTTAAGGACAGATTTTATCATCTATACTTGACAGATGAAGAAACTGAGGCTTAGAGGGATTAAGGAACTTTGTCCTCATCATGAGTGAAGTGACAAAAGTGAGATTTGAATTTGGATCTTTATGTCCAAAGTCCATGCTTTTTCTATTCCACCAAATTGCTGCCTGTGGTTTATGTCGGATCAATACATCTCTACAGGGAAATTAAGACCATTGCTTTTCCTCTTGACAAGGCGCTTTCTACCCTGGCTCTCTGAAGGCCCAAGATAAACTTTATTCTATTACTGTTACCATCTTTGGTTTGGGGTGATGGGTTAGCGACTTAACCAAGGTCACCAGTGAGCCAAGTCTTTGCCTGGTCAGGCTGTCTCTCCTCACCATTAGACAACAGTCTCACACCCTGAAGCCCACTTTGGATTAGGGCTTCAAATCTATGCAGGAACAGTCTTGCAACCTCCCACTAGACATTGCTGAAGTCAGCACAAAATGTTCTGGGATCAAGTTTATTTAAGAGAAGTCTGAATACCATGTCTTTTGGATGAAAAATATTATCATCCATATTAGAGATAACCTACTATGTGTTCTGAATTGTACTTTATGTTTTACACTTATTTTTAAGCTTACATTAATTCCATCTGCTGTCTTTATTTTAATAATTAAAACAACAATTTACATACGTCTAATGCAATTTCAAGGTCACAACATTTGAGTATTCTATACAGGGGTCGATGCAGTTTATATGACCTTGGGTCAAATCCAACCCACTGCTAATTTTCATAAACAAAATTTTGTTGGAATACAGCTACCTACATCCATTCATTTGGTATTTTCTGTGGCTGTTTTTGCAATATGTGGCAGAGTTGAGTGTTGTGACAAAGATAGTATGGCCCACAAAGCAGAAAATATTCACTCTGTGATCCTTTTCAGTAAGTGTTTGCTGACCCCCAGTCATGCATGGTTCCATACATGGCATTTCATCCTGTTTCTTTCAAGAGAAACCATAAAACACTTGTCTTATTTGATAGCATCTAAATTTGCTTAGGCATTTCTTTATCACGAAATACTTATTTACTTCTACAGAGAATTTCTTTTTTTAAAGAAGGGGAAGTATTTCTTTAAGGTGTTCACCAAAACACTGTAATGTCATTATCTCCAATTTAGAAAGGAAATGTATTTAGGCATAAAGAGTGAACTCCTTTTTTTAAAAAAAAAATGTCTGGGTGCCTATTATGATGTCAGGTCGTGAGCTAGGTGACAGGGATGGAAAGGGAGCAGAGGACAGAGAAGCCCTAAAGTAATCAAAACGGTACGGTACTGGCATAAAAAGAGACACACGGACCAACGAAACAGAATTGAGAGCCCAGAAACAAACTCTCACATATATGGTTAACTGATATTTGACAAGGGAGCCAAGAATACTCTCTGGGAAAAGAATAGTCTCTTCAATAAATGGTGCTGGGAAAAACCAAATGACCACATGCAAAAGAATGAGATTGGATTCCTGTTATACATGACTCACAAAAATTAACTCGAAATGGAATAAAGACTTAAATGTAAGACCTGCAATGGTAAAACTCTTAGAAGAACACATAGGGAAAACTCCTTGGCATTGGTCTTGACTTTGATTTTTTGGATATGACACCAAAAGCACAAGCAACAAAAGAAAAAGACTAATCAGTGAGACTATATCAAACTGAAAAGCGTATACAGCAAAAGAAACAATCAACAAAATGAAAAAGCAGCCTAGAGAATAGAAGAAAATATTTGCAAATCATATAGCTAATAAGGGGTTGATATCCAAAATATATAAAGAATTCACTCAACTCAATAGCAAAAAAATAAACAATCCCATTTAAAAATGGGCATAAGAACTGAATAGATGTTTTTTCCAAAGAAGACATACAAGTGACCCAAGAAAGACATGAAGAGATGCCCAACATCACCAATCTCCAGAGAAATGCAAATCAAAACCATGATGAGATATCACCTTACAACTGTTAGAATGGCTGTCACCAAAAA
Organism: Equus przewalskii; assembly: GCF_037783145.1. Classification (NCBI taxonomy): domain Eukaryota; kingdom Metazoa; phylum Chordata; class Mammalia; order Perissodactyla; family Equidae; genus Equus; species Equus przewalskii. The sequence continues at coordinate 109,109,612 of NC_091833.1, read as the reverse complement.
GACAAGAGATAACAAGTATTGACAAGGATGTGGAGAAAAGGGAACCTTTATGCACTGTTGATAGAGTGAAAATTGGTGCAGCCACTATAGAAAACAGTATCGTGTTTCCTCATAGTTCTGGGTCTATGTCCGAAGGAAAGAAATCAGGATCTCAAAGAGATATCTACACTCCTGTGTTCATTGCAGCGTTAGTCACAATAGCCAAGATATGGAAACAACCTGAGTGGCTGTCAACAGATGAATGGATAAAGAAGATGTGATACATATATTTAAAGCGGAATATTATCCAGTCATGAGAAAGGAGGACATCCTGCTCTTTGTATATGGATGAAACTGGAGGACACTGTGCTATGTGGAGTAAGTCAGGCAGAGAAAGACAAATACTGTATAATATCACTTATATGTGAAATCTAACACAGCTGAAATCATAGAAACAGAGACTGGAATGGTGGTTACCAGGGCTGAGGTTTGGGGGAAATAGGAGATATTGGTCAAAGGGTACAAACTTCCATGTATAAGAGGTATAAGCTCTAATGTATAGCATGGTGGTTATAGTTAACAATATTATATTATATACTTGGAAAGTTGCTGAGAGAATAGATCTTAAAATGATGTGATGGAGGTGTTAAGTAATGCTATGGTGGTAATCATTTTGCAATATATAAGTATATCAAATCAAAACAATGTACCTTAAAATGACACAACGTTATTTGTCAATTATGTCTCAGTAAAGCTGAGGAAAAAAAAAAAAAGAACCTCTAGGATTGGAGAGCTCAGTGTGGATTATATAACTTGCCCCAAGTCATACACTTAATAAAGCAGTGTCAGGTTTTAAACTTAGGTCTGAATTCCAAAGCTCTGTTTATATTAAACTTGTGCTTTCTGAACTGAGGAATGTATGGCCCCACCCCAACAATCCCCATGTAGCATGAGCCAAGAATATACAAAGATACAGAATTACATGGCTTCAATTTTACTAGTCAGTATATGATTTTAAACAACTTTTTATATTAAAATAAGCCTGACTATTTTAAGAAGGAAAATGTAAATTTCAAATGAATATTTAAGATAAAAGACTTCAAATAAATTAAGGCTTGCAGTGCCCCAGCCCCTGGGGGTGGAATATTCTCTCTGGAATACTCTTACTCACAGTAAGAAGAAAAGAGAAAATGAAATAAGTCTTTGGGGGAAAAAAACGCACAAAGAGAAACCTCATAATAGCTAAGACTTAACCTGAAAGAAGAAAAAGAGAAAAAGTTTGAAGGAGAATAGAGCCCTCAAATGCAAACTTGAAAATGACTTTCACAGAGTGTCAGTGGTCAACCTGCCACTGAGAAGCCTAATTAAGACATCTGCTAAGAATTACCAGTTGATGCTGGTCTCACTGTCACACCATTTTAATTGACATGCTGTGATTTCGTTCCAGATTAACTTCATAAGTAGTCCTCCTAATAGAAAGATCACTTAAATTAAAAGTGGGCTGTAAATGGGGATTTGTGATGTTAATAGGCCAGTATAACCTCTGTGTCATTTACATACATTTCCATTTTTCCCAATGCATATTTGCATATATCAGAGGATGTCACTGAAATCTTTGCATGGACAACATTAGTATGGTAATGAGCATGCAACTGGCACAGTGTCCAAAGAGTCATTTCTTTGACCTCCCCTAAGCACTAATTTTGGAGATGCCTTTGAGCCTCAAATATTAGTAACATAAAACCCATGTTACAGAAAAACATGAGTTCAATCTATTTACCCAGATGCAATAAATGTTTGGAAGACTGAATTCAATTGAAGCACAGAGCCTTGTAACATTTGAAGAGGTGCTTAACACTTGAATAACCCAGTGCATAAGTGATGCTAAAAAACTCCAAAAACATTGGCTCAATGTGGTAGCCCAAGGTAGCGTGTCCACCAATCTGGGGAGGTAAGGGCAGAGGCCAACTCATATAGAATTCAGAATGGAGGTTTTGCGGAAAGGGCAATGAAATTGGAGTCTACCAGACCAGAGTCTAACTGTGGGTCTGCCAATACAGGATCTTCATGCCTCTGAGTCTCAGTTCTGTATCTATACATTCTAGATAAGAACACATACCTTATGTTTGCGGTGAAGATTAAGATGATGAATTAAAAGCTCTTGTATGTAAAGTTTAATAATTGAGGGCAAATTTTAGCCTACTGGTAGCCAAAGCAATTGACTGGTTCTGGGACTCTCTTTAGTGCTAGGACCATATATGGAAGAATGTCACTTTCAGTGGGACTTCCAATATGTATTTTGAAAAACTAAGTTGAGCAGCGGATCAAGTGTAACAATGTAATTAAAATTCCACCTTATGTTATCTTTCATCATACTGGGCATCATATTTTATAATGGCAGATTTGAAGTATCTGAGAAGCTTGAGTTGAAATGTTGCCCTCTCTGGGTAAAATAGTAATGGATTGGATGCTTCTTTTGCACCATTTCATTAATCACCACTTTTTTCTTGGAGTAGGAGGACGAACTCTTCCCCCAGTACTCTCCACAATAATTGGACTTTCTTCTTCATGACCTCACTTCAGTTCCCATATCCTGCTCACCATGACACATATTAAAGTAACTCTTACTAGTATATCTCCACCAGAACCAGCTCTAAAGGAATGAAGTTTGTACAGCAATGCTCCCCCAATTTATGCTGTTATCGTTCAGCATGAACTCAACTTGTTTTGGGCAAAGGATTGCAGACCTACCTTTTGTGATTATTTTAAACCAGAAAATGAAATAGGGGCATAACAAAGAGGCTTTGTTGTGTGTCACCATTCAGAAAGCCCTCTATAGAAGCTTCATGAGTAAGTAGCAGCATCCCAAAATATCCATTGGGCCACAGGATGGGGCAGACACAGTAGGAGATGACACTTGGTTTCTCCTTGCTCATGGACTGTGGGAATAAGGGATGGAAGGTTTCCAGGCTTTCAAATGTTTACAGATAGCAGGAAGGTTGGTAGGGGCAGGAAGGACTGCCAGGGGACAAAATATCACCAGAACATCATTGGGACAACCTTGTACTATACAGAAATGGTTCTTTGTCCCACAAGTGGCAACTCCTTTGAGAGTTTTAGAGGGCTTAGATAAGGCATAAAGATCTTGAAATTGTTCTATTGTGTTAATGTAGCAGACAGTGGTAGTCACATATTTTTGTGTATCCAGCATGCTTTATAATCCCTTTTCTTTTGATTCCTTTGGGGAAGCCTTGCCTCAATCTGTCTGGTCTTGTTAGGGTGTGGAAATCATTCTGCCCTTAATCCCAGCTAAGAGGACACATTTGACCCTGGCTGGGCAGAGCACCCCATCCTTCTGTGTAGTTACTGACTGCAAATATGTATGCATGACCCAAATAGAGTCAGCCAACATCTTTCCTTGAATTAATCTGTGGAATTTAGGAGTAGAGTTCTTTTTCTATTGGCATTGCCAAACTAGCAAGGCATGGATTTAGAGATGAGGGTAGACATATGAGAACCTTTCAGCAGATAAAGCCAAGCAAGGTGGAGGCATGGAGAGAAAGACAGACTCCAGGACTCATTCATACCTGTACTTCCTGGTCTTGTGAGCCGAGGAATTCCCTTTTCACTAGTCTGAGTTGGGTATCTGAGACTTGTAATTCAAATCCAATTAAGGCTTGGAAAAGGAGGAGAAGAGAGATGTACAACCAAAGGAATGAAGTAAGAAATCAAGTGTTGGCAAAGGCTATGAGGCCAAGGAATGACTGAGAAGAGGTTAGGCTGCATTCGGGAAGGAAATAAAACTCATCTGCCTTTTAATTAACCTTTACTGGTTTTTCTTCTGTGAACTCTGCCTGCAACGTCTGAAAAAAAAACTAATTATTTTCAGGCGGGTGTCATAATACTAAACATCAAATTCTCCATCCAGCACGTGACAAAGTCCAGCCTATTGCGCTATGCAGGGCTTTCCACTTTCAAGCCCCGTCACATCAACGTTAAAGAGATTTGAGAGAAACAGGGTTGAGAAGCAATGTGATACCACAGAAAGAATATTGGATATTCAATTGGGGCCCTGAGACTGGAATAAACATTTTGACACCCTCATGGGGGTATTTACTTGCTTGCTGTGAGCCTTACTTTTTTCAATATGGAAATTGTAATAAGAAAAATAATACTCCTCATCTCAGATGCTTTTCATATGGATTAAACCTTATACTGTAAATGATGTATACTGGTCAGCACTGATGGTAATAGGTTCTCAATTAATGTTTATTTCTTGCTTTCAAACAAGTTCAAAGCAATATTGCTGGTATTCAGAGGAGATAGAGAAGCTGTCTCTATCCACCACCGCCAAAGCAAAGGCAGAACCCTTTCCAGGAGCCAGAAAAGAGTGGAATGATTTATTTTTTGTTGATTTTTGTGTGTGTGACATATTTTGGAAGGTAGTTTCAGGGTCATTGTAGCAGCCTTTTGGGTTAAATCTCTGGGTACTGTTTGGAATGCTTTCTTCTTGGGAACTTCCTGTAATTTTTTAAGATTCTCATAGGCAAGTGGGAACAGGAAGCCAGATGCTCAAGACTGACTCAAAAGGAAAACTCTAATCTCAAGAAGGAGACCTAATGGATGAGCACGTTTCCTTTTAGGTTGACCTAGTTCACCAGGGTCAGAAAAGATTCAGAGGTTTAGGGTAGACTCTCTGTCCAAGGGGGAAAGGAACTCACACACATTAGTGTTTCCATTGTTATTGCAATACCAACACCACCACCTCCACTCCCAGGAGTGATCAGTCAATGAGAAGCTTCTAGACACTTTGCATGCACTAATTTATTTAATCTTTTCAATGACACACAAAAAAACCCCCGTATATTATTAATATTTCAACATATAGAAGAGAAATGGAAGTCTTGAGAAGTTAGGAAATTTACAGACACTCAGCAAAAGTGAAACCGAGGTCTATGGGATCGCAAAGTGCATTCTCCCTTTCCATTACTGCACATCCTAAGAGCTGATGTATAATGAGAGCTAACAAGTGAAAAATGGATGGCCTACACTATTAAATCCAAGACAGGAGTCTTATCAACAGTCACACCTTGAGAGAGCCAAGGGCTGAAATGTTACTTTTCCTTTCTTATCCTCTAGATGAGGGAATTGGTGTAGAAAGAAGCAGGCTGGGCTTAGGGAGTAACTTGATTGCCAAGGGAGGAAATAGTGGCTTGCAGCCCTGGAACCAGAGTACTGGGACATTCATTTTCAGGCTCTGTTGGAGCTTGGCTACCAGCTTTGCCAGCCCTGGGAGATGTGTCAATGAGCCATTTACGTGACCCTTTACTAAGTCAAGCCTATTATTTGGCCTTTCGTGCTGACTTTTTAAAAATCCCTTGACAGACACAGTGGGAATAAAATAATGAACGTCCACATACTGTGTTCCTTCTTAAAAATGAAAAGTTGAAGTCTGAGAAAACTCATAGTCAAGAAGTAATGGGCTTGGCACCGAGGAACACTTAAGTATTAGAGGAAAGTGGCACATGTTTAGTCCCATGCTATTACTGGGGTTTCTCTGAAAATAGGTGGAGTTCCTACCCACCAGCACCGGATAGGAGGTACCAGTTAAGATGTAGGGCTGGCTTGGGCAGGGTGACATACTCTTCCACCAGGATCAATGACCCTCTTAGCTGAGAATAGCTTGTTTCTGGAATGTCAGGAGGCTGGCCTCCTGAGGAAGATGCTGAGATGGACAATCCCACAAACGGAAGTGCATGCTGAGATGGGGGTGGTGAGTGATCAGGCTGCAGTCAAATCTGGTCAAGAGAGGGAACTAGACATGTGGTTTTCAACTTGGAAAGGTTTTACCTCTTCTAAGGGACTTTTGGAAATTTCTGGAGACATTTTTGTGATAATAGGGAGAAGGAGTGGATGTGGTACCGGCATCTATCAGGTAGACAGAAGCTGGATATGTGGCTAAACATCCTACAATGTGCAAAACAGCCCCCACAATAAAGAAAACCTGGTCTGGAATGTCAACAGTGCTGAAGTTAAGAAACTCTGAACTAGGAGTACCGGGAACTAAGTCAGAAAGTTAACTGGGTTTGGGATCACCAAGGAGAGGAGCAAGAGGGATGGCCTGTGTCAGAATGCACAGAGGACAGTTTGTCCTAAAACAGATCTACAGCATGCCCTGCAAGCTGGGGTTGCCACTGTTGATCAGCTTTACCAGGCTCTCTGTGACCACTGGGTCCCCTGTTGTAAGTCATGCCTGCTTATATGTGTGTTTGCAAGACTTTGTCTGCCTTTATTTACAAAAACTCTCTTGAGCGCAGCAACCAAGGAACGAGAACCAGGACGGAGATGATTTGTGGTGTAGTAGTTCCTTGGCTTGGGCTTCGGTCCTAAAGTGTTCAAATTCCAGCTCTACCACTTATGAGGTGTGTCTTTTATTTTCCAGCTTTATTGAGATATAATTGACATATAACACTGTATAATTTTAAGATGTACAACTTGTTGATTTGATACACTTATATATTGCAAAATGATTACCATCAAAGCATTAGCTAATCCCTGCATCACATCACATAATTCCTATTTCTTTTTTGTGATGAGGACATGGCAAGATGCCTTTCTTTGTCACGGCTGAATAATATTCCATTGTGTTATATATATATATATATATATATATATATATATATATATATATATATATACCATATCTTTATCTTTCATCAGTTGACAGACACTTATGTTGTTTTCATGTCTTGGCTATTGTGAATAGTGCTACAGTGAACACGGGAGTGCAGATATCTCTTTGAGATCCTATTTTCACTTCCTTTGGATATATACTCAGAAATTGGATTGCTGGATCATATGGTAGCCCTATTTTTAATTTTTTGAGGAAATTCCAAACTGTTTTCCATAGCGGCTGTAGCAATTTACATTCCCATCACCAGTGTACAAGGGTTCCGCTTTCTCCACATCCTTGCCAACACTTGATATCTCTTGTCTTTTTGATGCCAGCCATTCTAACAGGTGTGAGGTGATATTTCATTGTGGTTTGATTTGCATTTTCCTGATGATTAGTGATTTTGACCATCTTTTCATATACCTGTTGCTCATTTGTATGTCTTCTTTGGAAAAATGTCTATTGAGTTCCTCTGCCCATGTTTTGTTTTGTTTTGGGGTTTTTTTGGTGAGGAAGATTGGCCCTGAGCTAACATCTGTTGCCAATCTTCCTCTTTCTGCTTGAGGAAGACTGTCACTGAGCTAACACTTTGCCAGTCTTCTTCTATTTTTTGTATGTGGGACACTGCCACAGCACGGCTTGAAGAGCAGTGTGTAGGTCTGCACCTGGGATTCAAACCTGAAGACCCAGGGGCACTGAAGTGGAGTGTGTGAACTTAACCATTATGTAACCAGGCTGCCCTCCTCCCCACCCATTTTTTAATTGGATTGCTTTTTTTCTTTGCTATTGAGTACCTTAAAGCACTATAGTTAATCTCTCTTTTCCTAACCTGTATTGTAGAGATAATAATATTTAAATCATAAATTTGTTTGGGGATTGAATAACATGATATACGTAAAGAATCTAGGAAGGGGTCGGCCCAGTGGTGCAGCAGTTAAGTTCGCACATTCCACTTCAGTGGCCCAGGGTTTGCTGGTTAGGATCCTGGGTGTGGATCTACGACTGCTTGTCAAGCCATGCTGTGGCAGGCACTCCACATATAAAGTAGAGGAAGATGGGCATGGATGTTAGCTCAGGGCCAGTCTTCCTCAGCAAAAATGAGGAGGATTGGCAGCAGATGTTAGCTCAGGGCTAATCTTCCTCACACACACAAAAAGAATCTAGAAAGTCTTATAATTATTTAAAAAATAATCACTATTATTTTGGTTGTTGTTACTATGTAGGCAAGATAGAATGTCTGGGGTGAGGTATAGGGAGGGTGCACTGGGCTCCCCAACATGAGGTCCTGGAGATCCCAAAGGCGGCATAAGGTAAAGGGCTGGTGAGGGAGGTGACACCTCAGTGATTTGTGATGTTCAGTAGCAAGAAACAAAGATCACTAAATAATGATCTGAAACAAAGTTGAATTTATTTACTTTCCTGTCAAGGAAGAGACACATCACTTAGGTGGGAGTTATGCAGGTCTCTCAGAGCAGAAATAAAAAGGGCTGGACTGATTACAAAAAAGGGACAGAGTACACGAAAAAAAGACTTATTCTGAGTTCAGGTCTCTGGTTGGCTCAGGACTGTGAGCTCTTTGTTGTGGTCACTTTCATGTTTCACAGCATCCCAATGCCAGGAAGCCTGGTGTCAAGCACATCCAGAATGAACTATGTAAAGTTTCAGCTGCAAATTCCGTTGAAAATTTCATGTGCAAATGCTTAAAGCTTCGGAAGCTTATCATTGAACAATGTCAACGACAGCGTTGCATTTCCTTTGTATTACTGCTGTGGTAGTTTGAGCTCCCCGGGAAGCAGATTCTGAAATAGAGTCTTGTGTATAGGATATTTATACAAGTGCACCCCTGGGTTCCAGATCTATGGAAGAGAAAGAATAAGGCAGGAGTGGGTAGAGGGAGAAGTTGAGTTGGGAGGCCTGCCCAAAGACAAATTTGGCCAGACCCAAGGGACATCCTAGAGTGGCATTTCAGGGTTGTTCCCTGCTGGGCTGCCTCACTGATCATTGGATATGAGAAGCGTGAGGCCATCCCTCAAGGGGCTGACAGCTGAAGGTTGTCCACTCCCAGCAACAAGGTCTTCCCAGAAGGAAGATCAGGATGGCACAGGCTTGGTTTCATTTCATGCTTGAAATGTAAAGCCTGTGTGGGAGTGAGAACAGGTCTGTGCGGGAATGAGAACAGGCTTGGGGAGGTAAGAGGCTTACCGAAGGCTGCACACCTGCTAACTGCTCCGTGGTACTCAAACCCAGACTGCAGCTCTCCTGCCTCACTCTGTCCTTTAGATAGGCGGGGGTGGGGGTGGGGGGTGGGGCGAACACAGTGGAACACACAGGATGAAAAACAGACTTGAGCTAGTTCTGTAGACAGGTCAAGGTGCCCCAATCATCTACATAAGCCACGCATTCTCAATGGGGGCAATTTGAAAAAATTGATTTTTGGTGGAGGGCAAAGAAATCATACCCTCCAAATAAAGCAATAGAGTACATACGCAGGGACACAGCATATCTGTGGTATTAAAATCTAATGGGGTGTGATTAGGAGGAAAATATCTAAAATGGCCCCTGGAAGGGGAGCAGTAAACAAATAGAAACATGACAGAATATAAAGAAAGGAAGAAAAATAATCTCTAAGTCCCAAATTTTCATCATGACCTCCCTGTTCTAAGAATTGAGTTTGTCCAAGGTCTTGGAGAAGAGGAGTCAGCAACTAGTGGCCCTTAGTATTACCAGGATACACAATGATTTTTGTTTTATTTTTTGATTTTTGTTTTCGTTTATACAACATTAAAATGAAACTGAAAAAAAAAAACCAAGTTAGGTCACCATTTAAAATTTTGGAGATTTTGTATGCGCATGCGGGCGTGCGCATATACACACGTAAGATATTCAGCTTCTCTTAAATAATGGAATATTTAGCAGCCCTGGACCCCCAGCCCCTACTTCCTACATGTAGTCCCCCACAGGGAAATCGTGGTCTGGCAGAGATCACCTGCTACCCTTCCCATGGGGCATCCACCTGTGGGCACAGCCCTTCCACTCTCATTTGTGGCAGGTGTGCCTTCCTGGCTTCATGCACTTATGTTACCTGCTTGGTCGCTATAGGCATTTGAGTTTGCAAGCTCTGTCCTAGGATGTTAGCGCTGAAGGAGGAGCCCAGAAATTCCCAGTCCTGGCTTCACATCAGGGGAGTTTTAAAAAAATCCCTCCAGGGATTCTTATTTAATTTTCTGGGCATCAGAAACGAGCTCCCCAGGGACTTCTGATGTGTAGTCCGGATTGAGAACACTGATCTAGTGCAGCCATTCATTTTACAGCTCTGGGAATGGAGACTCAGAGAGGGAACGTGAGTTGCCCCAAAATACATAGCTATTAATGGAGGAGCTAAAGCTAAAATCAGGTTTCTTGACCTGGCCTGGAGTATTTCCTGCTACCTCACATTGCCTCTGAGTTTGTATGGGGAAGGGTGAAGGTAGCAGGTCACTTGGTCAAAACACCAGACTTGGATTTTATTTCTGAGTTGACTCAGTGTCTAGCATTTAGTGCCTCTGATTAATCTAGTAGCTAATAGCGACTTTTCTTCCCTTGGTTTTATAACTGAGATAGCATGGAGTCTTGGAAATAAACGGTAGAAGAGAAAAGGGATCTTACATGCATCCAGAAGCTTCTATAAGCCAAAAGTGTTCTAGGTGTTTTACTATGGTTGCTTAATTTATTCTCACAATAACCTCAGGAGATTGGTATTATTAGCTCCTTTTCAAAATGATGAAAGAGGCTCATATGGGTTTGGTCAGGTGCCCAGGGTCTTACAGCTGATGAGTGATTTATGCTCAGTTCACAACTTTCCAAAGCTGATATTCTGTCAGAGTCTAAAAGAATGTACATTCCGCAGAGGCAGAGATTTTAAAAATCTGTTTGCTCATTAATTTCTTTCCTATGTGCCTACAATATTGATGGCACATAGGAGGTGCTCAATAAAAATTGGTCTGGTCAGTGAATTCGTCCCACTGAACTATACAGGCCTTAAGACTTGAAGACTAGGGATTTTTGAGTTCAACGAAATATAAAACATTAAAGAAAAATCTGCTTCTTTTTAATTTTGGAATCCAGCAGCTTTCAAACACCTGCAAGGGAGCACAGTGTATTTAAACACCTCCTCTAAGCTGTCTGATGCCAAGTGTTGAAGTATACCAAGTGACAGCAGTGTTCTAAGTGTATCAGAAAAACTGTATGTGTACAATGCTATTACATTATGTAGGATATTTTTAAAGCAGTAATTAAAGACAGAAAAAGCATTAATATCTCATAGATTGTTCTAGCATACTGGGCCAGCGCTGAGGTGTGCCTGGGGGAGAGGAGCTGATGTGGGAGCTGGGGAAGTTCAGGGAGCCACCTCACTTCTCATCTCCTTGGACCTGAGCTAATCTAAACACCAGCTAACACCCTTCCATCCATTACTTCCCAAATCACAGCAACTTGCTCAGAAACGCAGCCTTCTCATCCCTGTGTCTCCAGGACTTGGTCCATAAATGCCCGTTTATGAAATAAGCGAAATGATGATTGTGTTTCTGTAGAAATGGTAATTTCTTGGTTGATGCACACATCCCAGGCATTGTAATTTCTATGGTCTCTCCCTCAAAGTAATGTCTGGTTCATTTTGGATTGAGGCAGAATGTAACTAGTTTTCTGTACCTTTATAGTTTGTAACATCCTGGTGACACTTCACCTCTTTCCTCCTCCCGACAGTCATCTGAGATGTTGTATCCATGTTACAAGTGAGTCAAAGGAGGCTCAGAGAGCTTGAGGGATCTCCCTGAGGCCACTCAGCCAGAAAGTGGTAGCAGTAGGTTGTAAACCCTCTCTACTGAGTTCTAAGATGGGACCAGTTCTGTGCAGTAAAGGATTAACTTTGCCCAAAGAAAGATGTGACCCTTGACTGGCTCCTAGGAGGTAACCCTGAAGCCCTTGGCATGCTCTGTCTGTTGATGCCGTGGGCAAAACCAGATAGACTATGCTAACAGTGTGATTTACTGTGAGGGTCTTTGCCCACACAGTATCACCTTGACCTCTTGGAGGGGCTGAAAACTAAGGTCAGCCATGTGAGCAGCCAATCATGTCTAGTCCAATTCCTAATAAAAATCCTAGACACCAAGGCTCAGGTGATTTTCCCTGGTTGGCAATACTCCATGTGTGTTGAAACATATTTTTGCCAGGAGAAGTAAGCTCTGTCCAGGACTCCACTGGGAGAGGAAAAGTGGAAGCTCATGCCTGGAACTCTCCGGGCCCCTGCCCTATATGCTTCGTCCTGTTGCTGATTATAATCGGTACCCTTTTGCTGTAATAAACCATAACTGTGAGTATAATAGCTTTGCTTGGTTCTGTGAGTCCTTTCAGTGAATTATTGAACCTGAGGGTGGTCTTAGGACCTTCTGAACTCCCAAGTTCCTACAGCTCCTCTCTGTAACACTCAGGTGGGGTCAACAAGAAGGGCTCATGGGGAGGGGCATTACTGCCCAAAGACCAAAGTGGGCAAGACTGAGGGGCTGCAGGTCACGATCAGGAATGGGGGGTGAGTATGAGGTAGAGATGACCTTCCAAATGGGAAGAGAGTTTGGGCCCAGTGGCCAGCACATCTAGCTCACTTTCTTTGTCCTATTGGTAGCAGACTACCACCCAAGAGACCTGCCCACCATCTCTCCCTGAGAATCAACCCTAATACATCCCTCCTGAGATACCGTCTGTTGTGGCACCTGCTGTAACTGTGAAGAGAGTTTTCTGCCAAATAACAGTCTTTGCAGCGTCTCTCTCTTTTATCCTCGCTCCCCTTTCCTCCTTTCTCTTCTACCTTTCTTTTCTTCTCAGGTGTCCCCGCCTCTACCTGTTACTACTATGTGCTAGTTTCCTCAAAGACAAAAAGCACAGAAGAGGCAGCATAGAGGTCATGAGTAGAAGTTTTGAGTTCAGTTCCTTGGCTTTGACTCTCACCTCCACTACCTTCGTGCTCTCGGCTGCTCCCTAGGTAGGGCCAGGACTAGGGACTAGGGTGAGGCAAGTGAGGTACTGTAGTCCCAGACCTGTCTCTGTTTCAAACGCCTTGTCTGGAATATGGTATTAACTCTAGTGTCTACCTCCTGAGGTTATGAGAATTAGAGTTACTCCATCCCCCATGCTCAGCTCCTTCCAACAGAGAGTAAGCACTATCAAATTGCTAGCTGTTCATTTTAATGTTTCCTACCCACAGAGTTCTCTTCTTAGGAGAAGGTAAGTAATTGACTAAGATACAGGAAAGCTATGTATATTTTACGTAAATCTAAAGTGTGTGAACTCTACTCTGATAGAAGTAGGGCAGTTTCACAGGACTGGGATGGAGCGTCCATACCTCCTAGAAGAACATGGCTCTGTCTATAACTGAGATACTTGAATTTTCTCCAAGAAATGAAGTCCTTGGTCACCCATCTGCTGCCTCCTGGCAGTATGACATTATACAACCAAACACAGATGTTTGTTTTCTAAAATCTGCAGATGCTGAGGACGGGACTGCCTAGGATTTTCACTCATGGCCTGGAGGGTAGCATAGTTCTTTTTCAGGATGACATTTGGAGTCCTTCTTGGTCTGAACTGGGCAGTGGTTTTTAACATTGCCTGCACATTAGCAGCTCCTGGGAGTTTTGACAAAATCCTGATGCCCGATCCACCAGTGGAAATTCTGGTTTAATATTCTAGGTATGATATTTAATATTCTAATATGCCACATGGTAGTTCCTATAAGCTCCTCAGGGGTTTCTAACATGCACCAGTGTTTGAGAACATCACCTTGCAGCTTCATCACCTGCTGGTGCCCTACCCAGGACACTATGTCTTTTCCCGTCTGCATAGACATTACCTCTGTTGTTCCCACTAGCTGGTATTCTATCCCTTCTTTGTCTGCCTGGCGGGGGGGGGGGGACCAGTTTTCTCTTTACAACTCGACTCAAGTGTGACCTTTCTGAATGTTCCTGGGCAGCCTCATACCAGGCAGAGTGATTGCTGTCTCATCTGCGTTCCCATAATACTTTCTAGACATTTTCTATTATGGTACTCACAGAGAATTACAGACATTTTGTATATCAATTTGTTCACTTGAGAGTTGGGACCTTGTCTTCATCACCTTTGTCTCCGCAACACCTACCTGGTAGAGTCAACACCTGGTGCAGGATAAGCTCTCGGTGAATATTTAGTTGGATTAAATTAAGGTACTCAAAATAGCTATCATGTCATTGAGGCTGAAATATCCATTCCTCATGATGCTGGTCTCTCTCTTTGTTTTGCTGTTACAGTTACTGCTCGGCATGCCAATGTGCCTCATTTGTGCAAACACTGTATTCTCACTTGAGAGTTAAAGTATTTTGCTAATTGCAGGATTGCTCATGGCCATAGCATCTTGTTTCTCGATCTGCCTGTCAGAATTTGAAACCAAGAGTGCAGGGGCTAGTTTTGGGGTCTGTAGTAAGTCTGAGGATATACAAATGCTAAAATGCACCTGGGGACTTCATAGGTATAAATTAAAACCCAGAAGAGAGATTCTGTCTTGTAGTCCATCCTAAGGTCACACATCTTTTGATTTTTAATTAAGAATGACATCCATCTTCTAATCACTGTGTCTCTCTTTTTCTATTTATAGCAAGTCTCTACTACAGCATTATGCTGTGGAAAGGGACGGGGACTGAAGATTGAGCAGGTAAGAGGCAGGAGAGCTGATCTACAGGAATCAGCCGGAATGCACCAGAGGGCTGGCTACTGCTTGGGACAGTGGTCTGGGTGGTTGCTCATGAGTGCTGTCCATTCTGATTGCTCATTGTCTGGAACTTTCCAGTTGTAAGTATTTCCTTTTTCCTTTTTTTTTTTTTTTGAGGAAGATTAGCCCTGAGCTAACATCTGTGCCCATCTTCCCCTACTTTATATGTGGGATGCCTACCACAGCATGGCTTTCCAAGCAGTGCCATGTCAACCCTGAGTTCCGAACCCATGAACCCCCGGCTGCCAAAGCGGAACGCAGAACACCAAAGTGTAAGCGCACTTAACTGCTGCACCACCGGGCCAGTCCTTGTAAGTATTTTCACTCTTATTCCCACCACCAGGGCTTTGGAAGATCCATTAGAGACATGAGAAGCCTAGGAGCAAAGTGTTAATCAACAGACCGAGTTATTAAGCTCCTTCCCTCTGGGGAATTTGAAAGAAGTTTGGTGGCAAATGTGGGTCAGGCAGGCAACAGCCACTGGGTGGCATGTGATTTCCTTGAGGGCAGGAGGATAAGAGATCATAGTGCAAGGGATGGAGGTAGAGTCAACACTGCGCATATTTGAGAAATGGTCATGGGCATGGGTCTGAGTGGGTCTATTAGTTAACATTTCCTTTTCCTGTTATAACACAGTCAAGCCAGATAAAAACTCTCCTAGGTAACTGTCTGAGTATAAGCAGTCAATCATATCAACTCAAGCTAATAATGGACTTTCTTACTGTTCTGCCATCTCAGCAAATACCTTACATTTTGTGGTCTAAGATGGCTGCTGTAGCTCCCACTATCACATCCACTTTCCAGCCAACAGGAAGTAGAGAAGAGAAAGGAAGTTTATGCTCATTGCATGTTAAGGGCCTGACCTAGAAGTAGTAAACTCAGCACTTCCACTCACGTACTATTGACCAGAATAGAGTCACGAGGCTACACTCAGCTTTAAGGGAAATTAGGGGATAAACTCTTTAGCAAGAGGTCCCTGTGCCCAGCTAAAATCTTTATTATTCAAGTGAAAGAGAGAATAGATACTGGGGAAATAACCAGCCATCTTTTTCTTGTGGGAGACATTTTCCTGGCTACTGCCCAAGCTCAGCAAAATACAATGAAATTCCAGAAGTGCTGGGAGGGCAAATTCAGGAGACATATCTCAATGTCTTAAATGCCGCCTCAGGACAAGGAATCAATGGAGGAGGTCAAACATTTTAGCACTTGGAGGTTGCCTAGAAAATCTCAGTGTCTAAAAACAACACTTCCTGTTTGATGCATGTGTCATACACTGTTTAATGTTAATTTAACTTCTTCAAATAATTTCTCAGTGAGATTGTTTGCCCAATGTTCCCAGGAGGACTAGGAGGGTAGTGTGTATGGGGAGCGCTGCAAGCAGGAGGACCAGGATTGTGAATTTCCATAAAATTAATTACCTGGAAGAAGACATAAAAATTGCATGAATGGAGGTGTTTTCTGTATAATTAACAGTTTCTATTTTGAAAAGATATCATGATTTTACGTGTGTGTATAAATTGTGTGTGTGTATATGTGTGTCTCTTTGTGTGTATACACCTATACTGAACGTGATCCTTAGTAAAATCATGTGATGTAGTTGGAGAATGTGTCATTTCCAATTTACAGAAATTTGGCAATTCGATCCTGGGCCTGGAGCTCTGGCCTGGTGCAGTAATAAATAAAACTGTTTGGAGGGGGGAAATGTCTCTGATGAAGGTAATTTTCATGTCTCAGGAGAGAATGAAGGTAATTTTCATGTGGGAGGAATAAAAACATGTACAGCTAGAGGCTTGACTGTGGCAGTTTTTAAAAGAGGTATGCAAATTCTTTGGCATTTCTCTCACTGAGGAGTGGAGTCTATTACTCTTTCCATGATTATGGGTTGGACTTACTGGCTCCTTTCCATTGAATAGAATATGGGGACAGTGGCCCTCCATGCCATCCAGTATTAGGTCATAAAGTGCTATGCAGTCTCCATCTGGCTGTCTCTTGGGACCCTTACTGTAGACCCAGCTGCCATGCTAAGAGGTAGCCCAGGCAATATGGAGATGCTCGAGTATGTGTCTGTGTACATTTGTCCCTTGTACTCTCTCTTTTCTCTCTCCAGCTCAGAAGAAAAGTCACTCCTAAGTTCTTGGAAAGTGACAGAGATACTAGGCAAGAGTTTTGCATTTTCCTGTTCCAAAGACAAGATACGCTGGGGCTCTTTTGTGAAAGACACAGCAGAGTTGATGTTCTAGCTGATGCCAAAACTAGCTGTGCCCAAGTCACTCTGCTGCCCTGGTCTCAAAGACTTCTCTTCCAGAAGTCACAAGATATTGGCCTGAGACTTTCTCTCCTTTTCGTTAGGAGGGCTCTGCCACAACTAGAGTTGCACACAATTAGATGTTCATAATGCTGTGATTTCAGGCCAGAAGCCCCCATCCTTTTATCCATTCCATGTATGTCATAGTTTTCAGACCTGTTCACAATCTACTTGTTTCTACTTTAGGTTATTGTGTGCTGAGATCTCACTTAAAAGCTGTGTACAAGACATTTCCCAAAGAAGATATATGGATGGCCAACAGGCACATGAAAATATGCTCATCATCACTGATCATCAGGGAAATGCAAATCAAAATTACACTAAGATATCACCTTATATCCATTAGAATAGCAAAAATAACCAAAACAAAAAGTAACAAATGTTGGAGAGGTTGTGGAGAAAAAGGAACCCTCATACACTGCTGGTGGGAATGCAAACTGATGCAGCCACTATGGAAAACAGTACAGAGATTTCTTAAAAAATTAAAAGTAGAAATACCATATGATCCAGCTATCCCTCTACTGGGTATCTATCCAAAGAACTTGAAATCAACAATTCCAAAAGTCCCATGCACTCCTATGTTCATTGCAGCATTATTTTCAATAGCCAAGACGTGGAAGCAACCTAAGTGCCCAACAACTGATGATTGGATAAAGAAGATATGGTATATATATGAGATGGAATACTACTCAACCATAAAAAAGGACAAAATCATCCCATTCACAACAACACGGATGGACCTTGAGGGTATTACGTTAAGCGAAATAAGCCAGATAGAGAAGGACAATCTCTGTACGACTCCACTCATGTGTGGAAGCTAAACATGTAGACAAAGAGAACAGATTAGTGGTTACCAGGGGAAAGGGGGGGCCGGGGATGGGCACAAAGGGTAAAGAGGTGCACCTACAACATGACTGACAAACAATAATGTACAACTGAAATTTCACAAGGTTGTAACCTATCATAATCTCAATAAAAAGCTAAAAAAAAAGCTATGTACATTGCTACATGGATTTAGCATATGGCATATACTTAATTAAATGTTAAGTCAAACCAAAATGAAGTCTGCCAAGCACAGGGAAAATAGGACTAACACTTCCTCATTTAGATACTTTCATTAATGCTCTCCCAAATTTCCTAAATAATTTAAATCTGGTGTCTTACTTTTGACACTTTGACTGTATGTTTGTGTAAAAACAAAACAAAACAGCATAATTACCTCACATGCTTTGATCTTTAGTCACATAGAAGATGAATTTTCAAATTATTTTTCTTGCTATTTATTTATTGACCATGCACTTACTTTGTGCCAGGGACTGTGCTAATGTCTTCACATGCATGATCTCATTTTATCCTCTGAGACAGAAGAGTAGACAAGAATCCTTTTTCCTTCTCAGCATCCTTTCCCCCTTGTTTTGTTGAAAGCACCATTCTTTCCCTTTGGGTAATACTTTTTCCTCACTGTTTGTGGATCTGTTGATGATGGGGCTGTTCATCAAGGTTCTTCGCACAACTTCCATCCTCCCCTCCTCACCAACACTGGCCAGGAGATGGACACTTTATCCAAGCTAGGTTACTCAGACTTTTTCATGAGGATTGAAACTTGAGAGGAGCCTTACACAGAAGGCAATCCTTGGAATCTGAGTGTCTAGCATCTGTGTCCTGAAAAGGTGTCCATTAGCTTTTGCAACCACATCATAGATTCCATCTTCACTACACTTTCAGCACCTGGAGCAATTCCAGGTAAAGCAGATGCTCGACAATATTTGTGGAATGAACAAATAGATGAATGCTCAGAGTATCTGTGGTTCATGCATCGCCAAAAGCCTGATTAGTCAAATCTTCCTTTGATTCTCTGAGCAACTAGAATGCTTCTGTTAAATTACAAAGAGTCTGTTTCACCTGTTTACAGCAGGGGACCCTAAGTGATGGAAGTTGGTGTCATTGACTATGCTTACTGACAGTGCATTTCTTTTTAATAAAAAAGCAGGCATAAGTGTGCCTGTGTCTACTGTCTGTTAGAGCCTTTGTGTCACTTCTCCCTGTCATACTTATCCTCATTTGTCTATCCTGTTGAATTTTCTATAATTTTACCTTAGCATACATGAATGTTACCTACTAAATATCCTTAGGGCATCAAAGTCAACATAAAAAAACCTGAAAAATAAAAGCCAGCTGTTTCCCAGCTGGTGCTAGCTTGGGAGCACAATGCCATCCTCGACATTGTTCAGTGGGAGATCATGGGGGTCTGCCAACATTGGCATTTGCACTTGCTACATCTAACCTAGAGGTAGAGATGGAAACCACATCAAACCAGAGTGCTGGTATACAATAAGATGGTCTCATTCACCATTTAAGGAATAATCAAGTGCTTGTTCTAAATATGAAATATGCGTTGGGGCTCAGTCTGCAGTAGATGGGGGCAATCGGAAGCAAGAGAGGGATTGAAGTGATGGCAGGGAGGGCTGCAGGGGCAGGGAGCTGGGCACTCTTTGAGGAGGGAATCATAAGAAGTCATCTGTCCACTTGGCCTTTAGAAAGTTTGAGCTCAAACTATGCTAGAAATTTTGGGAATGATCAGGCCAATACCAAACGTCTCTCTAGCCAGACTAGACTTCTCAGTATCTCCAAAGATATATATTCATAATTTTGCTGTGATCTCCTCTTGAAATGGCTTTCCTCATACTCTCTCCCTCTCTTGGTCTTTCAGGGTCCAGTAAAAAAACTGATTTCAGGGCTTCCTTATTCTCTGATTTTGGAGAAGATAGGCTATGCAACACAGGGAAATAGACAAAGGCTTTGGCTTCAAACATATGGTTGTGAGCCCATGGTCTGATGCTTTACCAACTGTGGACACATGAGTTAACCTTCCTGACCCTCAGCTATCCCTTATCTAAAATGGGGATGATGCTAATGATAATAATAATACCTTGCAGCATAGTGGTCAGGATTAGAGAGAAGATATGTCTATCAGCTCCCACATCGCAGGACATTGACAACTTTTTTATATCAGTACTGCAGTCCAGTGTAATCTCATTCCTCAGGATTCCTTTTACAGCATTCTAACAGTTGCAGTCATTGACATCTAGCCTTTGCTAGACTGACCTCCCTTCTCCATTTCTATTCTCTACCTAAAGTCATAGCTATAGCTATATCCTTATATATCTTAATTTCCCAAGTTCCTGGAAGGCAGAGCTTGAGCTTTATAGCTATTGTGCAAAGGTACCCAATGAATGAATGCAAATCGGAAGAAAAAATAAAGAGGATTATTTTAAAATTGTTTTAGCTCTGCTACATTTGTGTTTTTTTAAGGCTTCAGAAGGTTAATTGAGACACATTTTCATTATTTTTTATTTAGCTTCTATAGAACATGTCTAATAGGTTCTTTTTACATGACACAATTAAAAAAAAAGCATAGGCACAAACATCACCTCACTTGATCTCCCTGATTCCCTTATAAGGCAGATATTATTGGCATTACAGTTAGTGACTCAAGGCTCTGAGAGTTGACATGACTTACCCAAGGTAACCTAGCTTGAACAGTGGGAAACGGGCTCCTGAGCATATGCCTAACCCCATCCTGTGCTCAGCTGACTCCACTGAGAACGTCCTAGGAGATAATGGATGTGAAAATCGTTCACCGACTCCAGAGTGGAATATGAATGTAAGGGATTATTGCTATTATTTCTAGGGCAGGAGAGATATAACCTCTTGTGGAATCATTTATCAACCAGGCAATCCTGTTGCTGTTCACTGAATGGTACCCCTGTGACCCAAAAGATAATGTATTTCCCAGTGTACTTAACTTAATACTATGGGCTGACCTGTACCTTGAACTGAGCTGGGTGAGTAATATTTAAATACAGAGTCTGACAGCTTATAACCCAAGGCAGCTCACTTCCCCCTGTGGCAAGCTGCCAAGCCAGGGAGGGAAGAACAGTGGAATGTGGGGATGAATAAGATTAAGGTCAGATGTTGTTCCTTCAAAAACAACCCATGGCTTATATTTATTTTTGATATCTTGATGAAAGGAACATCTTTGTTCATGTTGATTATCAAGTGTGCTCTTCGAGCCACCTCCCACAGCCACCCTTGGATTGTCAATTTCAGCTGCCCTCACACTGGGCCAGAATCATTCCATGTTGATTTAAAAACCCAGTGGGGGATCATATGACTGGGGTTTGATATCATGGTTAAACAGTCTGCTGGATCTTCCAGTGCCTACAGAAAGGGAAATGCTTGCTGGACACTTCTGAAGGCCAAGGTCAGTGGGGAGAGGATAGGAGGAGTGTTTCTGCCTTAATCTCTTAATACTGGGCTGAGAATGAGAGTGTGTTTGAAATAGAAAGCAGCCTAGACATCAATGAAAAGACCCTAATTTTGTAGACAGGGGAATGGAGACTCAAAAGAGTGAGTGGTTTGCCAAGTGTTTTCATGCCTAAATTCATCAAATTTGGATGAATGTCTCATCTAACTGATTTAGATGAGACATTCCTTGTCCCCAGTCACCCATCATTTTTGCTCCATCATGTTGCCAACTACCAAAGGTGTTATCTGCCCAAGTCAAGAATGATCCAAATCTGCAGTGTTTAGAGAGTCATTTCCTTTTTGTGATATAACAATAGTCAACCAGCAAACAGGCAGGAACTCCGTTCTGCACCCAACACAGAGTTTGGAGCTCTGAAAGAGACCTGCAACGCTCTCAGTGAGGTAACAACTTCGAATGATGCTAAGACAGTGGGCAACCACCTGCAGAATTGTTGAATAAGGGCCTTATATTTGTTCTTAAATAGTGGAACATGCTGTGTAATTTGGGGATCAAGTATGGGCCATTGCTTTTCATGTTATTCAAGACAGACACACACAAAAATGCTCTAAGAGTCTCTAGAACTTTGGATTGAGTTTGAGGGCACTAATTAATCACAGCCCCTCCCTTGTGTGCCAGATGATGATTAAAAAGAAGTCAGCTTTTTTGCAGGCAAAACTTGGACAATAGAGCTTGACTCAAGAGCCTGAAATGAACTAAGATACTCAGTGCCGAGCCTGGAAAAATCATATCCCATGGGACAGCATGTAGGAAATAGAGCCGCAGATGGAGATGGAGATAGAGATAGACTTAGGGATTGGGAGAGAAAGGGAGAAGGGAGAGAAGCTCACTTCTTTATCCCTCTAGTAAAATAAGTCTTACCTTCTGGTAGGAAGAGAATAGACAGAAATGGAGAGAATGAACCTTCTTATTATAAAGGACAAGAAAGGATCGTGCAGAGAGGAAGGAAAGATCATGTACACTTTTAAGAAATAGGAGCAAGTACAAGATAAGTGGAGACACGTGAAACCATTGAGGAGGTGGTGGAATCCAGGCTGCAAAGATGGGGAGAGGACATCAGTCCCTCAGTTTTTTGTTTTTAATTTTATTTTCTGATTGTGGTAAAGTATACATAACATGAAATTTACATCTTAACCATTTTTTTTAAGTGTAGAGTTCACTAGAGTTAAGTGTATTCCCATTGTTGTGCAACCAACCTCTTGAACTTTTTCATCTTGCAAACCTGAAATTCTATATCCATTAAGCCTAACTCCCCATTGTCCACTAACTCCCCATTCTCCCCTTTCCTCAGACCCTGGGAACCACCATTATACTTTCTGTCCCTATGAATTTGACTACTCTAGACACCTCATGTAAGTGGAATTGTCTAATATTTGTTTTGTTGTGATTGGCTTATTTCACTTAGCATAATGTCCTCAAAGTTTATCCATATTGTAGCATGCGCCAGAATTCTCTTCCTTTGTAAACCTGAATAATATTCCATTGTACTTACATACCAAATTTTGTTTATTCATTCGTCTGTAGATGGATACTTGGGTTGCTTATACCTTTTGGCTATTGTAAATAATGCTGTTATGAACACGGGTGTGCAAATCTCTCTTTGAGACCTTGTTTTCAGTTCTTTTGGTTGTATACCCAGAAGTGGAAATGCTGAATCAGAGCCTTTCAATTTTGACAAAGGAAACCTTGATAGTGCTGAGAAGATTAAACGGAAGTCAGAGACCAGAAATCTACAGATGTGCAAAGTAAAAATGTCTTCTGAGGCTGGTAGGATTGAAAAGCTGCCTTCCCAGGGCATGACAGACAGTGCCAAGGTTTTGAATAGCAACAAGGAAGAGTTATAGAGGAAGGAATGAGATCCTTGTTCTTGGATAGCCTCCAGGGGCTATGGAAAAAGCCTGGGGCCTGAGGTGGGTGTGGGAGCTGGAAGGAGAAAGACTCCTGTCCATCCTCAGATGGAAATGGACACAAATCTGTACCCAGGAGTATGTTTTGCTCTTAGCTCTTATTCTAAATGGAGTATACATTTGCTTGTAAGTGAAAGGTAGGGATAAAGAATGTATATGATATCTTGTCTAATACAGAAAGAGGAGGAGCCAAGTCATATATGGTTCACTTT
The DNA here is from genome assembly GCF_037783145.1 of Equus przewalskii. Taxonomy (NCBI): domain Eukaryota; kingdom Metazoa; phylum Chordata; class Mammalia; order Perissodactyla; family Equidae; genus Equus; species Equus przewalskii. Next base: position 109,086,441 of record NC_091833.1, on the reverse strand, counting down.
GAAAACTGGAGTCTATCACATGTACATATTAGAAGTGAGGCATTCCTGTCTTAAATCCCACCTGTAACAGGGTGAAAGGGACTAAAGAGAAATTGTGATCCTTGCAGGAGTTTCACCTATTTCCACAAGGCTGGTCATATATACCTTATTCTATTCTATGTTGAAGAAAGGCCAATAATAATACCCACCATTTGTTGAGCTCCCCCCATCCCGGGGGTCTATTGACCATGTCTGGGGACATTTTTGTCTGTCACAATTGGAAAGGGAGATCTATTTGCGTCTAGTGGGTAAAGGCCAGGAATGCTGCTAAACAACCTACAATGCACAAGTCAGCCCCTACAACAAAGAATTTTCCAGCCCGAAATGTCAATAGTGCTACTGTTCACAAATGGGATTTGTTATATCTCCTTCTCAAGGAATAATTTCCTCCTCACACAGACATGCTAAGGCACCCATTCTTGTCTTATGTTATTGATTAGGAATGTGAGAGGTGAGTCTGAATAGTTTAACTGATTGCCCAGAGATTCAGTACTGAGATCAGGTGTCCTGACTCTTAAGAAAATTTCCCTTTGTTCATACCTAGAAGGGTCAGATAAGAAGCAGTTACTGAGCATCGAAGTTACCGATAAAGAAGTAGAAAGAGGGAATGAGAATTTATCCAGTGTCCACTGCGCTGGGTGAGCACTGCACTGGGAGATTAGCCACATTCATAATCCTCATCACATTACCAGCCCTCTACTGCAGTTTGGTATGTGGCAGTTCAGAAAATTAAGTAGCTTGTGAGAGGTCACATTGGATCCCAGATCTATGCTAAACTTGCATCCTGCTTTAAAATTCATCGCCCCTTTATTAGAATATGTGATTAAAAAAATAATTCAAAAGCTCCAATAATAAGACGTTAGTGTCTAAACACTCCAGATTCTATTTATTTGCTCAAAATAATTTTTTGAGTGACTACTATGTACCATGCTCTGTGCTAGGGGCTGGAGAGCTGCTGACTCCCTAGACACACTATCAGATTAGTTGGGCAGGGAGGGACAGAGTGCTAAAACACTGCTGCTTTGTGATCCAAATATCCCACTCATGTGAGTGTGTGTGTGTGTGTGTGTGTGTGTGTGTATTTATGTGAAGACAGATCCCTCATGTTTTGATGACAGAGTGCTATTTGTTTGTTTTGTTCAATTGTTTATCTGCAGCCTCTTTATCCCAGGTGTTTTGGCCTTAATCCACTAGGACAGGCAAGGGATAAGTCTGAGTGATGTGCATTATTAGATGGCAGAGGCACTGTGGCTAGACAAATCTTGTGCACCTGCATCTGTTCTCTGAGGCTGAGTGCTTTCTCTTAGGGAGACAGGAGAGAATGGAGGTTAATCATGTGGGCTCTCCCTGAGTTCAAATCCCATTCTACCATTTACTACTCATGTGGATTTCAACAAATGGCTCAACCTTGCTGCATCTCAGCTTCCTCACCTGTAACACAGAGATGCTCAGAGTGGGACCATACCAGAGAGTGGCTGGGAGGCCTAAATGAAGTAAGAAATGTAAGGAGGAGTAGAATTCTCTCCATTCTAGGGTAATTTACGTTGAAACTGTAGGACCTGAGGTGGGTGTGGAGCAGAGGTTCCAATAGACAGTGCCAGAGCTAATAGGGGTGATAGCCCTCAGCAGCCACTGCATTCTCTGGGCCAGCAGGAGAAGAGGCAGATGGAGCCAGCTTTTGCACATGAGAGGCAAGAATCAAGTGCTCACGGGAACCTTAAGGATAGCAGAGGTCTTGGATACAGGGAGGCTTACACACCATCTTGGGACTGCTAGGAGAGTAGTATTTTTATCTTTAAGGCAGCCAAACCACAGGCAACATGGACAACAGAAGTTATGACTGAATAGAAGTCAATGGTAGCAATTTAGGACAGACCCAGTGTCATAAATTGACCTGAGACTATTTCAGAAGCCCTGGAATAACAGTGGTAGAAAATCTATCCAAAGACTGATAGGCATCAGCTTCAAATCTCAGCTTCATCACTTACAAGTGTCATAGTTAGAGAGTCACATGATTTCTCTGAGCCTCAGTTTCCTCACCTATAGATTAGAGAAAATATTATTTCACATAGAGGCTGTGGATCTTAAATATAATCAAATCTATAAAAGCACTTTGCAAACTGTCAATCCCTGCACAGATTTGAGAGGTTGTTATATTATTTCCAACTAGTCGGTGCTACTGTGGATTTTAGTTGGCAAGACGAAATTCTAGTTCATGTTCTATGTGGTAGCATGTTTGAACCTCATGTTCTCACTCATCAAACACCTTAAAATATGGAGCCACCAAGAGTAGCAGAAACAGAAAAATCTATCAAATAATTCGAAGCATCCTCCTCTTTTTAGCTCATTGGAAAGGGGATGGAGAGCACTTTTGCTGAGCTTGCTTAATTCAAGAGGGAGAAAGAGAGTTGCAAATGAGAAGTGAAATCTAAGAAGATATCCAGCAATGTGCCTGGCTTCAATAATTGTTCAAATAAAGAAATCTAGTCTCTCATCCTCCTCCCCTCCACGCATTCACTCACATTCACTCTCACAATATTTTCAGGGTCCAGGTTTCAGTTACATGTCACTCTGTCAGACATCCATCTCAGACCTGTCCTAGCCTATCCTATCCTATCTTTCTGTTTATTTTCTTCAGCACATTGATCACCTGAAATTTGAAACTATTTGAAATTGTGTTATTGTTTGATTTATGTAGCTGGTTCATTACTATGTTTTTACGCCGGGTAATAAACCTCCTGAGGGCAAATCTTATTCACCACAATATCTCCAATGCCTTCCTCAATGTCTGGCTCATGATAACTCAATAAAGATTTCTTAAATGAATGAATGAATGAATCCTGAAAACCTGGGGGTGTTGGGAGGCAAAAGCATTGGTAATGGGGCCTTTGCTTGCAAGAAGTGGCAGCTGAGTCAGGGATAGGAACAGCAGCAGCAGGAAGTGGCAGAGTAGCCTGGACAGGAGGGGTGAACATGGCTCACTGGGACCAGAATTCTTAGAGGAGGGAAGTCTGCAGCAGGGCTCCCAATGGTACCACAACGGGCCTTTTGCACCAGCATGCACAGAAGCTAAGAGCACTGAGAGCTTTAGCAAGAGAACATGTGTTGATGCCTCAGGTGGGTGGAGTGTTGCCAAGGGAGGGGAAAGGAGAGGAGAGATGCTGGAGGCTGCTCAATGGCCAGTCTAGGAGGAAACGACAAAGACCCTTCAGTGTTCTTTTCTTAAACCTGTGGGCTGGGAAATAACTCTCATTAAGAGAAAAGAAAAAATCTTATAACACAAATGAAATTCATAGCTCAAAGTCCCTTTAAACATCCAACATTCATGTGTTTATGAATTAAGCACTAGGATAAACACTTTAATCACATTATCTCACTTTAGTCCTCTCAACAGTTGCTTCTTCTTGTATCCCCATTTTACACATGGGAAAACTGAGGTTCAGAGAATCAAACTGACTTACTCAGGCTAGTAAGTGGTGGAGCTGGGATTGGAGACCAGACAATCTGATTCCAGATTTTGTGCTTTTAAACTATGATTGACAATTGCATATGAATTGTCTATCTTTGACAACAAGTTTCTAGAATCATATAAAAATATTTGAGCTCTCGGTGTTCTTTCTTGAGTCCACTTTTATTATTCTTACCCTACACAGTCATCGGGATGATCTCAATCCCACATCTGTGATTCTAAGCTTGAGAACTCTGTATCCAGCTACCTCCTCATATCTTTACCCGGTTGTCCTATAGAAGCTTCCACTCAACATGTCTATAACTGAATTCACCATTCCCTCCCTAAACCGTCTTTATCTCAAGTATTCCCTGTCCTAGTTAAATGA